>NC_081312.1:148209343-148512289 GCF_026419965.1 Kogia breviceps
CTATTAACTACCCTCTGAAGGTCAATACTATTATTATTGCCATTTTATAGATTTTTTAAAAACTAAGGCAAAGAGAGGTTGTATTGCTATAACTTGTACAAAGCCAAACAACTAGCAAGTAGCAGAACTGTTTGCCTGACCTCAGAGTTCATGTTCTTAACTATTACTTTTTGCTATACCATGAGAATTAAGATGAAAAAGCACTTCATAAAACACTCCACAACTCAAGATGATAATTATCATCTTTGTTTAACTGAATGTTTGTATTTTGTGACAATTAAAATTTATAGCCAATTCTCAAAGAGCTAGATTATTATAAAAACATACACATGACTTTGTTTTTCAGATAGAACCTCAGAATATTCATTGTTTTAATCATAATTTTGAATTTTAGTGGTTACTGTGTAATGTAGATGTACAGCAGAAATACTTGGTTGAATTTAAACCACACACAAGTCTAGAAAGCTGCTTTTAAAAGTCAGTCCGTGATAAGTTTGTTTACAGATCACTTGCCTTTTTCATAATAGAGTGCTGAGGATTTTTTTAGAATTCAGTTTAAGCTTTGTTGTTGGCTAACAAAAACAAAGAATATTTTTGTGTTTGAAGGTACTCTTCTGACAGTGGAAATATTTATGTGTCACTAGTATTAATAAAATAATAGCACAGATATAAAGTTGCTTTCATTTATAGCCACAGCCACTATTTTTTGCACTTGTCATTGAAGTCAACTTTGTCTTTTATTCTCTGCTTAAAGACTTCTTATGGTATATAAATCAAGTTGCACTAGGAATGAAGAAACCTGGATTCCAGTGTGCAGCAGTGTGCATACAACTTTGAGCAAGAAAGTTAATGTCTTTTTACCTTACTCTCTTCATCTGGAAGTAAGGTAGATTAGGCCACTTGATTTCTAAGGTCCTTTATAATTCTCACTTAAAACAGAAACACATAACTTCAAGAGGCAGTGTTCACAATCAGAATCTGGCAATGCCCAGCCAGAGTAGCTGGCTCTGTGCAGTGGCACTGGCCCTAATGTCAGGCTTAAGAGTTTACACTGGGTTTAATAGGCAGTTATGGAGCCAGTAAAACAAACAAACAACAAACAGAAAAACTTTGAGGAATGTGATGGAATGGCTTTCGGGAAGATTAATCTGCATCAGAGTGCAAGATGAATAAGAAAGGGCCTAGAGTCCTAGACCATAACTAGGAGACTGGTGTAGTAATTTATGTGTAAAGTAATAAGAATCTAACTTGGTAACTGTTTTGAGGTTAAAAAGGAAGGTTTAATTTCAAGAGAAATTTGAAGAACAAGTTAGTGACTTGTTCAGTGGCTGGATTTTAGGACCATAAAGAGGGAGAATCTCCTGCCCCTCTACCATAGACTTAGAAGGGAACTTCTCTTATTCCCTGTTGGGATTTGGAGACAATTTTGTATGAGTGATGATTTTGCATGTGTAATACTTACATTGTGATACATGAATTGCCATTGTGTTAAGAGAGGACTAGGAAAGTAGGCTTTTGTATTTATCATCTGTACCCTTGAGAATAATTGACAATGTATGTCACATCTAATCTTCCATCATCACCACCTACTGAGATCGCTGTTGTCAAAGTCACCAGTGACTTCCTTATTGTCAAATACAGTGGTCATTTCTTTGTTTATATTTTATTAGACCTCACTAGTGTTTGAGACCATTGGCCATGCCCTCCATGAAACATTTTTTTTCTCACAGCTTCCATAATACCATACTTGAAATATACCAGCTCCTTTTGCTGGTTCATCATCTTCTAACAGATCTCTACTTCTTAGATTGCCTCGGGCCTTTGTCATGAATGCCCTCTACATGCTTCTAGGTAACTCTTCACTCTAAATACTATTCAAATGCCAATGATTCCCAAAACTATTATCTCCAACCCTGGAAAACAACAACCTCCTAACTAGTATACCTACTCTGATTCTTTTTCCCCTATTCTGTTATCAATATAGCAGTCAGAGCGATCATTTAAAAATGTAAATCAGATTGTGTCACTTCTCTAATTAAAACCCTCCAGTGACTTCCCATTGCATTTAGGATAAAATCTGAACTCCTTGCCCTAGCTTCAAAATCCTGTGTGATGTAGTCCCTGCCCACCATTCTAAACTATAGTTCTTACCACTTTCCGATTTTTGAATTGCTTGTTCCTTGTTCAGACCTTGGCTTAAATGTTATCTGCTCAGAAAAGCCATACCTCAACAGTCAGTATATAAAGCATTTACATAATTATTCTCAATTTTTGCAATTATAGCATGGCACTTAGCACCATCTTCATACCTACATACTGGTAATATCAACTGAGAATCCAATTCTCTGAGCATAACCTCTTCTACTAATTCTTTTTATTTTTTAATTAATTTATTTTATTTTATTTACTTTTGGCTTTGTTGGGTCTTTGTTGCTGTGCGCGGGCTTTCTCCCATTGCGGCGAGCAGAGGCTACTCTTTGTTGCAATGCTCAGGCTTCTCATTGCGGTGGCTTCTCTTGTTGCAGAGCACAAGCTCTAGAGGCGCGGGCTTCAGTCGTTGTAGCTCACGGGTTCAGTAGATGTGGCGCATGGGCTTAGTTGCTCCACGGCATGTGGGATCCTCCCGGACCAGGGCTCGAACCCGTGTCCCCTGCATTGGCAGGTGGATTCTTAACCACTGGGCCACCAGGGAAGCCCCTCTAATACTAATTTGTAACACCCTTTCTCAGATTCATCCATATGTTTCTCATATTATGAGTATGAGATGCTAGTTCTTACCTAATTATTTTTAAAAGATTATTTATAAAGAGAAAAAAAGAAAGCAAAGCAGAAAAGTGTTTCAAACTGCTAAGTTCTAATTTTTCAACACCAGAACCAGTGTGCTGTTACCTATGTGTGTCTTCACAAATTCCTCTACTGAGGGCTTCCCTGGTGGCACAGTGGTTGAGAGTCCGCCTGCCGATGCAGGGGACGCGGGTTCGTGCCCCTGTCCGGGAAGATCCCACATGCCCTGGAGTGGCTGGGTCCGTGAGCCACACAACAGTGAGAGGCCCGCGTACCGCAAAAAAAAAAAAAAAAAAAAAAAAAAATTCCTCTACTGAGTAACCAAACTATGATCTCCTTAGCAGGGGTTTTACAAAACAATAACTCTGATTAAAATATATGACACTATGTAATTCTTTTATTTACATATTATTTTTCAGTTAATAGGCTTTATCATTTATCTAATGCCAGTCAGAGAATAGTAATTTATTTAAAATTTAGTTTGTGTGTTTGCTTTATAGGACTGATAATATTTTGTTGCATGTTTATCTTTCTATGCATGTGTAATTCCACAAACACATGATCATAACATTCTTTTGAGAGTTGTGTTTCACTTATGGTGTAGATAATCTTTCTTTGTCAAAAGTAGATCTATATCATTATTTTAGATAAAACTGTATCACAGTATATTTAACCAGTCCCTTTTTGTTGGACATTTAGATTGATTACAATTTTTTTTGACTGGTATAAACATTTTAATAAATATCCTTCAACATTTCATCTCTGTGTACTTGTTCTATTATTTCACTGGAATAAATTCATAGAAGAATTTTTATTCGTATTACTAGATTGTCCATCGTAAGTTTGAAAGGACATTATTTTTAGAGAAACTTTCTTTTCGGCAATCCCCCAGGTGTTCTCATGCTTCTCTTGCCATTTTATTCCATATATGAGGGCGGTGAAATCTACTACCTTGGCAGGCTTTAGAAGTAAATTCAACAGTATATACAGCAGCCAATGGTAGGAAGGACCTTCTTCTGTTTCCTTGAGACAGAGCTTTGAAGTATCCTAGGTTTTTGTTTTAAATCAAGGATCCAGAGACACCACCATTAAGTGTTTATGATGAGTTCTGATTCAGAGGGGCTCCTGGTTAGGGCCTTCCAAGAAGGAAGTGGTGGTCTGGCCTCTCCCCTGGGTTTTTTTTTGAAGTACTTCTGAAGAACAGAGGTTCATAGACTCTCAAGGTTGAAAGAACCACTGCAAGTCTAATTCAGTTTCCACTTGACAGCTAAACCCCTTCAACCACACCCCTGGCAATGGTTTATCAGTCTGTGTGAATACCCTTGGTGATGAAGAATTTACTTTCCAAGTTAGTCTGTTTCACCTATGGGTCGTTCTGATTGTTGAAGGTTTTCCCAGTGGCCAAATTATTCACCTCTTTTGTTAGAGAGAACAGATGAAGAACTTTAAGATGGCTGATCTCTGGAGCCAGAAGAGTGTGCCATGAAAAAGGAGCTAGTCTGGTCATGGCTTCTAGTCAGACCGTGGTGTAAGCACCATCCTCATTGAGGTTTTGAGTGCAGAGAGACTATGTTTGGAGTGATTAATTCCCACTCTGTAATGATTTGTCATTGATAGCCTGTGAGAATTTGTAACATCCTTTCTGTTCTTTTCAGAGTTATGTTTTACATCAAATAATTGATCTCTTTTAAAATGTATAGCTAGTAGGTAAGCCTTAACAGCCCATATATGTCTAGATTTGCAACACTTTTTCTTTTTGTAAAGAGTAAATTGTTTTCAGAGACCCAAAAATTATACCTTATTTCCCTAGTAAGCTGTGTCCTCAAAGTATCGTCGTATCTAATGAATTTTCTTTAGTATGACATAAAATTTCCCAGGTCCTTAATCATATTCTTTACTACAGTAAACTGCGCTATGGCAGAGGTTTTAGAGATTGAAATGATCAAAATTTTAATAATGCAACTTTTCTAATGACTACTGTGATTTAGTAGTCTCATTTATTAAAATTCAGACACCCATAAATTTTTCCTGACAAGTTCCTAAAGGTTGTCATCATGTAACAGTTTTTTAAAATTAATTTCTATTGGAGTATAGTTGCTTTACAATGTATAACAGTTTAATTTTTATCACTTTAAACTTGGTAATTTCTAGTATATGAGTAAGCCATTTCCTGATAGGGTTGTTGTTTTTTGTTTTTTTACAGTAGCTCCTTGTTAATTATCTATTTTAAATATAACAGTGTGTACATGTCAATTCCAAACTCCCAATCTATCCCCCTCCCCATTCCCCCCAGTAACCATAAATTCATTCTCTAAGTCTGTATGTCTGTTTCTGTTTTGTAAGTAAGTTCATTTGTATCATTTTTTTCTTAGATTCCGCATGTAAGTGATATCATGATATTTGTCTTTCTCTCTCTTACTTCACTTAGTATGATATCTCCAGGTCCATCCATGTTGCTGCAGGTGGCATTATTTCGTTCTTTTTAATGGCTCAGTACTATTCCATTGTATTATATATGTACCACATCTTCTTTATCCATTCATCTGTCAGTGGATATCCTGCTAGGGTTTTGGAGATAAATTATAATTTTAAAAAATAGTGCCAAATATATATGAGACATTACTTAGGCTGTGAACCATCCTTGGTACTCACATGGAGTAACTGACGTCTTGACATCATTCAGCATTCCATAGCATAAGAGCCACTGCTCTGCCACAATTCTTAGCTCTCCAGGATTACCCCACAGTCCGAGAGAGGGAAAAGGATGAGCCCAGAGAAATCTCCCGGGAGCTAAAATCATCCCATGTAGCCAGCCCATGGCAAGCCTGAGCTAGCCTTGAAAACCCACAGAACCATCAGAGAAAGGTCTGAATTGATTTCTTTTTATGTCTTGCTTCCCTCTGAAGGACACCATGATTTAACTCAGTGAGTCCCAGGAGACCACAGGAGACCCTTGGCTTATGACCTAATTGGTTCCTGGAGGAAAGTTGAAAGTTGAGACCTCTTTTTTTTTCCCAGTTTGGCACATTATTATAAATTATGGTCCTTTTCCTGGAAACAAATCCTGTACCACAATATTCCAAAATATATTGTTAAAATATATGTTGAATATATATTATTTATATTTTTACAAACATCTATTAAAGTATATAAAAGCAAAATTTGTAGCCACAGTGAAAGAAAGCATGCAGGGGGGTAGTTAGGGACTCAGATTCTAGAACCAGACTTGTGTAGGTTCAAATTTCAGCTTTGCAACTTCCTAGCTGGGTGATCTTGGGCAAGTTATTTAACCTCTCTATGCTTTGGTTATCTATAAAAATGGTGGTAATAGTCCCTTCTAGAGCTGCTTTGAGGAGTAAATGAGTTAATATATAGAAAGTAGTGAGAACTGGCAATGCCTAGCAACATTACTAAGTGCTGGCTGTTATTTTATATGTTGCAAATGGTCATTTTAGGGACTGAATGGTCTTAAAATACCAGCTCAATCAAGTTGGCTCTCAAGACTCCTTCTTTTCCTGATAAGCCTTCCTGAGGATGGAAATAGGCACTCGTCGTCATACTCTTCAAGGCTATTCACAATCAGGCTCCAGTCCTGCCTTTTCTACAATTTTTTTGTACAAATGCTCCACTCAAGTTGCACTTTTTCTCTCATGGTTCAACCTTAACATCTATCTCTTTGGCAAAACTTTACCACTGTTATCTGAACTTCTTTGGAATTTATTATATGCTTCAGTGTTTTATTGTTTTAAAAAATCATCTCTGAATCAAATCATTTGAAACTAGTAGCTATGTGCAGTACAACTTTTTGTCCCCTTGTCACCTACTGCAGTGTGCTAGGCACTTAAAATATGTGTTGCTTAGCTGGCAGAGATAAGAGAAAGCAACCATTTCAAGTTTGCACTATAAATTGAGTTTTGTGTGTGCATGTACACATGCATGCATGTCCAACCTGCATAGCAGGTTAACAGTTTTAAAAACTAATCGTGCTTTTAAAATTGGAAGACTTGTGAAAAAATTTTAATTTAATATATCTAAGTGAAACATCTGCAGGTTAGATTGTTTGGAACTGCCTAGTAACAAAAAAAATATCACACTTCATATATTGCAATACAGGCCTGCATCTCCTGTTGGATAATTATAAAATTTCTTCCTCTGAAACTACTACCACTGCATAGCAAGGAAAGAGAAGGACCCTGTGGCTGTGAGTGTCCACATCACAGAATTAGGGCTGTAAGAACAAGGAACTAGTTAAGGAAGGGAGAGGGAGAGAAGGGAGAAACATACATTTGTATCTGCCTCTTTTTCTAATATTTAATAACAGTAATAAAACATCTTAGCTGAAAATATTTATATGACCTAATAAGACATTTTTACCTTTTGGCTGTTGGCGAAGTTTTGTGTGTGAAAACTATTGTATTTGATGTCCAAAAAAATCATTATCTAAAAGATTATGAATGTATCCCTAAATCTTAAACATTTTAATTGAAGATTACCTAAAAACAATTTTATACCATAATTTTAACCAGCTTTGTCTTAAATGAAATTTTGAATTATCCATCATCATCTGACTTCTGTACCTTGTGAATTAAGAGTTTATTGTTTGTTTTTTAAAATAAGTTTGTTTACTTATTTTGGCTGCGTTGGGTCTTCGTTTCTGCATACCGGCTTTCTCTAGTTGCAGTGAGGGGGGGCTACTCTTCATTGCGGTGCATGGGCTTCTCATTGCAGTGGCTTCTCGTTGCAGAGCATGGGCTCTAGGAGCGTGGGCTTCAGTAGTTGTGGCTCATGGGCTCAGTAGTTGTGACTCACGGGCTCTAGAGCGCAGGCTCAGTAGTTGTGGCACACGGGCATCGTTGCTCCGTGGCATGTGGCATCTTCCTGCACCAAGGCTCGAACCCATGTCCCCTGCACTGGCAGGCGGATTCTTAACCACTGTGCCACCAGGGAAGTACCAAGAGTATATTGTATTTTAATTGCCTCACTTTTATTCTCTTTTCACTCTTTGTTAGTGAATATACTTGAATTTGGGCTATGGCTTTAGTTATTTTAGACATAAAAAAATGAGTTCTTGTAAAAGCAATTATACTCCAATACAGATGTTAAAAAAAATAATGAGTTTTTGTCAAGAATACCTTAAAGCAAGGACCCATCTTTCTTTCGTTCTTTTTTTGATACCAGATAGTCTGGATGAATATTTTGAATATGATGCAGAGGAGTTCTTGGTCTCTTTGGCCTTGTTAATAACAGAAGGACGAACACCTGAATGTTCTGTTAAAGGTCGGACGGAAAGTTTCCATTGCCCTCCAGCACAGTCCTGTTACCCAGTAACTAGCAAACATGAATGTAGTGATAAGCTGGCCCAGGTGAGAATTGTGTTTTGAATGCTTTTTATCTTTTATATAAACCTGTTTAAATTCTGTCATTGACTTTGTTAAATCACAATTATAATGTTCACATTTGAGTATAAAATTGGTCACAACATAAAGAAAAAATACTAATCCTGAACCGCAGCTAGTAATTTTGGCTCGTAAACAAGGCTCTAAAAGGCCACAGTAGGTAGCTTTTCCATAAGCAGGCAGGTGGGCAGCCAGTTTCATACCTGCCTCCACACACACCAGATTTAAGATTATCTTTGTTACTATAAATTAGCTTTTCTTTAGTTTTAGTCTTAGGCCCAGTTCATCAACTTTGTGTTCTTGTTTGTTTAATAGATTGATGTTCATAATTATTTTCCCCACATTAATCACTTTCCCTCTTATATCCCTCCCCTTTTTAATGGGAGGATACTTTTTGCTATCATTAATGTTTTTGTATAATACTGTTAAAAATATTTATTTTGGTATGTAGCATATAATTTGCTGTAAGGATTTTTCTCCCAGTTAGTCTCTTAACTGTAGTCCAAAATTTTAAACTTCTAAAGATCTTGTCTACTTTGAGTGTTTAATGAAAATGAGTTTTTAATATTTTGCTCTTAGAATGAATCTTTCCTCTGTAATTAATGATGATGTAATTAACAAATGAGGTGAGGCTGGGCCATCTTGAGCCCTGTCAGACATTGGGCATGGCAGTTCTTTTTCCACAAAATAGAGCAAAGATATCCTCCCCCAAGAAAATTTGCATCATAATTGTTGTTTGCTACTAATCCCAACACTCCAGAGCTCCTAGTGCTGATGCATTGTTTAATGAGGAAACCTAAACAGGCAGACAAGCCTGAGCTGAGCCCTGCAATAGGCAACTCATTTTCATACAGATGTCTGCTTTACAATTATACTTTTCAAATTTAAATATAAAATTGGGTGGGCTCTTGAGCCATTTTGCTTATCTCCATCTTCTCCAAGTGTCGCCAAGCCCGACGAACTAGGTCTGAGGTCGCGTTATTGTGGAAGAATAACCTTCCAATCATGGTGGAAGTGATGCTACTACCAGATTGCTGCTACAGTGACGATGGGCCCACCACAGAAGGGATTGATCTAAATGATCCTGCAATTAAGCAAGATGCGTTATTATTAGAAAGATGGATATTGGAGCCAGTTCCTCGACAGTAAGTTGAACTGAGTTTGAAGTTGTCCTTTGTAAATCAGGTTTTCCATTACTTTCCATAAATTATTTTAATAATATATCATATCTTTGAGTCCCTCTCTTTATGTAGTAAAGTTTACATATTTAGTACTTATGTGACTTCAAGTGACACTGGTAAATGCACTCCTATACTCTTGAAAGCACATATCCTGAGTGATATGTTTATTTCAGCTTTTATCTTTCTAAAATTTAGTCATTTTGTACTTGCTGACATTTAGATGATGCTTTTTTACTTCCCTTAGGAGTGTTGATCGATTTATTGAAGAGAAGACTCTCCTATTGGCTGTCCGCTCATTTGTGTTTTTTTCTCAGTTAAGTGCTTGGCTGAGTGTTTCTCATGGTGCTATTCCACGAAATATTCTTTACAGGTATGTCTAGGGCAGAAAAAGGACAATGTGTATTCAGCTACAGTGGTTAGCTACTGAATGATATTTTACCTTGTAAGCAGTTTATTGCCTTCATTTCTAAATATAAGTGGACAAAATTTACTGAAATTAAAAATTAAAAAATTTACTTGTTTTTCAAAACAAGTTAGAGAAATTTAGATATGACTCAATATAAATTTTGCTTTTTGGGTTAAATCTGGTGTAGAATAGTTTTTAGAGAACTTTTTAGCGTACTTTACAGAACTAACAATGAGAACGTACCACCATTATAAATAAAGTGGAAAAACTTCTGGGTTGCTGAATTTCCATAATGGTAGACTTAATTTTTAGAACCTGAAAACTATAAACACACAGGCTGCTGAACAACTGCCTTAACTGTCTCTTTAGGCAGGTGGCCGTGAGATAGAGGTATCTCTTAATCACTATGCACAATAGAATTAGCTGAATCCATTTATTTAGTAGTAAATGGAAAGTCCTTTTTTTCTGTTTTGACAACTAATATTAAATTATAGTATTTTTGAGCTTTAATAGAATAGTGTTCTTAAAAAGAAGATGGTCTCTATTCCAGGTATAATCTATTTATGTTGGTTTTGTTAGAATGACATGCATGGTAAAGTAGGTTAAAATAAAATCTCAATAGTAATTAATGCAAACAAAGGTAAGTATATGACTTTAAAATTTTTAACTAACATATAATAATGATATGTTTTATAATCCATTGATTCCATTTTTTTCTGTGTGATTCTAGAATCAGTGCTGCTGATGTAGACCTACAGTGGAATTTTTCACAGACTCCAATTGAACATGTGTTTCCTGTTCCCAATGTGTCTCACAATGTGGCCTTGAAAGTCAGTGTTCAGTCCTTGCCCAGACAATCTAATTATCCAGTTTTGACCTGTAGTATTCACACTAATATTGGCCTTTATGAGAAAAGAGTTCAAGACCATGAACTTAAAACCCATCAGCACCGAAATTCTACTGAAGCAGAGCAATGTAGTACGAACAGTTCACAGCGTCTGTGTAGCAAACAAACTTGGACCATGGCACCCGAAAGCATAATATTACATGCAAAAAATGGCACAACTCCAGAATATACTGCAGCTGTCAAAAATGTGAAACTATATCCGGGCACTAGTGGTAAATCTGACTATGGAACATCTCAAGGCAATATTCTGGGCTTCAGTGGTATAGGAGATAAAAAGTCACATGAAACATCAGTGAGAACTTTAAAATCATTTTCAGTGATTGATTCTAGTGAATCTAGCCGTCAGAGTTCCTGGCAGTCAGTTGGTGAGACTAATCCTTTAATAGGCTCTCTAATTCAGGAACGACAAGAAGTTATTGCAAGAATAGCTCAGCATTTGATTCATTGTGATCCAAGCACTACACATGTTTCTGGACATCCACTTAATACACAAGAATCTAGTTCACTTAATTCAAAGCTTTTCCGGGTTTCACAAGAAAATGAAAATGTGAGAAAATGTAAAGAAACATTCTCCATTTCTTTTGGTAATCCAGAGCTCACCTCCTCAGAAGACACCAATGAAGGGAAAATTCGAGTAAAACCAGAAACTCCTCGAAGTGACACTTGCATTTCCAATGGTCTTCATTCTCATCAGTCTGTTGGTGAGATTAATCCTTTGATAAGCTCTTTACTCCAGGAGCGGCAAGATGTCATTGCAAGGATTGCTCAGCACTTGGAGCACATTGATCCAACAGCACCTCACATGCCCCGGCAATCATTCAACATGCGGGACTCCAGTTTGGTTCCTTCTAAAGTGTTTAGGAGTTCCTATGAAGACAGAAATTTGTTGAAGAAAAACAAGGATGACACCTCTGTTTCCATTTCTGATACAAAATTTTCCTTGTTAGATAACATCAGTGAAGGGAAAAACTTAACACCTAATAAATATTTTAGTTCTTTTAAATGCGATAGTAATGTCAAGCCTTTGAAACCTCAAACAAGAAGAAATCTGCATCAGAACAATCCTAGTGAAATCCAAAGTACATTTCAAGAGACACAGAACAAAACCACTGGTTTAATGAATCCTTCAAATATGTCTCACTGCAAAGAAGATAACTTAGATTTCACAATCAGATTGGAAAACACACTTTCTGAGTGTCAATTTAAGGAACAAGAAATTGACAATGAAATCAATAAACAGTATTCAAAATATAACAGTATTGACAAACAGATTTGCATAAATAAGTATAAGGACAAAATAATAATAAATGAAAATTATAATCCAGAATCTTTTAACAATCACCAGTTTGATCATTCAAAAAAAAATGACTCAAAAACAAATGTTACTCTGTTGGAAATGTCTGGATATTTGAACAAACATGCAAATGAGTGCTCAGATAAAGACTCAAAAAAGCCTAAGTCATGCGAACAAAATACTCAACTTAGTAGTATAGAAAATTATCTCAATAAAGATAGTGAAGGTTTCAAATGCAAAAAGCCAAACCAATTAAAAAATGAACAGGATAAGAAAGAAGATCGAGTTGATGAAAAATCTCAAAACTGTTCTCAGAGGAAGAATATAAAAGACTGTTTGTTTACCTGTGAACGACTGAAAAATAAAGAGGTATTGGTAGGTAATATCTAACATTTCAAATATAATCCTCAAACATTTGTTATGGTTTGAACTTTGTTTACAGGAGATCTAGTTAGGCCCAGGATGCCCATTATCTATAGAACTCACTGATATAATAAACATCCTTGTAAATAACCCACCCACTTCAGAGCAAATGCTAGGTAAATTCTTCCTGTTGCCTTTTTTTGTTTATTTTAATACTGTGAACAGTTGCTGGAGAGTAAATAAGAGTCAGAAATGAAACTTGTATCATTAGCTTAAGGTATTATTTGATAGCAGCTCTGGCCTAGTACAGGCAGTGTGCCCATTGTGTTATGCCACTGCTCAGCTAAGGAGTTTAGGAATATCTATAGTGAAATCACTGGGCTGTTGGTCAGAATACCCAAGTATCAGTCCTGACGATTTGGTCCTTGAGTGAAGCTGAATAAATCACGTAACTTGTAAAACCCGCAGTCTCCTCGATTTTAAAATAAGAATGATGAATCTCTTTTGCTTATAGTTGTGGTGATAATCAAATTATAGATCTTTAAACATTTTGTAAGCTTTTAATGCACTACCTAAATCAAAGATATTTAAGTTAGTTCCATTTTATTTGTCCACCAAATCACTTTTTAACTTTAGAAAATTATTATTAGGCTTAAATTTCCTTTATTTCTCCAAGAAGTATCACAAATTTATATCTCAGTTATACGGAAAACTGCTTAACTGCCTTGATCCAAATCTGAATGACCTTGATTCATCTTCTTTATCATACAAATTAGTTTTGCCGGACATTAGAGTCTTAAAAGTATGCCATGTTTCCAATTAATATTTTTCAACAGATGATCTCTTTCTGACACATGGGTTTAATCAAATGACAGTTTCCAATTTCCTAAAACTATAATTTTCATAAAAACCTACCCTGGCCTTAAGAATGCTAGCTTTTCATGATCCTTTCTGGTACCTAATAGGGAGACTTACTTTGACCATGGTATTTTTCAAGCCACTAAGATTTGTTTTTTCATACACTCATTTAAAATATAATTATATAGCATTTACTGGGTGCCCAGGCACTCTTCTGAATGTTTTATACATGCTGGCTTACTGAATCCTTTCACTACGCTATGAGGTTAGGTGCTATTACTAACTCTAGTTTACAAATGAGGACTCTAGGCCCAGAGAGGTTAAATAACTTGCCCAAGGTCATAAAGCTACTAAATGGTAGAGCCAGGACCCCAGTTATTCTCTGATTTTTATTCATGTGTTTTTATGCATTTTTAATTTCTGGGTATAAACTTGCCATTTTAAATTCTTAAGAATTAGTCTATTTCTTATATTACTTCAAAAACATGATACTGTGACTGTGTTAAGTATATTTTAAAATTCACATTTAAATTTTTGTATCATGCTGTACCAAATTATATTTTCTGAGAATGGTTCTTGGTACTGACATAGTTTTATATTTTAGAATATTTTACTAATTTTTTCTAACTGTGAGGGTTTTTTTTTCACAGATTAAAAGAATTGAATATTAGCTTACTAGATGATAGACTGAGGTTTTTTTTAATAAACTTATTTATTTATTTGTTTTTATTTTTGACTGTATTGGGTCTTCATTGCTGTGCGCAAGCTTTCCCTAGCTGTGGTGAGCGGGGGCTACTCTCCGTTGCAGTGCGAGGGTTTTTTATTGTGGTGGCTTCTCTTGTTGCAGAGCACGGGCTCTAGGCACACGGGCTCTAGAGCGCAGGCTCAGTAGTTGTGGTGCACGAGCTTAGTTGCTCGGCAGCATGTGGGATCTTCCTGGGCCAGGGATTGAACCCCTGTCCTCTGCATTGGCAGGTGGATTCTTAACCACTGCACCACCAGGGAAGCCCAGGCTGAGTTTTTATAAATATGTTGATAAGGCAATTGTGTTTGGGCATACTTTTTTTTAGAATATTTGAGTTTATACAGCATCTTAGAAAAAACTCTTAAACATTGTTTTTTGATTAAAGTGTATATATATATGTGTGTATAGATAGTTATATAGGTTGTTAGCTTTACCACCAAGGATGTAATACCTCAGTACATGTTAAGAATAAATCTAAAAACAAAAAAATTTTAAATATTGCCATTAAAATCTAAATCTTTTCCTAGCAGAGAACTATACCCCTTAAACACTCAAGTGTCTGGCAGAAACATAATTTTCATTCCTTGGATGGAACCTCAACCAGAGCCTTTCATCCTCGAACTGGATTGCCTCTTCTTTCCAGTCCTGTAAGTGTTTTTCTCTTATTTTATGTTTAGAATTGCAAAACATGTAAAATGTTTGCAAATCACTTTTTCCAAATTTTAATGGAAAAAATTTAAATAACTTCAGAATAAATTTCTAGTGGGAAAACATTTTATTTTTTGATACATTTTATAGCTAAATGTTAATATGGAAAAAGGCAGAAAAAATGAATAAAAATGAATTTATTTTATTAAGATTATAAAATTTCTCTGAAATTCTTTTGTCCAGCATATTAATTCTCACTAATTTAAAGAAAATACTTAGTGTCGAGTGGATTTTCTCTAAATAGATTTGTATCATAGTACTGAGGCTGGTTGTACACCACCAGCTGAATCATCTGGGAATCAAATTCGTGGCTGTCTTTGACTTGCGACCTGTACAGTTAATCATCTTATTTTGAGACATATAAGTTTCCCCACTCTACATTTACTAATAAATTTATAGATCTGAGTGTGATGGTTAAGAACCTCACTTTGGCGTCACGCTGACTTCACCCTAGCTGTGTGACATTAGGTGAGAAATATTGTCACTCTGAGCCTCCGTTTCCTCATCTGAAAAAAGGGGGTGATAATGTCTACCTTAGTGTTGGGAGGATGATTAGTATCATTCCTGGTAAGCATTTGATAGTTAGTCGCTAACGCTGCCATTTCAGTTAAACCAGAGGTGAGTAGTCAATATCCTAGTGAACTAAAAACATGTTTATTTTGCTATTGCCATAATTTTTGTTTTTATGTGAGTTTTTTTAAGTAAACTCAAAGCATGCAATATCTGGCATATTTTCAAAAATTAATTCTTGAATAAGAGATTTAGTTTTAAATTTGTAACTTGGACCTTAGGTGTTTATTTTAGGGAAGTTGAATTCTAAACAATTTAAAATAACCACAAATGTTTGACCTACGTATAAGGTGCTTTCAAAATGCCCAAGTGGTGAGGAGAAAACTTACAGCATAATGCTGGTGTAAAAAGCACTACAGACTTCTGTTCAATATGGTGGACTGAGTTAATACAAGAAGATCCTTCCTCCTTCCCAAACAAAAGTCCTGGCCAAAATATAACACAACTCTTAAACACGTAATATAGTATAAGAGCAAGAAAGATAAATCTCCAAAACTAACTTGGGGCAAATTATGACCTTCTAGGTTATCTAAATCTAATATAGTGCTAGGGTTTAATGCTCCTGCTGGATCAGGAGTCAGGTCTACACTGGTCATAGCTGGGACCTAAAACCAAACTCCATAAAGCCAGAAACAGGTGAGTACTGCCATTCTAGAAATGGGAGAAGAGAAAAGAAATCACCTATTTACTTAAGGGGTGCAATAGGAGGGATAGAGTAGATGGGAAAAGAAGCCCCCAAAAGAATTTGGACCTAAGCCTAAGTCACCCATGGTTAGGGTGTTCTGAATTTGTGCTGCCTATGAGAAAACATGAAACTGTCCCACATCTATTACCCATGGCACCAAAGATTTATTTTCATGGAAGATAACTCTTACTGAGGATGATCTCAGGGGAACTAAAATTACAAAGCACCTTAAAAGCATCAGCAAGAAGAAGTGGGAAAATTCATATTTAGGAATCCTGTTATCAGAGCAACTTGAAAGAGAATCAGAAATAATTCTTTTTAAAATGTTCCAAGACAGGGAGATCATCTTGGTGCTTTGTGTCCACCTAGAGGGGTGGGATAGGGAGGGTGGGAGGGAGACTCAAGAGGGAGGAGATATGGGTATATATGTTTATGTATAGCTGATTCACTTGGTTATACAGCAAAAACTAACACACCACTGTAAAGCAATTATACTCCAATAAAGATGTTAACATGAATGAATGAATGAATGAATGAATGTATGTTCCAAGAGATAAATGAAGTTAAAGACAGGGAACTGAGATAAGAGAACATGTGGGATTGGAAAAATAGAAATTAAAATTATGAAAAATATAATTGAAGTGTACACACATGTGCGCATACACATACACATGGATTAAATGGTGGACTGGAATCAATCAGCTGAATAGAGATTTAGTCAACGGGTAGACACATATTAAGAAAGCACCTAGAATAAAGTGCAGAAGGGAAGAGAGATGATAAAATATGAAAGAGCCCTGGAGGATAAAATGAGATGTTCAGTATAAGCCCAGTAGAAATTCCAGAAGGAAGACTAGATGGAATGAGGAAAATGCAGTATTAGAAGAAATGAAATTAGAAAACTTTCCTGAATTGAAGACATGAGAATTTGGATTGAAGATTCCACATTAAGTTCTAACTCCAAAATATAGAATGGTGCACTTGTACAACTCTCAAAAATATTGAGGTTGTTCAGACTTTCAGTATCATCTGTTTCTTAGTCACAAATTAGACCAGTCACTCAGATACTTTATATATATTTAACATTAATTCTAGAGACAAATCCGTCTAACTTGTATGTTGTATGTGATTTTACCTTTAATTTACACTTGGGTCTTTCATTTTTAGATTATTTTTAGCTAGTTGGTGGTTGGTCTTGAATGTAATTTGGTATACAATAGTGGTTAAAAATCCACAGTAATATTTTTCAATACTGTGAAGCCCCAACCAGGGTTCTTGGAAATGTGCAGTCGGGTAGGGATGAATAAAAGAACAGTAGAGTTGGCAGGACCCTAGACTCCCATCGCCATTTAATTCTTTTTTCCCCCTTTTATTGTAAAGCTATTAATCATTTATTCCTACCCCCTCAATACAGAAGTATATAAAGTAAAAAAGTAAAAGTCTTATTATATATTGGGATTACATGTAAGATTTGGTTTTAGAAAAAACTGGTTCTGGTTCTTAAAAAATCAAAACCTAGGGAATTCCCTGGCGGTCCAGTGGTTTAGACTCGGTGCTTTTCACTGCTGTGGCCAGGGTTCAATCCCCGGTTGGGGAACTAAGATCCTGAAGTGCGATTGGCCAAAAAAAGAAAAAAATCAAAACCTAGTAAAAGTGATTTTATTAATCATCTTTTTTCCAAACTAGTTAATAAAATGAGGACATAGGGACAATATGTAATAAAGAGCATGATTTTAATAAGCTGTTAGGAGAGAAGTTTTATTATTTTTTAAGATATGCTTAGCTTTCATTTGAAAATTGTTCTGTCAGTTCAAGAAAAAAATTATAGTCTTCTGAAATTCTTTTGAAACCTAACAAGTGATTATTTTAACCTTAGGTTCCTCAAAGAAAGGCACAATCAGGTTGCTTTAATCTGGATTCTTCATTACTGCATCTGAAAAGCTTATCATCTAGAAGGTATTTATCTTAAAATTCATTAGTGTATATGAAATAATCTTGCAAAAAATTCTAGCCATTCACAGTAAATAATGTTGACTCTGAAAATCAAAATTTTAACAGGAATCCCATTTTTCAGTTTATCATTTTCAAGATGATTTCACACATACAGTTATTAAGGATGAGTGAGGGAGAAATTAAGATGATGAGTAACTAACTATACAGTGGTCATTATGATAAACACTTACATTGGTTTTAACATTTAAGTGGGTTTGTCTGTTTCTGGTCATTCACCTCCTCCTTTGTCTTATACTCCTTTGCAAAAAAGCCTTGGCAATTTGTTCCATGTTGACAAATAATATTCTCATTATATTCCTTAGTCACATAAGTTTGCCTTCGTATTCTAATTTTTAACTTAAAATGAAGATTGATATAGAAGACTGCATTAAAATATTATATATTTCCAGTAGATGCTGCTATGTGATATGTTATAAATTCCACCTTGAAACCTAGGATGTTATTTATATTCTTTATCAAATATTATAACAGATTATAAAATCTGATCATGAATTTAAAATGAGATATTTCATATCTTAAAATTTGGTTACATTAATTTTTATTATGGTAGTTTAAGTAAAATTGATCAGATCCTCCTAATTTAATTTGTACAAAAGTGAATTAGAAAATACTGTTGTTAATATGTCCATTTGCTGATTTGTTCTTTTTTTAAATAGTCCTCGACCATGTTTAAACATTGAAGATGATCCAGATATTCATGAAAAACCATTTCTGAGTTCTAGTGCTCCACCTATAACAAGTCTTAGTCTCTTAGGAAATTTTGAGGTAATGTTTTTTGAAACTATTTTAAGAGTTGAAGTTTCCTAACCTAGGTCCATGGTGTCATTTGTGTCATTTGTTCTTGAAAAGGAAATAAATGGATTATATTTTTCTAAAGCCTTGAAATCACCTCCTTTCCTTTCCTTTCCCTTTTTCTTTTTTCCTTATCCATTTTTCCTTTTTTGATTTCCCTTTTTCCTTTCCTTTTCGTGAGAAGTAAAGTTGGGAGAATTGTTGGCAGTGACATCTTAGAATTGGGTAGCTGGTGGAGGAGATGCAGGACTTAGGTGAAATCAGGTTGGATGGAGGTATCCATTACTCGAGCTGGAAAATAGACTTGACCACACCTTCTTACCTGGTAAAACTGGCTCTGGGACCCAGGAAGGATGATGGTGGGCTGATACCAGCTGATTCACGATCAAGGAGGCTGATTTTCAAAATCAAATAGTTCTCTGTACTATATTTGCAACTTCTCTGTAAATCTACATTTATTGTAAAATAAGATTATTTTTAAAAAATCAAATGGTTAAAGGTCTCTGATACATGTGCTGCTTTATTTAATGACTCTTCTACTTGGGATCAAGTATATCAAGGGTTTAGTTGTCTTCAATTAGAAAACAGTCTTAAATGACGTTTAAAAAAATTTTTATTGGAGTATAGTTGATTTACAATGTCATGTTAGTTTCAGGTGTACAGCAAAGTGAATCAGTTATACATATACATATATCCACTCTTTTAGATTCTTTTCCCATATAGGCCATTACAGAATATTGAGTAGAATTCCCTCTGTTACACAGTAGGTCCTTATTAGTTATCTGTTTTATATATAGTAGTGTGTATATGTCAATCCCAATCTCTCAATTTATCCCGCCCCCCTTTTACCCCCCAGTTACCATAAATTTGTTTTCTACATCTGTAACTCTACTTCTGTTTTGTAGTAAGTTCATTTGTACCCTTTTTTTAGAATCCACATATAAGCGATATCACATGATATTTATCTTTCTCTGTCTGACTTACTTCACTCAGTGTGACAATCTCTAGGTCCATCCATGTCACTGCAAATGGCATTATTTCATTTTTTTATGGCTGAGTAATATTCCATTGTATATATGTACCACATATTTTTTATCCATTCCCCTGTCAATGGACATTTAGGTTGCTTCCATGTCCTGGCTATTGTAAATAGTGCTGCAATGAACATTGGGGTGCACTTATCTTTTTGAATTATGGTTTTCTCTGGGTATATGCCTAGGAGTAGGATTGCTGGGGCATATGATACTTCTATTTTTTGTTTTTTAAGGAACCTCCATACTGTTCTCCATAGCGGTTGTACCAATTTACATTCCCAACAACAGTGATTTTAGGGAATTCCCTGGCAGCCCAGTGGTTAGGACTCCATGCTTCCACTGTAGGGGGCATGGGTTGGATCCCTGGTTGGGGAACTAAGACCCTGCATGCTGCGAGTTGGGGCTAAAAATATACATATATATATATATATAAGTGTTTTTATATGTATGGGTGTGTATATATATATATGTATGTGTGTATGTATATATATGCATGTATAAACACATATAATCACCTATGACCTTGTTCAACTTGCTTATTAATTTTATTGATTTGGAGGGGGTGGATTTTTGTATGTAGATTCCCACATCATCTACAAATAGGGACAGTTTTATTTCTTACTTTGTAATTTGTATGCCTTTTATTTCCTTTTCTTGTAGTTTTGCACTGAATAGGGCCTAACATGCATGCTAGTACAATATATTCGTTTAAAGTCACAAAAATCTGAATAAAGTCAGAGACTACATTAGATCATTGGCCTTATCCATTAGCATTTTTGTGCTCGTTCTCTGAAAATTTCATACATCTTTAGAACATTTTTCTTATTTAAGAAACATTTATTGAGTACCTACTATGTGTCATGTTGTATGCTAGGAATATAAAGCTAAATAATAAACTTCCTGCCTTAGAGAAGTTTACAGTCTGCTGGAGAAGTTGGACATATAAATAATCTATAAACCGAAGTAATTAGCACTGTAATAGAAATTTTCTGAGTCTTCATATATTCTCTCTGCTAAGGGACTGGGAAAGTTTTACTAAGGAGCTGTCACTTGAGCTTATTTACAAAAGATGAGTAGGAATTTGCCAAGTAAATTGTGTGAGAAGTGTCAAGGGATCTTAGACAAAGGGAGCTACATGTGCAAAGGCATATGTGTAAAAGTAGTAAAAGAGCATGGTGATATTGAAAAGCATCAGCCAGAACTGGAGTATAAGACCTTGTGCAAGTGAGGAGAGCTGTGGTAAGAGATGTAGGGTGGGCCTTACATACCATGCTGTGAATATTTGACTTCATCCCGTGGACATCAAGAAACACAAAAGTTTTTAACCTGGTGGGTAACGTAAGACTTTTTTTTTTTTTAAAGTAAAACTCTGGCAGTAATACAGATGATACACTAAAGATGGAATAACTAATTAGAGGGTATTGCATTTGTTCAGAGGAGAGGTTATGAGGGTCTGAGCTAGGTTATTGGTGTTGAGAGAGCTGAGGCTGTGAGACTGAGAGGTCCCATCAGCAGGATATGGATTGGATTGATTGCAGGGCAGGAGGGAGATATAGAAGGCTGGTTGTAACATAGGTCTCTTGGTCTAGTCTTTTTGACACGGGACTTGAGAATTGCTGATGTCATTTTCAAATTTAGACTCATGAGGGCTTGGAGTGTTTCTTTTCAAAGAATTACTGAATCAAAGAAATGCTACTCACATTTTATCATGTATGCATATATGTGTTGACATATGTATAGAAAAGAGAGCTTGTGAAAGATTTAACATGTTTCTCATACCTGGACAGATAAACACTAAATTGTCAAAAGTGGTTTCCTCAGCAAATGAGCTTGGGAGAGAGGGATAAGGAGCTTCTCTACTGTTTGTATTTATGTACTTTTAAATTTTTTCCCAATGTGTATTTACTGTTTTTTATTTTATTTATTTATTTTATTTTTTATTTATTTTATTTTTTTGCGGTACACGGGCCTCTCACTGTTGTGGCCTCTCCCATTGCAGAGCACAGGCTCCGCGGCCATGGCTCACGGGCCCAGCCACTCTGCCGCATGTGGGATCTTCCTGGACCCGGGCACGAACCCATGTCCCCTGCATCGGCAGGCGGACTCTCAACCACTGCGCCACCAGGGAAGCCCCTGTTTTTTAAATTAAACAAAACAATAAAACATATGTCACATCCAACAACAATTTTTAAGAGGCAGTTGTTTCTCAGTTCAAGTTATGAGTACTTGCCTTTCTGTTTTGATGGAACTTCTGTATATGGCCTGTTAACAAGTTTTCAAGTGCTTCTCTGTGGCTAACAGTAGGAATATACTCTGTGAGGAATAAGAAAATTTCTGATATTATACCTGCTCTGGTAGAGCATATATTTCTTTACAGAGATAAGAATAACTCATTAAACGATTATATCAAAATAATGGTGAAGTTCAAAGATAGTTCATTGTGGGTTAGAATAGTAAGGAGGCCAAACTTTGTAAGATGGTAGAAGATTGATTTGGGAGGATGTTGATTTCAGGTCAGATGAACATTTGAAATGAGGGCATGGCAATGGCAGCAACCACTTTTCTAGTGCCAGAAAGTGTACTAACATATTTCTTTAAATAGAAAGAAAAAATTAATGTGTTAACTTTTATTTCTTAAAAATTCTTTTATTTTGCCTTCCAGGAATCTGTCTTGAACTATCGTTTAGATCCTCTCGGCATTGTTGATGGCTTTACTGCTGAGGTAGGGGCAAGTGGTGTTTTCTGCCCCACCCATTTGACTCTTCCAGTTGAAGTGTCATTCTACAGTGTTTCTGATGATAATGCTCCCTCTCCTTATATGGCAAGTATTTTTTAATTTTCTTCTTCTGCTAAAATCAACCATTTTAATGACAAGTACCTTTAAGTTTAAAGAGATTTAGTACTACTTTGGTGCAATGCTTGAAAATATAAAGCATTTCCTAAGAGGGGATTGAAGGCTGCATAGAGATGAATATGCCAAAATAACACCTCACAACTTCTTTCTGAGCAGGCTCTAATAACAGATATCCTCTATTACATTTGAGGATTGTGCTGAAAATTTACTTGTTTCTATGTAATATGAAAAAATGATAAAATTTTGATTAGTGACACTGTAATTCCATATCTTGCTGAGTTCACACAGATTCTCAAATGCTTACTGGGCACTCTAGTCCTATCAGTGTTGCCTTCACTATGATCCTCATCTCAGTAGAGTTTAGGTAAAGATTTGGTGACCTATGGCTTCTATGAGGCCCTTTCACCCCCTTTCTCCTGTTTGGTTTATCTTTGGACCATTCTTTTTCCAATCCTAGGGTTCTTTAGAATACTAGCTACTTCTGACTCCTTGCCAATGTTTTAGTGGAGAGTAAAATAGCTAAGAGGAATAAGAGCACTGTCTTGAGCCTTAGGATCCTATAATTTTATCTTTCCCATTTTTTATTCCAGTGGATTTGAGGATGAAATAAGCCCTCAACTGCAAAAATGATACCAAGTCCTGGTGTGTGGTTACTATCAGCCCTTTTCCAAAAGACAAGTTAGTGGCTAGCAGTGCAAGTCTGTAAGAAGTTTACATTGATGGTATAAAATATGGAGTCAGATCTGGGTTTTTATGTTAGGTCTAACTTTGAGAAATACAAATTGCAGTAGGCATAGAAATATACAGCTCTGGTCTTGCTACTTGAATTTCCTAGCTTATCCCCTGACCCAATTGCTTCCTTTCTAATATCCCTCTCCCCGACCTTCTAGGTTCCTCAAGGACATTAGCAACAATGTCTTTTGTTATTAATAAAAACTATGAAAAGCAAATTCTACATAATTGAGAAACAACAGAGGAAGGGAAGTTACAGTTTTTTAGGGACCTAAATATAGTCTACTCATTATTGGCATAGTTTGTTCATGGAAGGTTTTTAAACCTTATTCCATTCTAAGGGTGAAAATTTTAATCAAGAGTCTGATTGCTGTTTCATACTTTGATCTAAAAAGCACAGTGGTATCATTTATTCAAAGTTTTCTTTTTTCAATAATAATAACACTTGTGGGTCATAATTGTAAAGATGCATAACAGTGGTTATTATAAAAAACAGAGGCCCAATTCTTCACAAACCTACCAGTTATCATATATACCACTTGTTACTCATTTACCATAGAAAGATTTATCCACTTTGCAGTATAATTTTGAAACAATAACTTAATTTTAGAAAATTAACAAAATGGAAAATATCACTGAGATAAGCTCAATACCAGAAAAAATGTGTATCTTACTTGGAACACTTACAATATTAGAATATAGCTATAAAGATGCCCATTCTTGTTTTACTGGGACATCAAGAAGTCTCATTAGTTTCAGGTATTCTATTGGCATTGGTAATAAAGAATGGAAAGATAAAGTCTGAGGTCATTAGTGTACAGAGTCCCTGATGACCATTAGAATGAGTTAGAAACAAGTTAAAGAGTGAATTGGCTGAAAGTCAGCTCAAAAAACTATCTTTGAGTGAAATTCATGAGCAAGAGGTAATTTGAACTATGCTTTAAAAAAGCAAAACAACATTAATCCTTGACCTTGGTTGACATCTAAAAAAATAAGGATTAAGAGATAAAGGAGGGCTTCCCTGGTGGCGCAGTGGTTGAGAGTCCACCTGCTGATGCAGGGCACACGGGTTCGTGCCCCAGCCCGGGAAGATCCCACATGTCACGGAGCAGCTGGACCCGTGAGCCATGGCCGCTGAGCCTGCGCGTGCGGAGCACAGGCTCCGGAACGGGAGAGGCCACAACTGTGAGAGGCCCGCATATCGCAAAAAAAAAAAAAAAAAAAAAAAAAAAAAAAAAAAAAGAGATAAAGGATTTAGGGGGAAAGTTGGGGTCTGGGGGTGGGATGAACTAGGAGATTGGGATTGACATATATACACTAATATATACAAAATAGATAACTAATAAGAACCTGCTGTATAAAAAATAAATTAAATTAAATTTAAAATAAGAGAGATAGGGCTTCCCTGGTGGCGCAGTGGTTGAGAGTCTGCCTGCCGATGCAGGGGACACGGGTTCGTGCCCCGGTCTGGGAAGATCCCACATGCCGCGGAGCGGCCTGGTCTGTGAGCCCTGGCCGCTGAGCCTGCGCGTCCGGAGCCTGTGCTCCGCAGCGGGAGAGGCCACAACTGTTAGAGGCTCACGTACCACAAAAAAAAAAAAAAAAAAAAGAGAGAGATAAAGGATTTTATCACTCTGTCTCCAGAAAGCATACAAAAATGATCACAGATTTTGAATAAATATTGAAAAGAGTCTAGTTTAAGTTAGTCTATCCTTTAAGAATCTCTTTCTTACTTTTCTCTGATAATATTCTTTAATAAATTTTCCATTATTTAATTTTTTTTACTCATTAGGAATGGGTTCCCTTTGCAAATGACCCAGTCCAAATCTTAGACCACGGATCTTTCCTACTGTAAATTAATCAAATTAGTCTTATTCGGTAGAGAGTCTTATTTGTATTTTGGTAGTTTAGTCTGTTTTCAACGGACTGATCATGTTTTGATAAGATAGTACATATCACAGACCAGTGGAGCTGAGACACCAAACCTCTATTTGTTACTCTAATAATAACCTTGGGACCTCTCATGACAAATTATACAAATGACTTACAAGGGTGAAATTTTAGCACAGAGAATTCTTTCGTTGTATAGTAGAGATAGTACAGGGCTTTTCATTAAATAATTCCTTTTAGACTAGCTCAAAGCCATATAAATGTCTCTCCAATCCTATGTCAGTGGTAAAAATGTTCTCCAAGTATTATGTAATATGGCAACATTTCACTGTTTAGAAACTATTGCATGGTGGAACCAGGAAGAAAGGTCTAAAGCAGTTTTGCCCGTGGCAAATTCATGGTATGACTTGCTTTATGATCATATTAACAGCACTATATATTTTATATATTTTCTTCTATTTATAATTAACTAAGGTAAGATATACCTCCTTCAGTTTCACTTAGCTTTGCATATTCTCTATTACCCAGTCACTTGAGAAGTTTTTGTGTAAGATTTTGACCAAATTTAGTTCATCTTAATCTACCTATTCCATCCTAAAATGCCAGAAGAAAATGTATTTTTCTTCTTTATGTTAAATATAGTAACTTTCTAGGTGGAAGTATTAATATGCCAACCAATTAAAATAATGAAATTTTAAAAATTATAATAAATTTAATAATCATACAAATAAAATTCCAAATACTTTCCCAATCCCTTCAAAATTCCTAACTTGCCATTGCCAATACTAGTCTTATATTGCTTAGAAATTATTGTTGTAAAATGTTGCCTTAAACTTTGAGGGGTTTTAAAATTATCCATTATCTTTCTTTATAAATTGATTTAGTTACTGTTATTATGTTCTAAAATCTATTAGAATAGTATTGTATTAAAGGAAGTAAGTGTAGGCTTGGTAGTAGATTTTCCCTCACCAGTTTTCTTATATATATTTAGCAGAGGATGACAAGGAAAAACAGTAATATATTGCCTGGAGCAATGTGATTAGAAAGGTAGCTATTATTTAGATATATTCTGCTTTTTCTTTCTGGAACTAGGAAGAAGAGGAACATTATATACCATAGCATTTTTTCACGTAGAGAAGATTGTAAGAGAAAAATTATTAAAGCTTCATTACTGTTTTGGTTAGGGATGCAGTTTGTTGATATGCTGTTTTCATGCTTTAAATGACCATGTAACCATATTTGTTAAGAACCACATGTGTCTTTTCAGTGCCCATTTCCATGAACGTTTCCCATTATTAACATATTAATTTAATATTCTGATTGTCAATTGCTGTTCACTTGGAGATTAGGTATTCACATATTAGAGTTTGGCCTTACCTTTTACCTTTGTCCACTGCTTTCTAACCCCCACCGCCTTCCCTGGTCTGTCTTTCAAACCCAGCAGAGATGTTGCCTGATGGGACAGTCCTGTTTTATACTTACTTTTACATAAGATTGACATGTTTTGGCAGGTACAGTGTAAAATGATGGGATATGAGTTGTAGAGCATGCAATTATTCTACTTAACTACTCAAAAGAAAACTATTCACCCAGTTAAATGAATCAGCATTTGTTTCTTAAAGCTACCTAAGAATTAAGTATCACAGTCACCACCTGTAGTAATTTGGTCATCCTGGTTATCTAGAAACTTTCACATATTCAATCTTAGCTTCCTGTGTTTTAATTTATACTGTTTGTCATTGTTTGGAGTTCTGTAGTGATTACAGCATCTTTCTCAGAAAACTGTTTTATATAATATGGCAGTGCCTCTCAAACTTTAATGTACATATGATATCATCTGGGGAATCTCGTTAAAATGCAGATTTGATTTGGTAGGTCTGGGGAGAAGCCAGAAATTATGCATTTCTAACAAGTTCACAGGTGATGCTGATGATGCTGGTCTGTCTCTAGTCAGAAGTCCATATACATATATAACAACTCAACTTTCTGACTGAAGAACTGACTTCATTTTTGGGAAAGACTTAGGATCAGTCCTCATTCCTGAGTTTCTGTATGTCCCAAGACAAATAAATTGTTTTGCTTCATTTCCCTCCTCCCACATGGTACAAGACAACAATCCTGTCATCTCCCTTTATTTCCTTTTTAGTTAAAGAACTTCTCACTTTGATATCTTATATCTTAATATTAATTTCAAGCAGTATGGTCATTGATGTTATGTATTATTTATTGAAGCATCTCTAGGAAGAACAGTAAATTGTTTCCTAGTGAGGTGGGATCCTCACTATTTCATATTCATAGGATGTATCTCTATTAATTCAGTGTGAATGTTTTTCCATACAAATACAATTCTGAAATGTTAGTAATTACATGATTTATTATTCTTATTTTAGTCTTTTATGTATATATATGCATCAGTTTGTACTCAGTTTGTCTTCTTTTATTTCAAGGGTGTGATTACTTTAGAGTCCCTTGGTAAAAGGGGTTATCGAGTACCTCCTTCAGGAACAATACAAGTGGTATGTGTTTTATAGCCTACAATTGCAATAATCATTCTCTCACATACATATAGAACTTAGCCCTTTCTCCTGCTACTGCCTGCTGCAACAACTTTGGTAAGTAAGAGTGGGGCTGCAGCTTTGTTTGGAGTTTCCCTGCTCTGCCTCAGGAATGACCATTTGGGGACCTCCATAAAAGGAAAGCATTAATAAGCTAATCAAGGTGAATGCTTTAGAAAAATAGTATATGACAGTTAACATAATTTAAATAGAGCTATTTTCAGTATAATTAGAATTTAGATTACCAGTACCTTATACTTAATATAATAAGCCGGATTGAGATTGACCTATGTAAAAGGAGACCCCAAATATTAGTATTGCTTTGTCAGGGAAACATGGGAAGCAAAATTCTATTATCCCTACTGTAATAATTTCTAAAATTGATTTAATGAGTTGGTTACACAAAGCAGAAATGCAGTCCGACAGATGTCAGGGCAAAGAATGCCTCTTTCCTTTTGGTCTAGGTGTTGATCTAGTTTTGGCTTAAGAGAACTCTTCTAGCCCAGAGCAGTAATCCTTCATCATCCTTGATCTAGGGTTCTCAGAAGAGTAATTTTATATCAAGGCCAGTTTGTGATTGAGTTCATCTCCAAGTCAGAACCAGGATAATCCTGTAAGTGCAGAAGTCTATTACAGTGTTGGCTCCTGCAGCTCTTGGAAGGAGTCTAGCTGATATTTGTCAACTGTATCTCAATAAAGCTGAAATTAAAAAAAAAAAAATGAGTCTAGCTGAGTCCCTCACACTAAGGATCTGGTCTAATTCAGCAAGCCTTTTGATGACCTTTGGCTTCAGTGTGATCAGTGCTTCGAAGGACCACTTTTACTCATCACCATTGTTCCAGTATAGCGAAGAGTCTGTACATTTGTTTATTTCATATCACACAGGAATGAAACATAGTACTAGGCAATATATATGCATGTATGTATTGCAGTATGTACATATGTGTAAATTTTACCGAGGAAAAATCACTGCATTTTAAAGTAAGATTTTTATGTTGAATGGATTTCTTGAACTAAAAGAGTGATCATCTTCTGATCTCTTGCCTCTGGCTCTGTAGCGCTTGTGAAAGTGTGGGTCACTGGAAAGCTAGCTATCAGGTGTCATAATAATGAGGCATAAACCCAGAGGCAGCACATTTACCCCTTGTTTGAAGACTACCAACTCTACTGGCTATTTTAAATCTGAAATTTGGGTATGTCTTTCATTCCTTGTATAAATTTAATTATGTATAAACATGGCTTGAACTCCTGACTTACTAGTTGTTGTGGTTGTTAAATGTATTATTAGCCTTAATCTTAAGACTCACTAGATTTCAAAAATTGGATCATAATATTGATATATTTCTCATTTTGATTCAGTGAGTGATGTCCAGTGCCACGGATGAGCTTCTGAAAGCATGGGCACCAAGTTACCTATTGATGTGTTGGTAATTTGGTTAAAGTCAAATCAGCAGCTTGGAATTTTGTTTAAAAATTAGTACTTTAAAAAATAATATTCCTTCAGTTATTAATGGCCAAGTAGCAATTGAATTGTTTCAGTCTATTATGATATTGATGATGAATACAAAAAAAGTCTAGTGTCACTGCAGTGTTTGAAATGAATCCAACTGTGAGAACATGAAGTATTACTTAGCCTACTTTGTAACTAATAATAATGAACTTTATTTTCTAAACATGGAAAAATTTCCAAACAAGAAAAGTTCTTGAGAATGTGTTTTAAATTTTATAATAACCATATGTACCTGAAACATCACATCAAAATCTAGTTTTACCAAGATTTTATTTTAAAAAAATTCAATTTATTCACTATTAAAATGTGAGGAAAACTAAAATTCTATTTTGAGCATTTTTCAGTTGACTCATTTTAATAAAGCTAGTGTTTGAAGTAATTGAACTGGAATGTTTTAATTCAGTGAAGGTGTATTTTGCTTAATCTAATGGAACCATTTCTGAAAATATGAACAAGAGTAAATGTTATGTATTATCTATTATTAATATGAGATTTGTGACTAAAGATTTTGATTTATTACAGGAGCTTTTATTTCTTTTATTTCTGTAAATAAAAAATCTAATTGAACCATTAAAAAAATATTGACTATCATTTCATAAACTTCTGAAATTTTATTAACTTTATTCCCCCAAACTGAATTATATCCACTGGGATTAACTTATTATTGAAAAGCCTATTTTATTATTGGCACAATCATTTTGAATCAAATAAACAAATCACTGTTTTTAAAGAATAATTTCTATATTGTTTCTTCAGACCTTATTTAATCCTAATAAGACTGTGGTGAAGATGTTTGTTGTGATATATGACTTACGAGATATGCCAGCCAATCATCAGACATTCCTACGACAAAGAACTTTTTCTGTACCTGTTAAACAAGAAATGAAGAGAAGTGTTAATAAAGAGAACATCCGACATACAGAAGAACGGTTATTACGCTACCTCATACATCTGAGGTAATGTTTCAAATGAATATGAAAATATGTTACTTTAGAAGAAAATTCTAAAATTTTTAGTTTATTTTTAAAAACTGTCATTCTGACTAGACGAGTGCCTCTTGGAATTTGCTTAATTTCGACACTATGATATGCCAGGATGCAGAAAACACATGGCATATCTTCCTTCAGTCATTACTACTTGTTGAATTAGGGGAGTTTTCATTTATAGCTGTGTAATGGAAACTATTTTATAGCAAAACAATGCTAATATATCTGGGGGAAATGAAACACAGTTGTCTAAACCAATGCTGTCCAATAGAATTGTAATATGAGCCATATATATAGTTCTATATTTTCTAGTAGCCACATTAAAAAAAGTAATAAGAAGCAGAGACTTAATATATTTTATTTAACCTAACATATTCAAGTGTTATAATTGGAATATGTAATCTATATAAAAATTATTAATGAGATATATACATTCTTTTGCTGTAGTCAGTTTGAACTAGGCACATTTCAGGTGCTCAGTATAGCCACATGTGGCTTGTGGCTGCTGAGTTGGACAGGGAAATTCTTAACTTTCATTTATTCATTCATTCATTCAACAAATAGTGATGTGTCAGGCATGCTTCTAGACTCTTGGAAACAGCAGGGACAAAATCTCTGTTCTTATACAGCTTATATTCTGGTGATTCCATCAGAAATATATTTTCCTCAAACTTTTACTACCCAGCTAATAGCTCTAGGTTGTGAGAAACCATTTGTTTGCTCTTGAGGTCCATGCCTCCAGAATCGTAGGGAAGGTTTTTAGTCCTGAAATCCTAGTGTAGTTCTTAAGATCAATGAGCAAGTCTATTGCTTAGAAGAGAACTCAGTAGCCCTTTGCCTGTAGCTCTATTCCTAATAATTTTCTGATGTCGTTCATAGTAAGTCCTCAGTCACATCAGTGACAGTAATTCATCTTAGCTTAACTGCTTACTCCAAGGAGCCCTATTCATCAGGAGGAGGTAACTTTCATCTCTTTCATCTGTTACAACAGCCTTAGCCATATGTAACCAACATTCGCCAAAAAGTCAATTTTCCCAGCTTTTGTCATCTCCACATAATGATTAGATACCTTAAATGCCATAAAGAAACTGCTTTAGAAGGTACGGCATGATTCCCAAAGCTCACCATGTTCTTCTTCAGATTGAGAAGGTGAAAAACTGCAGAAAGAATGAAAGAGTGAGCCGGTCTGAGGTCTGCTTTAATATATACAACTGACCACCAGATTTTTCAGCTAATTTGGGAATAAAATCCACAAACCCAGATATTTCTGCTATGCAAAGGGAAAACTAGAGAAATTAACACTAAAGGGTATGTTTGACTATCTGCCAGATAAGTTTATTTGATTAAAACCTCCAAGCCCCTGTATTATGCTATAAGCTGTTAGCAGAGGATAGAAACAGTTCCATATACAGCTTTAATAACCATTTTCATTTCACTGCTAACTTTCCTCTTGGTTTCTAATGATGATTAGGCTTTATTTAGCTAGCCACTACTGGTGGTAGCAGTCCTTTCTCATCCTGTGATTGTCTCAAAATGTGATAGTTTTCTGTGGTGACTTTCCAAGTGTGGAATCCATTTTAACGTACTCGAAATTGTAGGAGGGCAAGTTGTGTGAAATGGGTCATTCTTTGTAGCTACAAGATGCCCAAATGTAGTATAATTGGCTGACATGAACTGAAAGTGCATACTACAGGTAAGGAAAGGTGCATGTGCTGTGGTGTCAGGGATGTAAAGTCAGATTGCATGTGAAACCCAGATTTACAAAAAGAAGCACCTCTGTCATTGTAAGAGGGGAAAGGGAGTATGGAATGTTTAGGGATAGTGAGGGAGAGGCACTGAAATAGCAGCAAGTGCTTTGGCAATATAAGACTTTAAATATCTTGTTAAAGAGGCACTGTTAATATTGTAGCAAGACTAATCCTTCCTGCTTTCAAAATTTAATTACTCAGGTTTGCTTGTTTTAAACACTAATTCCCTGAAATGAAGCATCATTTTGTTGTTTCTTTGTTTAGGTTCCAGAGTTCTAAATCTGGAAAGATCTACCTCCATAGAGATGTAAGGCTCCTGTTCTCTAGAAAGTCGATGGAAGTTGATAGTGGTGCTGCATATGAACTCAAATCTTACACTGAATCGCCAACAAACCCTCAGTTTTCACCAAGATGTTGATAAAGAGTGACAATTTAAAGTATTTGCTCAGTACCCAAGTTTGAAAGTAAAAAATAGCATAGAAGGGAGTGTACCAAATTAACAAGCAGGAGAGTGGGTCCTCTCCTGTTATCCTGGACCAGTTTTTATGAAAGGATTCCTGGGATGAGATCCACATATTCCAAGGAGACTGGAAACACTCATGTCCTAACCCTTTTTGTACTGTCGAAACCACTTCACTGGACTTGTCGCAAGAGCAAACCACACCCCCCACCCCCCACCCCCGCCACAGTTAGATTAGTGTTTACACGTCTCATTTCTCAGTTATTTAATATTTAATGTTTTCCTTACTACTCAAGTGATGTTTGTCTTTAGTGTTCTAATGTAGCACAAATCCTATGTAAAATCATACTATGTATTTTTGACATTAATGTTGAAATCTGAAATATATGCACAAGTCTTTTAATTTTGTGTGATGTGTTTTAAGTACTATTCATTTAAGTTATTGAAAATGAGAATGAAATGTTGAGCTTCTTTCAAGATTAACGCACTATGCAAGCATGTGTACTTTTTATATCTCCCAGGTTTAGTTTTTACAACACCCCCATCCCGGTTGCTGTCTCACACAGTAGTCCTTTAACATGCTGTATCGGCAGTGCAACACGGAGTAAGCTGCTTCACATTCCCTTAGCAAGTTCAGATCATCATGCCGATTCATATTCCTTCTAGAATCCCTTATCCCCAAAACAGTTCTATTTTTTCCTTAATCACTACTACAAAGGCTTTACGTTAAACTGCTGTCCCATTCTAGATAACTTTTGCAAATTGTTAAAAGAATATGTACTTTGAAAACAAATTAGTATTTATATTGTAAATATATGCAAGAAACAAAGAAATGTGTATTTGGCTTTTATTTTTAGATGAGACATTTATGTGATTGAGTGAATTTCGGGTACTGATCAGACAGTTTCTATTCTAGCTTTATAGCTGATAAGAGGAGAGAAATATCTTGAGCCTTGTACCAATTTATCACTTTCTCACTCACGGTCACATGGAAGGCATTTGGCAACTGGGAAAACCACTGAGTAAAGGAACATGATTGAGTGCATCAAAAGTCTTCCATCCATCCCCCTCAGAAAGAGGAGTGATTTTAGATCTTTGTACAGGGACAGTGGGCAACAGCAGATCAGTTAACAAGGCACAAATATTGGGAATCCTCACACAAAGCCATGAACGCAAGTTAAAAAAATACATACTGTTCAAGTAGGCCAGACCCAGGAGACCTGGGAGTCTAGAACCAAGTGAGCAGTCTGGAATTTGGGAGATGGGAAGGTCTTTATTTTGGCACTCAGCTAATGGATAGACTATACAAGGCATATAAGAGTGTGTACCTGTAGGCTCTGGGGTGGTCAGCAAGAAGCCTCTTATAAAGTCCTTTTGAAATACCAGCTTAAAGAGAAAAGTCTATTTATACTCCACGAAAAATAAAGTTTTCAGTGGCACAAATTTATAAAGGTTTGTTTTTAATCTTTAGGTGTGTGGTAACAACATGAAATTAGGACCCATAAGGTTTGGATTATAGTCCTAGCTGTAATGGTATCTGATGGAACTGACTTTTCTGGCTCTGTGTGATAGAGAAAATGGGGTGAGAGTATCATTAATGTGTCTTCTCTTCTTAAAGTGTCATCTAATTATTGGAATACATATTTCAATACATGTATCTAGACTTTTAAAAAACTTTTTCTTGGCATACGGTTGATTTACAATGTCAGTTTGAGGTGTACAGCAAAGTGATTCAGTTATACATACACATATATCCACTCTTTTTAGATTCTTTTCCCATATAGGCTATTACAGAGTATGGTAGAGTTCCCTGTGCTATACAGTAAGTCCTTATTAGTTATCTATTTTATATATAGTAGTGCGTATATGTCAATCCCAATAGACTTTTTATATACATTTGACAAAAGTCAATATTGATAATTTTATATAAAACTCGGAAAATATCAAGTATTTAAAACATCAAAATGCCTTTATTTAATTTTTAAAAATGTTATTGCTGCTTTAACCTCTCTAGTAATCCAAAAATCAATGATGTATGTGTATGCAGGTGTCTTTTTATGTGGATACGACACTGCGATCTTTCTAGAATTATTTCTAGTACCTGGTTTTCCACCTTTCTGGGCATTTTATTTTATTTTTATTTTTTTGTGATACGGGGGCCTCTCACTGTCGTGGCCTCTCCTGTCACAGAGCACAGGCTCCGGACACGCAGGCTCAGCGGCCATGGCTCATGGGCCCAGCCGCTCCGCGGCATGTGGGATCTTCCCAGACCGGGGCACGAACCCACGTCCCCTGCATTGGCAGGCGGACTGTCAACCACTGCGCCACCAGGGAAGCCCTCTGGGCATTTTAAAGAAAATTTCCAGAAAATGACTGAAGCAGCTGGATGCATCTTGTGCTCTTCCTAGCAAGTTTGTGCAAGGGAAACAAGTGCTGACATTTTATCCATCTACTTCTTAAGGCCTTTTTTGTTCTTTTTCCTAGTGAGGTATGGTGACCCAGCAGCTGTCTGCTCTCACTTGCCCTCGTACTATCTCTATCATAATGGTTCTTTTTCTACCCTTCTTTTGTCATAGGCCGAGACTTTACCACACTTCCTATGTGGCTTCTCCTTGTACTCACAGATTATGTCACTACACTGAGAGTTGTCTTGCAGGTAAAGACAACCAACACTGCTATCTGTGGTAGATAATAGAGATCTCCTCACTTACTGCAGGCTCACTTGACAGTTTTTGCAGGCTAACAAAATGAATGATAACTTCTTTTTAAAACGAACTCCAGGACACAAGTAAACTCCGGAAAGTCCTTGGAGATTTTCTTATCAGAAGAGAATGAAAAATATTAATAAGTGATGACAATGGGGACTGGCTGGAAGGCACCGAACAGAAGGTTCCCTCTCCTGTCATTTTACCCCACTAGGTCTCTCTCATTCCCAGAGGGTTAGAAAAAGGAAGCAATTTCTCCTTCAAAAACTTCATCCTTGGGATCCCCAGTCTCCCTAGTCAGTTTGTGAGTGAAGCAATGATTTGTTTTTAATTTTTTTAATTTATGCAATACATGTTTACTATAAAAATTTTTTACACTACATAGTTATGTAAAGTAAATGTGAAAGTCCCTCCTTCCATCCACCCTTCTAGCTATCACTTTACAGATGTGGTGGCTCTTAAAATTTTAGTATATGACACTCCACATGATCTACTAGACCTGGGAACATAGTATCAGTCTAGATGGGAAGTAGGCTTTTCATCATGGTAGGAATTCACTCTCAATCCCTAAGACTGTCTCTGTGTGACATTGGAATCAGCTCATTGTACTCCACCATGGATTATCTGTGAGAGATACATGTCTTAAACTTGAACACTGTGGGAAGAGGCGCAGAACATATGAATGCCTACTGTGTGCCAGGCATTGTAAACAATTTATATATTATTTAATACTTAAAACCATGATTCAGAGAGAGTATGGATATAGTCTACAATGAAAGAAAAAGGACATTTGAAGTACTTGCCCAAGGTCCCATGGTCAGTAAGTTGAAGAGCTAGGATTCAAATCTAGGTTAAATCTTCTGTCTTTTCTACTCTACTACACTGGCATTTTGCCCCTTTTTCATTTTTTTTTCTACTAGTAATTGTGGCCTGGCATCATAATATACTTTTCATCAATATTCTTGGCAAAAAAGTTAATTTGCTGTGTGATGAGATTATATAATAAGGCAAAGCCTATTAATCATTGTGGGGAAAAGATTTTGATTAAAAAAAAAAGACTTTAGGGCTTCCCTGGTGGCGCAGTGGTTGAGAGTCCGCCTGCCGATGCAGGAGACACGGGTTCGTGCCCCGGTCCGGGAAGATCCCACATGCCGCGGAGCAACTAAGCCCGTGAGCCATGGCCGCTAGGCCTGCGCGTCCGGAGCCTGTGCTCCGCAACGGGAGAGGCCACAACAGTGAGAGGCCCGCATACCGCAAAAAAAAAAAAAAAAAAAAGACTTTAGGAAGGAATGTCCTAAAGCAACTCAGAGGCCCTTCAACTTGGTATACTGTCAGGAGGCATGCAAATACAGTTGTGAGAAGTTTTAGAAACTTGTGGCAAATATTTTATGAGATTTAAATGTTTAAAGTTTTAAACATCTCTTCCAGACCCCACTGTTTATCATTCTTTTTAATTCATTCAAAAATTTCCTATTCCAGCCTTTCCAGTTTGTATAACGTTCTCTTGTCTCACTAAGTCCCTAGAGAAGTGGCATCCTCCACTCTCTAAGTTCCACTTACAACACTCAAGTTGTTAAAACTTTTTTTTGTTTTTTTTTACAGTTCTCTGACCTACTTATTCAGGTAATGTTCCCTGAGTTTTGCTCACAGACATCACCATTTATACTCAGGGTTTTTTGGCACTCTGTTATCTAACTTGGTTTCCCTGCGTTGATCTTCCAGTCTCTCCCTTTCATTAAAAATGTATTCTGTTTTCAGAAAGACAAATATCATATGATATCACTTATATGTGGAACCTAAAAAAAAAAAACAATACAAATGAACTTATTTACAAAACAGAAACAGTCTCACAGAATTAGAAAACAAACTTATTACCAAAGGGGAAAGGGAATAGGGATAAATTAGGAGTTTGGGGGCTTCCCTGGTGGTGCAGTGGTTGAGAGTCCGCCTGCCGATGCAGGGGACACGGGTTCGTGCCCCGGTCCGGGAGGATCCCACATGCCGCGGAGCGGCTGGGCCCGTGAGCCATGGCCGCCGGGCCTGCGCGTCCGGAGCCTGTGCTCCGCAACGGGAGAGGCCACAACAGTGAGAGGCCCGCTTACCGCAAAAAAAAAAAAGTAGGAGTTTGGGATTAATAGATACATGCTACTATATATAAAGTAGATAAACAACAAGGACCTACTGTATACCACAGGGAACTATATTCAATATCTTATAATAACCTATAATGGAAAAGAATCTGAAAACATATATATATGAATGAACATAAATATATATATATGCATCACTTTGCTGTACACCTGAAACTAACACAACATTGTAAATCGAGTATACTTCAATTTTTAAAAAGGTATTCAGTTCTTGATATTTGCTACAATATCAGCAATGATGCAGGTAGACTTCCTGTTTGAGGAATGGATGGGGTGTGACTTCTCATCTCCTTTACTCACTCCTACAAACCCTTGAGCTAGAGCACCTAAACCTCAAAAAGACCCCTGATCTTTTAAAAATTTTTATATACCTACCCAGTTCCAAGCCTGAAAAATCTTTTGTGCGTGTATGCACCAGAATCACCAGGGGGAGCTTTGGTTAAACATCAGTTCTTTGACTTTGCCCCAGACTTAATGAGAATCTCCATCACTAGGGTTTCTCAGTGATTCTAATCCTTGTAGCTAATTTAATTTAATTTAATAAAATTGAAATTTCACTTAGTTGTGCCAGTCACATTTCAAATGCTCATTATTCATATATGGCTAGTGGCTACTGTATTAGCTAGCACAGATACAGAATAATTTCCATCATCACAGAAAGTTCTCTTGGACAACACTGATCTAGAATATATAAATGGCAGTTGAAGCTATGCTGATGGAAATGATTTCTCAGAAAGTATAAAACTGGAAGAGAAGGGGATCCAAGGACAGAATAGTTAAAATCCTCCCATTAAGAGGCAGATAAAGACTCAGCGAAAGAATGACCAGAGAAGTAAGAGAGAATAGGGAGTGGTATCCTAAACGTCAAGGGAAGAAAGTTTTGAGAAACAGGGAATTGGTGATTGCTGTGTAATTTTAAACATTAAGGTACATGGTTGATGATGCAAAAAGGAATATTACTTGGGGAAGGATGGCTTCTCAGACAGTCCCCACAGTGGGACATTGGCCTTTGTGGATCCTCCATTGACCAAAAACTGCCTCCCAGAAATTCAAACTTGCCCTCATGTGAGTGTCACTATCTTTCAGGAACAGATTCTCTTTATCTAAGGTTACATATACTGATTTTCTATATATGTGCATCCATCAGATTTTAGCTCATAAATACATTGATGTAGGATATATACCAGAATGTCAACTCAATAAAAATAAAACTGTTAGATGCTTAAGTTAGCCTGACTAGTGCATTCTGCCTTCTCCCTGTAGGTCTGCATAAAAGAAAGGCAAATTTTCAGTAGGTTACTTTGTATGAAATGAGAACAAATATTTAGTTGATCTTATGAAGTTTCTCAGCTGGCCCTTAAGTCACTCCCAAGGGATATACTTGTCAAAGAAAGAGCTCAGTCTCTTGAACCCTTGTATTTTAAAAGCTCCTTTTCCTGACAAACCCCTTCTTTTCTTTCTCCAAAAGGAGTGCACTTTTTGTTTTTCAAGTTGCAATCCCAGTGCAATTTTTCCTGCCTGAGAGTCTATGCAGGACAACATGGTTGAGTTTTTATGGTTTCCAAATTCCCACAGAACTGCATTCATAATCTGTTGCTTTTTACTAGTTTAACTTTTAGAGGGCAATCTTATTTCCAAGTTTCTGAGAGACGCTTTATTGGAACCACTACATATTGCCTGTAGCTTTTCAGATGTCAAGTAAAATAAGGATTCAATGTAAAGCCAACGGATTTGGCAATTAAGAGAGTCATTGAGGGACTTCTCCGGTGTCACAGTGGTTAAGAATCCACCTGCCAATGCAGGGGCCACGGGTTCGAGCCTTGGTCCGGGAAGATCCCACATGCCACGAAGCAACTAAGCCCATGTGCCACAACTACTGAGCCTGCACTCTAGAGCCCGTGTGCCACAACTGCTGAAGCCCACGTGCCTAGAGCAAGTGCTCCCCAACGAGAAGCCACTGCAATGAGAAGCCTGTGCGCCTCAGCAAAGAGTAGACCCCGCTCACTGCAACTAGAGAAAGCCTGTGTGCAGCAATGAAGACTCAACGCAGCCAAAAATAAAATAAATAAATTTATTTAAAAAAGAATCATTGGAGGAGTTTGGTGCCAGCAGTTTGAGTAAAGTTGTGGGAGTGGGTCCCTGGGAGTTGACAAATGAGTAGAAGCTGAATTCCTCCATCAGATATTTATTATCTAGGAATTTCTGGGCTCTGGGAACAAAACATAAGCAAATATGGACGAGGTCCCTGCCCTGATGTGACTTATCTAAACAGGAAAGGTGACATTCATAAAGTAATCACAACAAATACTGTCTAATGATAAAGCGTGCATTGTCGAACTATGCAGAGGTGTGACAGCATTTAAGAGGTGGATCTGACCTAGTAGGGTCTCAGTAAAAGCCCGAGGCGATGACGTAGGATTGAGGATGTGAAAAATAGAGTTAAGAAGACAAAGCAGAGTGGGGAGAGACTTGTGGAGCATAGAGCTATGGGGCGCCAAAGAAAGTCTGTATGGCCGCAGCGCGGAGAGCCAGGAGGAGAGCGGAACCAGGCGAGCCTGGGGAAGTGAAAATAGGAACGCTCCTGGAACCGAAGGGACCAGACTAGGTAGGCAAGGGCGGGGAGAGGCGGCTACACTCATAAACTACAATTCCCAGGAAGCATTCGGCGGACGGATGTGAGGTAAGGCGCGAGCCGCGACCTTTGAAGGAAAGAAGGAAGTGCTTGGGCGTCGCAGAGCGGGAGAAGCGGGCTAAGGTAAGCGAGGGCGCGGCGCGGAAGGGGCGGCGGGCCGGCGGCGGGCCGCAGTGGTGGCCGCTCGCCGGGAGCGGCGGGGCTGTGTGTCGTCATAAGGCGGCGGCCATTTTTGCGGGCAGAGACGGCCCGGGCGGGCGCTCGGGGAGCGGGGAGGGCTTGAGGCTGTGTGGCGGGCGGGCGGCCTCGGTCACCCGGTAATCGCTTCTCTTCCCGGCGTCTTGTCCGTATAGGGAGCAGAATGTCCGCGGAAGTCCCCGAGGCAGCCTCAGCGGAGGAGCAGAAGGTGAGTGTGCCCGCGGAGCGGGCCGAGGAGCCCGCAAGGCCCGGGGCCGTCGCTGCCGGGGGCCGGGCCTGGCAGCGGCCTGGTCCCACCGCGGGCGGAGGGGCGCAGCCGGAGCCTGCCCGGCGCCGGTGCAGAGCCGGTGTGCCGCTCCTCCTCGCCTGGCAAGGCCAGACACTCCGGAACCGGCCGCCCGCAGGAGCTCGGGTAGTTAGCGCCGGCGTGGTGCGAGTTGGAGGTTCTCGGCGTCCTGGCTGAAACGTTCCTTTAGCGCCTGGGTGTGTCAGGGTAACACTGAACTGTACACAGGAGCCCGTGACTTGGTCCTTATGCGTGGAGCCTGAGTTTTTCCCTGGGCTGCACTTGGCTCATGAACCTTTATTTTTCCCTCGAAAAACTAACTGTCCAACTGCTTGTATTGTCTGCGTGTTCTTAACTCCAAAGGCGGTATCTCGTGTTGGGGCGGTGACTTACACCTGGGTTGGAATTTCAGGCCCAGTCATTGTTAGCCGTGTAACCTTGGTCAGTTACTAAACTGTTCAGGCTTCAGTCTTCTCATCTGTAAAATAAGAATAATAGTCCTTGCTGGATACAGTTGTTGTGAGGCTTAAATGTGGTGAGTAACTTAAGCTTTGTCGCAGCGTGTACTCCGAAATGTGAGCTGGTGGGATTCGCCTATGGTGCTTGACTAAAACTCGAAAGGTTGGAATTTAAATTTTTTTGCCAGCTGACTTGATCACGTTTTTCATGGAAACATGGGATCATTTTGTAAACTCACTTGTAATACCTTGCTGATGTAGGGAAATAGGCCACGGATCGGTGTGATTCAGATTATGGATATAAAGGCTTTATATTTGTCTAGGCTGGTGCTTGCTTCTAAATAACCATAATTATTTAAAGAATCAGAGGGCATTGTCATAAATAGGATTTGGTCTAATACTTGGATTTTGTAAGGACTTCTGCTTAAGGTTACAACCATGCTCCTAATCAGGCTGAAAATTTGATTAGTGTTTTAAACCCATCCCATGTGTTCTTTACTATGTTAACTTTCCCTAAATTGGATGGTTCTGTTATTATATTACTTGTAAAGTAACTGGAGAAAAAAGCAATAACAAATAATAGGCCAAGTCACTACCTTATTCGAGACTATTCCGATGTAAACTATGTTGGGTATTTTTCACACTTTGCTAAAAATTGAACTTGGGGGCAAAAAAAAAGTATATATTATATAATTTAAGGATTACAGTCATAATCGTAATATTAAATATTATGTATTTATTGTAAAATATTTGTCGTGGTGTTCATTATTGCTTAGGATTTAGGAACCCAGATAAAACAGCAAACCCATGTCTGTGCTGGCTTGTCCTAAACACTAAAATCAACCTCAGTTTTGACTTCTGACGCATAATAATGTGCTATGTAATTTTCTTTTATGAGATTTGTTAATATGTTGCCAAAGCGTGGAGTGTTGATTTCTGCATTGTAAATGCTTTCACTTGGGACAGCCTAATATTTATGTCTCTTAACAAGTTTAAGGCTATCTTCAATGCTTTCTTTTTGTGTCTACATTAAAATTTTAATTCAGGTCCTTTGGTTTTACGGCTGCTTGTGAGTTAGTAATATAACGTCCCTTCTTGAATTAAGGTTTGGCTGTAGATGTTAAGTACCCGTAGCATGGATACCATCCCTAAACATGAGGAAAATGTGCAGAGTCACTTCTGTGTTCCTGTGGGCCAAATCACCTGTTTCTTCTATTTGGAAGAATAGTTAGATGACCTAAAAAAATTGGATTATTGTTTTTGTACCCAATTGACCTTTGAATTAAAGCCAAAGTATTCAGCTAAAATACTTTTATAGTTTTATGGTACGTCAGCCTATTTCTTCTGAAAAACTAAGGTAAAGAGATGAGCCTGGCATGGAGTAAGAGCTAAGCCACTATTTATCTACCAGAGTAGTATGTGCACCCTTGTTAAGAGAAGAAAACTGTATAGGCCACTATTTTTTATTGCGATACTAATTAAATATTACAAACGTAAAAATAAGTATAAACTCTTATCTCTCTTACACCACTCTAAAACTAAAACAAACTAAATACAGGCAAAAACATTCTAGATTATTAATTCACTGTGGCATGGTATTTTGCTGCAACTGAATTTCCAGTGTATTGAGACTATGGTAGCAGTTGTTAAAGTGCAGGAGCCTTTTGAGTTTGGCAAGTTAACACTCCCTTAGACCATATGATCCCTCAGCGGCCACGGCTCACGGGCCTAGCCGCTCCGCGGCACGCGGGATCTTCCCGGACCAGGGCACGAACCCGTGTCCCTTGCATCGGCAGGCGGACTCTCAACCACTGCGCCACAAGGGAAGCCCAGTTCTCCCTTTTTTAAGAGTAAACTGTATGGTCATTTAACTGTAGTCTTAGGTACATCATTTACATTTTAAATTCAGCTCTGTTGTTTTCTCATTATTTGGACAAATGGAGTAGTAAATGAAAGCTCAGGCACAGAAATACCATAGTACTGCTTAAATATAAGATGGCAATTCAGATGCCCTAGGATATGCTTATATTTTTCTTTATCACCGAAGTGAAAAGTAAACATTATTTTAGCAGAGACCTCATGGATCCATCATCCACTTTGAAAAACACTTAGCTGAGACAGGCATGCAGTCTGATCTTGGGGGTGAAAAGAGGCATGTGGAGACTTAAAACACATAGTTCTGTTTTCATTGTGAGCATCTTAAACTCAGGACTCTCCTTTATTTATCTTTTCTCCCATGGCACCTAGGATAGTGGCTGGCATTGTTCTGAAACTGTTGGTTGAATGAATTTTTCTCCAGACTTTTCAGTTGAAACTATTGCCAAAGCACTATGTCCATACAAATGACCATACTAGTACTGCAGTTAAAAAAAGAGAGGGATAGACCATGGTAATATAAAAAACCTTAGCTTAGACCCATTTAAGCTATCTGAATGAAAGTAGAAGAATGTTTATATGTATTTTTTTCATATATATGACTTTTAACTTTTTTTTAGAGAAGACCTTAATAGCAGGTTCTCTAGAAAACAGGTTTTCTAGAGGTTTTATTACAAGATTCATCAAATTAAGTTAGTAAGGTGTCTTGGGAAAGGCTAACTCAGGTAGAGCTCTCAACTTAAGTATTTTTGTCAGTTTAAAAGGTATGCTTGGTGCTTTTGTGACTGGTGGAAGAGGAAGAGAACTACTGTTTAAATTACTTCATTATGTCATCAGTAAAGAGTGGATATAAATTGCTTTCCCATTTTCCCAGTTTTTAAAAAATTGTGGTTAATATTGGCCTTTTCTGGGACTGTTTTGACAGTACTTTTGGTGACCAAAAGGCTTAAGATATATTCAGTTTGGAGCACAACCTGCTCCTCTGGTTTGTTGTGCAACCATTGATTCTTAACAATCTAGAAGTAAACCTCAGAAAAGTTTTAAAATGTCTTTCAAAAAAAAAAAAAGCTCTTTCATTTGTTGTATAGTAAATTGCTGAGATAGCAACAGTGTTTATTTAGGCTTGCCTGTTGTTTGTGCAAGACTTTAATATTTAACAACTTCTATTCCTGAACTTATACGTGTCTGCTAAACATGAAATATTCCAAAGATAAGCTGATGGTGAAACTATCACGTGTTTAGAAAGTTTCTTAACTTTAAAAAAACAGTTGGAATACATTGTATTTGTTCATTCGGGCCTCTCACTGTCGTGGCCTCTCCCGTTGCGGAGCACAGGCTCCGGACGCGCAGGCTCAGCGGCCAGGGCTCACGGGCCTAACGGCTCACGGGCCTAACGGCTCCGCGGCACGTGGGATCTTCCCGGACCGGGGCACGAACCCGCATCCCCTGCATCGGCAGGCGGACTCTCAACCACTGCGCCACCAGGGAAGCCCCATTCAGTAGACTTTTATTGAACACCAGTTAAATGCCAGGCACTGGGCAAGCAGCAAGGACTTAACAGAACTACAAAATTTTTCCAGAGGTTGATAACAGTATTGGTCCCTTGCTGACACTATACCAAAGGATTTGTTGGCTTTCATTAATCTTTTTCATCAATCAGTGCATCGGTGAACATATTGCTGAGCAGATTGAGAATTTACTTAGGAGAAGTCAGATTTTTATTTGCTGATGTTGTTGTGTAACTTCCCTGCTGAAGACCAAAAAGTGGTATTAATCATTCAAACTTACTATCAATTCCATGACAGACTGCAAAATAATCCTTAATTATTTGAATATATATATGTTTATATATATATATGCTTTTATACCTTATACCACTCCTACTTACAGAAAGCTTAGCTAGTGTATTTCAAGAGAATGATTCACAAAAATGCAAGTGCCTAACGTTAATAAATATTAGGCCCTGTGCTAATTGTAGAGTATACGACGAAGATTATTTTGGGGCATATGTTATTGCCAAGAGAATAACTATCACTTCAAATATTGTTTTTACGTTTTTGTTTTTTGTACATCATAAGCATACATCTCTGTTGCAGTATCCTGGATTTCTGCTTCCCTAGTTTGTAGCCTAGAGTAAAAGTTCCAGAATTCTAATGATGCTTTTTCCCCCCTCCTCCCAAAGCTATTATCAGCATAGAAACCACTTAGGTAAATGAAGTCACTCATATTCCAGCATCTATTTCTAAAAAGTAGTAAAATTTCTGTGTAACACAAAGGCCTCTTGGAGAGTAAAGTTTCAAAACCAGATTTGAATTTTTAAAAATACTTTCTTCTTGGTTAAGCTTGTCATTTCCCGTCTTTGTTGATCCTTTCTATTGTATCTTTGTTTTCTGTTTCATTAATTTCTGCTTTTTATTTTCTCCTATTTTCTTTGGGTTCCGTTCTTTGTCTAACTTCTCAAGTTGGATGCATAGCTCATTGAGTTTTAGTTTTCTTTAATATAAGCCCTTAAGGGACACTTGTATCCCACAAATTTGGTATGTGTAGAATTTTTATTATTAGTGAGTTCCAAGTAATTTTTTTTATTCCTATGATTCCTTTTATAACCATGAATTATTTAGTAATGTACTTTAATTTCCATATGGCAGCGATATATACAGTTTGAAATAATTGACTTTTTTTTTTTTTTTTTTTTTTTTTTTTTGCGGTACGCGGGCCTCTCAGTGTTGCGGAGCACAGGCTCCTGACGCGCAGGCTAGGTGGCCATGGCTCACGTGCCTAGCCGCTCCGCGGTATGCGGGATCTTCCCGGACCGGGGCACAAACCCGTGTCCCCTGCATCGGCAGGCGGACTCTCAACCACTGTGCCACCAGGGAATCCCGAAATAATTGACTCTTAACCTTCTGAATTGCCGTCATAGATTGTGGCCTGGATGGAAATGGTTAAGACTTGCTTTATGGCCTAATATTTAGTCAGTTTTTCCATTTGTCCTTGGGAAGAATATGTATTTCCTAATTGTTGGATGCAGAATTAAAATCAAGTACGTTGACTACTTTGTCTTTTTCACCTACCAGTATGAGGAAGGTCTGTTGAACTCTCCTATGCTGATAGACTTATCAGTTGCTCCCTATATTTTTGTTGATTTATATATTTTGAGGCTTTCTTATTAGAGGCATAAACATTAGATCTTCTGTATTCGTAATAAAGCTTTTTGGTCTTTTTTTTTCTTGTCCTCCTCCCCCCCTTTTTTTTTCATTTGACTGGTTTTCTTCCATTTTACCCCCACTATTAGTTTGGAAGTTATATACTTTATTTCGTTATTAAATTGATTCCCCCTGAAATTTTGTCAAGCCTCCTCAGCTAAGCAAAGTGTAAAGTTAATATCATAAATCTTTTTGTAAATGAGACATAGAACACTTAAACTTTAAAAAACTTGTATATTTTTGTTCTGTCCTTTTATTAAAAAATTAATTTATTTTATTTATTTATTTTTGGCTGTGTTGTGTCTTCATTGCTGCGTGCTGGCTTTCTCTAGTTGTGGTGAGCAGGGGCTACTCTTCGTTGAGGTGCGCAGGCTTCTCATTGCGGTGGCTTCTCTTGTTGTGGAGCACGGGCTCTAGGCACGCAGGCTTCAGTAGTTGTGGCTCGTGGGCTCTAGAGCGCAGTCTCGGTAGTTGTGGCACACGGGCTTAGTTGCTCCGCGGCATGTGGGATCTTTCCGGGCCAGGGTTCAAACCCACATCCCCTGCATTGGCAGGCAGATTCTTAACCACCGCGCCACCAGGGAAGCCCTGTTCTGTCCTTTTTTAACCTCACATATTAAGACATTAAAATTAGGAAAGTGAACGTGTCAATTATATTTCAATAAAGCTGGGGAAAAAAACTAGAAAAGTGACTTGTTCAGCATACATACATACATACCAATTTCTTTGTTTGCTTTTTTCTTGTTTATCTCAGACCTTTTGAGGGATGTATTTTCATTCTAGCTGGAATAAATGTTCAGGAATTCCTTTGAAGGATGTCCAGAAACATGCAATCACCAAATTTTGTGTCCTTCTTTGCATTTTTTAACGTGACTGTAGGGATAAATTGCCTTTTTAAAAAAAAATTTCTATTGCAGCTTTTTATTTTAAATGACTGTGAAATGAAGTTCTCACAACATAAGACCTCTCCAAACTCCAAAGTCAGGCATCTGGAGTAGACTCTCAGGTCACTTCTCCCTCTTAGCCCTATGTCCACCCCAGTCACCCAAAATCCTGCCAGGACCATCCCGGAGGTGAGGTGATCTCTTTTTATTTGTAATAGTTCTAGCAAAAGTTATACAACAGTTTATTCCTTTAATTTTAATTGGCAGTTTACATATATACGTACTGCTCTACGTATTATCTCCTTTCTTTTAAATTACACAAATACTTTCTAGGAACTATTTCAATAAATTGCTTATTTTACCTGATTTTGTCAGTTAATGTCCTTCTCTGGAGAATAGAAATCAATTTGGGTATTTCAGACAGAAAGGGATATGATTTAGGGGGTTAGGTTACAAATTATTTGAAAGGATAGAGTAGCAAAAAGGGGAAGATGATGTTTCCACAAGTGAGGGATTGCAAAAAAACCTTTGACCCTGCAAGAGTGAGCACTATTCCGAGCCCAGCATCCTCTGCCCCATCTCATGTAGCTGCTACAGTAGACCCTAATCATGAGCTTGATGCCCTTCTGCAGGAACACACAGGAGCTACTGCTGTCTGCACATTGTGTGCAATCACCAGGAATAAAATGGATTCTTTTCCCCGTGCCTTTTAATCTGTTGTAGGTACCATTGTTAGAACCTTATAGGAATTCAGTCTGGGAAATGTGCTTTCAGGCTTCTTCTAACTGTAGTGATTCAGAGGAGTGTTTAGAGAAGGGTAAGTGTGGTCTGAATGCCCATGGACACAGTCCACCACCTGACGTGTTATTAATATTTCACAAGCAAACTGTACCTGCGTCAGATCATTGGTGAACATCCAGGCATTTGAACTTGCTTATCAATAAGCCCTAGAACTGTATACATCTGCAAAAGGTTTAAGAATGTTTCTGTATGATCCATTAAAAGTATTGTACGTGTCTTGATGGTACTGACTACATTTAAAAAATGTAGCTTAGGTCATATTTTCCACCCTTTTGGTGTTAAATGTAGCTGAAATCCTGAATCCAACTGCAAAGTTAACACCTAGCAAGGACTTGCCATTGTGCTATGTATTTGGCCAGAAAGTCCAAGAAATGGTTTGTTTTTCTAGGACATATTACAAATTTATTGTAAAACTAAATAATATTTTCAGCTGTAGGTGCTGTTTTGCCCCAGATACTTTTCGATAGTAAACTGTTGCAATTTAATTAAACTGTTTCATTTAATTGAATATTATATGTAAATATATACATAAATGTGTTCCTTATTAAGAAAATGGGGAAGTGCCAGATAAGATGGCATATTGTGCACAACTTTTTTTCCCTCGTATATAAAATGGGGAAATCTGCAGAAACGCTGGAATCTAGGGAAAGTTTCTACCCCGTACTAGAAATTTTAAGGAATCTTTCTTAGATACAGAGAACTGATAATTCAAATCAAACAAAGAAGTAGAGCACTCTCATTTCCCAAGCCTAAGAAAGCTGGATGGTTTTAGTGGAAATGTAGGACTCTGTTAACATCCTTTAACTTGAAGGTGCTGGGACTGAAAGGCTATAATCAGGTTGGAGTCCTCTTCAACCAGTGTCCAAATTTAACGTCAACCAATTTAAAAAACAATTGTATAGTGGAACCCAATAGTAGGTCCCTCCCAAGTCCACTTATAAATTAACCACTATGGATACCCTGGGGCTGTAGTAGCGAAGTGAAGCCTCTGTGGTGACCCAGTGCACTCTCTTATACTAAACTGGGAATCTTAAATTGATATTATTTCTCCAGCTCATCTGATGAATACAATGTAGTCATATCTTGTATAGGGGTTAGGTTCTAAAGTTAGTAAGGCAAAAAATCACATATAACTGAAATCACCCTTGAAAAACCCAGTGAAGTCATGATCACATTAGAGACTGCCCCATCAATTCTCAGTAGGTCAAGTGGTAGTCACTTTTTTGTCTAGTGTTTGAACAGATGGCCGGGCTGGTTCTTCAGTTGATTGCCAGCTGAGGTAGTTGACTCCTGTTACAGGGGCTGAGTTTTTAAACACTGGAATGATAAACAGCATGTTGATACACTTACACTCTGAAAGAAACATACTCTGGGATTGAGACTCTCCTGGGAATGCAGGGTTGCGTCATACACCTCACACTTGAGCTACCCTTTTTGAATGGAATGACTGGCAGAATCACCGATTCTATTTAGAGTCTCTATCTCTGGCTGGGCACACATAGTTGAATTTTTTGTACATCAAGTGAATGATGCAACCACTGTAAAAAGAATGAAAATCAAAATATGTAGATGCATGAAACTGCAGCATAAGAAGAGAGTAGAACACTTGAAGCAGAAGGAAGTATACATATAAAAGAAGCCCCATAGAAAGGGTATATTTGACAGCAGCAGCAGCTTTGTTCTCAAAATCCTCTAAGACTAAAAATGAGAAGAGGTAACAACACATGAGGAAGCTTTTGAAGATGGAAAAAAAATATTGACAATCTATAAGGTGAATAAAGTTGATTATAAAACATGTATGAAAATACTTTTGAGGAAGATATATGCAAAAATTATATGAGTTGTTTCTTGAGTTCCTAGATTAATAAATGATTACTTGCTGCTGTGTAAGAACAGTAGGCTTGGCATTTATGGATAACATTTCTGCTTTTTGACTATTCATAAATAACCTGGAAGAATCAAGATATGCAGAGGTGTGTAATTTTGCTGAGCTGGTGTGCAGAAATGAGTCCATTAGCTAAAAAGTGTGCCTTGCCATTGCCCAGCCTCCCCTATCAAGGCAGCTCTATTTTTCTTGATTCATTCTTTCTTCTGCACTACTTGCCATGAAGTGGTAAACACTGCTTTCCTATAAAATATTACTCTTGGGGACTTCCCCACAGTCCAGTGGTTAAGACTCCCTGCTTCCACTGCAGGGGGCACAAGTTCCATCCCTGGTTGGGGAACTTAGATCCCACGTGCCATGTGGCACAGCCTACATATGTGTGTGTGTGTGTGTGTGTGTGTGTGTGTGTATATATATATATATATATATATATATATATATATATATATATATATATATAGGGAAGAAAGTAAGCTATATCAAGAATGGTGTTAAAAGTGAATAGGCTTAAGATATTGATAGTCCTTGGTCAGAAAACATATTTTTGATGCATTAAAGATGGGATCTTTGGCATGAAAACTGTTTGCCATGAAATATGGGTAGAAATTAGGCAATAAAATACACAGATGTAAAGATTGACAGAGGTGATGTTTCTCCTTTAAGAATAACAAGGTCTTCTGCATTATTCAAGGAAAATATGGTAAGTAAGCTGCTGTTAATTTCTATTAAAGATTCTCAGAGCTTTCAATTAAATATGACTTTGAATAAACAGGAGGTCAAAAAGCTCTCTTTTATTTTAACAGTATTAAGATGGTTCTCTAAATATGGGCAAAGAGCTGATGAGTTCCAAAGAAGGTGACTAACTATAAATGTATTATACATGACTGGAAAGTAATGGCAAGCAAGACTTCAGAGCTGAGCTATCTTGATATTTTTATCCAGTGTGTGGGGTGTTATACATGCATCACAGCTATAATAGACCTATCACATGGATCATTTGAAAAACAAGACAGAGATGTTTTAAAAGCCTCTGTGCTTGATTTCTTAGTCTGTTGCTGCATTATTTGGTATTTGACAACTAAAGTCAGAATCCAGATATTTAAAAGGTGGAATTATCTAAAATAACTGAATTGTAATAGAGAAGTAATTTATTTAAAATTATTTCAGGAAATGGAAGACAAAGTGACTAGTCCAGAGAAAGCTGAAGAAGCAAAATTAAAAGCAAGATATCCTCATCTGGGACAAAAGCCTGGAGGTTCAGATTTTTTAAGGAAACGATTGCAGAAAGGGGTAAGTTCTCATGTGTAAATCTTCAAATGTTTAAGTCCTGTGAACTCAGTGTGCCGAAAGAGATTGTGAAATGAGTATCTGTGTTTATAGCTCTTTACCACCAGATGTGTGTGCATTGATAAGTATATATGTTGGCTATAGTTATATGTGGATTATTTTCTCAAATAAACCAAATTGCAAGGGAATATTTTTTTCAGCTTTATTGAGTTATAACTGACGTAAAATATTATGTAACTTTAAGGTGTACAGTGTGATGATTTGATACATGTACATATTGCTAAATGCTTACCATAATACGGTTAGCTCACACATCTTTTACCTCACATAATTACCATTTTCTTCTTGTTATGGTGAGAACATTAAAACTTGACTGTCATAGCAACTTCCAAATATACAATCGAATATTGATAACTGTAGTTAACACCATGTTGTCCATTTATTAGATCCCTGGAACTTACTCATCTTATAATTGAAAGTTTGCACCCATTCACCAGCATCTCCCCATTTCCCCCACCACTCGGCCCGTGGCAACCACTGTTCTGCTCTGTTTTCTGTGACTTTGATGATTTTAGATTCCACATATAAGTGATGTCATACGCTAATTGTCTTTCTACCAAAAGAATATTTTAACATTAATTTTAGTTTAACAGATTACTTTTAAAAGTGGTAAAACATAGAATGGTGTTTTTATATAGCATGAAAGAATGACATTGACAGCTTTGAAATAATAGAATGACAAAGAAGGATTATACCAAAACATAAAAATAAAATCCTTGTTCCATGAAAAGTAATATGGTGGGGAAATTATTATAAAACTGTTAGGTAATATTTGTAATACATAAAATGGTTTGTCAAATACAGAAGAAAAACATTAAGGTACCCTAGATAAAGGATTTTAGCAGAGGAAATATTGTTATTAAACACAGAAAAAAATGTTTATACAGGATAGAAATCAATGGAGTATAAATTAGAACAATTATTTCTTTGTAGCTTTAACTATAATAAAAAGCAGCATCACTATTCAACAGCAGAGATATAGTAAATAAATTGTGATAAGTCAACAATGCAGAACATTATGTGGTCATTTAAAAAGCAAAGACCATAATATAGGGGATAAATAGAAAAAAGCATTGAGAAACATGTTCTGTACATTCTGTGTAAAATGTATCTGTACCAAGTCTCATTTTGAAATCATCCTATCAGATGTGGTTTTAGTATGAAATTATGTAATTTTCTTTGATTATTATTATTTGGATTTCGGATTTGACTGATTATTAGTATTTAGGAAACCTTTTTTCCTTTGCTAATCTTCAGTATAACTTACGCTAACAGCCTTCCTTCCAACATTTGGGCTGTTGACTTTGTCATTTTTCTCTAGCTTCAACAATTTATGACTTTTTAAGTATCTTCAAGTTAGAATTTATATACATTGTATCTTGGCGTTGGTGTTATAGATATAAATAGTTGTCAATAAGAAAATGCCACTTGAATCAAGAAATTTATATAGAATTTGAGAAGGGAGCTCTTGAATGATCCTGTATTTTACCAAAATGTCAGTGAATAAGCACTTTTATATTAGGGAAATGAAGTGTTATATTCAACTATATAATTTCTTACTATGTTAAAAGAGTTTTGGTTTTTAAAAAATGTCTGGATCACAGGGTTTTAGTTTTCCTCTGTTGTAATAGCAAACTGGCAAGTTATCTTAGTATCTTTAAACAGTTTCTTGTTCATTTGAGAGGGTTGGTTATTTTAGGTCCCTTTCTGTTTTATTGTACTTGTTAATGTTATTCAGATACCTCTTTTTAGGCTTTTAACAATATGACGTGTGGGGGATATCAAGCAGCAGTCTGGCCCATGTTTTTTCATACTTGTGGAGTTTGTGACGTCGCACGAAAACTGAGGATCCAGTTTTAAGAAACATGACCTTAAAATTAAATATTGTCACTTTGGTGATTCATTAGTGTCAGTGCAATTATAAATATGGATGTAAGTGTGGCCCTTAAATTGAAGTGGGAAAAGGCTCTTATAAGAGTATCATCTAGATGGTACAAAATATGTTAATTTTTAAAATTTTCACTTACACAAAATTTTAAAATTGTTAAAGACAAGTAATATTGCTTTTCCAATATGAGAAACATTGATCTAGTGCATTCCTCTACCTAGAGCAGTTATAATTATTAAGCATTGAGTTTAGTTTTTCTCTCACCACACTAAATAAATTTAATTCCTTTTCCTCAAGCAAAGTAGCCTAATCTACAGTTAAGTGTGATCCCCTTGTGATGAACCTTTGGTTACTATAAAATAGGTAACATTAGAAACAGACTATTACATTGGGGAAAATCTGCCTAAAATTTGCACTATGTGTTAAAGTTCTCATTTTGTGCTTTTGACTCTTAAGAAATTTGGCAGTCTGTTTTCTCTTTTAGAGGCTACTAAACTTCAGAAGTAGTTCTCTAATATAATACAGTACATTAGAAGTTCTGAGGTTTTTTTTCACTATACTTATTTTAAAACATGCAGAAATGAAGCTGCAGCAAGTCTTAGAAATGCCTGGTCCAAGATTCCTACTCTATGTGTAGACACATGAAAAGCAATTTCTAACTTTAGACTCTGGCCTAAGGCCAGATGCTTATAAAAGAATAGTCACTGGAGGGAGGCAGCTGGTGAGACCTTTTTTTCAGGCCATTCCGCAATCTTAAACTAAGCTGTGAGTTCCTAGCTCCTTGATTTACCACTTGAGTTACCCCTGAAGTCTCAAAGAGAATATTTATATTTGCCCCCCTTCATCCTTTGTCCAAGCCCTCATCTCGTATCTGGATTATTCCTTCTTGTCTATGCTATAGGCAAAGGTTAGGTTCCCCTCCTTTGAGTAACCATAGCAGCTCATGTATTTAAAACAGTGTAACTGGATTTACTTGGCTTTTGTCCATCTTTATATCTCTCTTCATGATTCACACAGTGCCTTGTGTAGTATTGCAGGCACTCAGTAAAGGTGGGCTAAACATGATAGGTGAGTCAGAACCCAGGCAAGTTCATCTGTTTTTATCTCGGAACAGGCTGACTCATGTAGATTATCTATATTAAGGTTGATCTTTGGCTCCACAATTTCTATTTCAGTGATAAATGGTGTGGTTGTTACCGCATCCATCTCTCCAACTAATAAGAGCGATTGTTGTACTTAGTGTCTTAGGTGAAAAATGATGATATAGGATAGGGATGTGTATTTTAAGTGATAATTAATTTCTAATGAGTTCATTTCTTCTATTACCCTAGCATTTATATTTTAACCTTAATTTTTATGTTAGTGAACTGCTCTAATTCAAATAAATGGTTTAAATCCTTACAGAAAAGTTCATCTTAGATGACAGAGTACCAGCAACTATAAATAATAGTTTTAATAATTGTAAACTTGATTGGAGGTGGGTGATATCCCAAATACAAGTTGGTGGATTGTGTGTTTTTATTTTCAAAATCATTTAAACAAGAAATTCATGCTGGTTTTTCCATTAGTAAGTGAAAGGCTTGTGTCCCACTCTTTAAGTCCAGGGCTATTAGCTCCCAGATAGATTCATATGGAAGTTGATGTCAATATTGAGGGTTCCATACTGGAACTAGAATGATATAAGTAAGCCTGAAGAAGGGGTTCTTGCCTGACTTCTCAGCTGTTGACTTGTGATAGAACTCACTATAGAGTCATAACTATTTCGTGTAGTTGATGTTTTTGTTTAAAAACTTTTAGGTTTATTTTATTTTGACAGTACAGGGTCACATCTATATCTTAAACCAGTGTAATTGCATATGAAAGCTTTTTAAACTCTGGTCTGAATTTTTTTTTTTCTTGTAGCAAAAATATTTTGATTCTGGGGATTACAACATGGCTAAAGCAAAAATGAAGAACAAGCAACTTCCTACTGCAGCTCCGGATAAGACAGAGGTCACTGGTGACCACATTCCCACTCCACAGGACCTTCCTCAACGGAAACCATCTCTTGTTGCTAGCAAGCTGGCTGGCTGATTACAAGCTGAACTGCATGAATCTTCTAATTCCCATTATTTCTCCTTAATATGTTACTTCTCCACTTTTTATTTCCTTTTACTCACTAAGTCATTTGAGAGTTATGGCTTTGCAGGTAGTGGTAGTGTGTGTGTAAGGGAATATACATGTGTAGAGTTTTGATTAGTTTAACAGTGCACTGATGAAAAGAACATGTTAGAGCAATGTAAAGTAATCTACTTGAAAATAATTGTATATATTACCTAACTCCTAGTGTAGGACTGGTTCCAACAAGTAACAAGCAAGTTTTACAATTTTAATGTTTTGGCTTTCTTTAATTCATCTTATTATAGCTTTGTATGTTACTCTTATTTAATGTAACCTCTATTGTATTGATTTCTTCTGTATTTTCCTTTTGGATTTTGTAAAACAGAAGTTTAAGACCACAAGTTAGAAGAAAGGTCACATATTTCAAACACAAATAGATGGGGATTCAAAAGATCTGTATCCTGTGCTTGAACTTGAATGGCCTTAAATCTGTTTCAGCTTTAACAATAGAATTTTACTTGGGCAATATTTGCCCATTCTGGTGTAACTTATGTGACTCTAGTGCTTAACAGCTGCTGTTGAAGCTAGTATTCTTATTCAGTTCTGTAGTGTTAGAATACCTTTTGTTGTTGAAGATGTGAATGAAGTGTGCATGTGCATTGACTGTTGAATCCACTTTTGTGCCATTTTTGTAAATACAGTAGTTTTGCACAACCTCTCACAACTGTCTGTATTAATTTCACATATTAAAGAGTAGATGATGTGCCAACCAGAAGCACAAGAGTTCCTACACAAAACCCTATGTGTCATTAGAGCTTTTGCATAGTAAGAGTAGTTTACAGTCTTGGGGTTACAGAATACCAAACTGAAATCTTTGCTCAGTCTGCCATAGACTTAAGCTTTTTCATTTGTTCCTCATATCCATGACATTCAGTGGCCTTGTGCAAATATGATATGTTGCTTAGGCATATCTTTTGTCCTATGCAGAACATTTCATTTTGACTTTTAAGAAAATTACAATTCATGTAATTTATATAAACTTTTTAAATGTAGAAACTTTTTTACTTCCACAGTCAATTTTGGGGACACTAGAATAAAATACTTTGCCTCCTGTGGCCCTTCCCTTCTTTTTTTCTTGCTTCTTTGACTCAAATTGTGTTGGGCTGTGCCGTTCAGTCTCTTCAGAAACAGGTGTCTGTATCTTTACTCTTGAAATTTTCTCTGTTGAATGCTGTATATTCTAACACAATAATGATATTTTCCTTATAATTTCTCAGTTGTTAATTAACCACTCTTAATCCTGTATTGTTAAGAATTGACAATTGTTTAAATAAAAGGAAATTTATAATGAAACAAATATTTGAGAAGATTGGCCCAGGAACCTAGTCAGGATGAGCTGAATTTTAAGTAATTATAATGAGCTAGGTGAATTAGGCTTGTGACAATTAGAGGAATTTACATGATAGGTGGAACATATTCATAATAAATACTTAGATATTTTGTTTCTATAGGTGTCACTTTAATATAATAATTGTGGTTTATCTAGTTAGTAAGAATTAACAAACTTTACTGGGACAAATTTACTGGTCTTTTAGGAGCTCTTCCCATGATGCTGATGATACATAGCCTGAGATGATAGTATATTTTTCTTCATCTTTGACTTGTGCAGGGCCTCCCCCTCTTTTGGATCCAGGCATCTTTTCTGGATCTTGGCTCCATTTGTATACCTGCTTTCCTATGACCCCAAATCACCATAGATGGTGCCTTGAGCATAGTACCTGCGCTTAAAGGCTGCCTAGCTCTCTGAGGAAAACTTGCTGATTATCTTCCTGCTTCACCCACCCCAAAAGGCAGAAAACAACAAAATCGATAATGTGCTAATTTGTTATTATAAGGATTAGTTATATATAAATAGATTTGTAATGGGAGTAAGTCATCGTAGGATTATTTAAGAATTACAAAATACCCCAAAGTGGAATATCTAGTGGTTTTGTTTTGTTTTGTTTTATGACTGTTTGCAAGCTATCACCATTAAATTCACACACACATCAGAGATTAATCTGAAAGATCAGACCATGTTACTGATTATGGTAGGACTCCTGCTATGGTTTGTGACAGTGATGTAATCTCTGCCTGAGTTTTCATTTGTAAAATACAATGCTAATATTAACCTACCTCAAAACTTGTTGAGGATCTGTGAAATACTGAGTAAGTGCCCCAAATAAAATATTGTTAATTGTCTTTTTATTAAAAGTAAATTTCCTCATTAAACCAACCTGCCTTCCGTAAAGTCACAGTGATAGAAATCTCAGGATTTTCCATCAGACAAGACCTGTCATTTAGGACTTGTAGGTATAATTGCTTAGCCTCCATTATTGGTGCTTGGGATAGAGGTTTTACATTTTTCTGTTTTCTGCATCAAAGCTCAGTTTATTGAAGACATTTGCAGGCTGTTTCACCATTGCTTGAATGAAGATTTTTGACCAAGATGGGCTTAATCAAACATTTCTGTGGTTTCAGAATTGTGGTTTGAGAAATGGCCAGTTTTAATCATTGTCCTTATTATAAATAAATGTTGAAGTAAACAAGTTGGAGATAAATACTTCATGAAAACTAGCTAATGTCTGAACTCAATTACCTGTTTCATGTCCAGTAGCTCCTATTTGATAATACAGTTATGAGAAACATTTCATTTTTAAAGGCTACATCTGACTAAAACAATTATAGTTATTGGCATGTTTAGATAGTAAGGACTGTTGGATTGTTTTGATGAACTGAAAGGAGCATTTTTGCAGTCTATTTACAAGTTATTCAATATTCCTTTGCTGTTCACCTAAAAATACGTCTTAACTATTCATCAAGCCCTCTACTTGTTACTTCACTTGGTATTTGTTGCTGTTTTTACTTGATGTAACAAAACTATACCTCTGAATGTTTATTGATACTTTTTACTAAATCAGACATGTATTCTTTCTCACTCCAAATTAGTGAAGTTTTATCAGTGCTGAAATATGATCTCTACTTGAATTGTGCTCTAAACTTGGTGTTTGGTGATCCAGGGGCAGGTATCCAATAGGAAGAACATGTCTGAGTGGCAACTTAAGCAGTTTCTGTGGTGGCCTTTTTACATTCCCCAACATTCAGACACATTTCTTCCATTTTTGATTTTCCTTTTTCACCTCATTTTACTTCACTTCTCCCCCCTCCCATCCCTGCTTATTTCTTAAGCCCCCTGATGGCATCTATTAAATGGTATTCAGGACTGATGAATGATCAGTCCTTTAATACCCTTCCCAATATAACACAATTAAGGACCCATTTAAAATTTTCTAAAACACTGTCCTCATCTGGAAAATGACAAGTTTGAGCCACCGTCCCAACTCTGCAATTCAGCATGCACTGCCAGTCTTCGCCCATATCCGTTCTCCCCCTGACATCACACCACACCTTGTAAAATTGGGATCAAAGAAGTCTCATTCTGGGATTGTTAATCTAAGGATAAAAACACTGATTTTAATACTGTTTTACTAGTTTCTGCCTTTTAAAGTAGGTAGGCCGGGGCTTCCCTGGTGGCGCAGTGGTTGAGAATCCGCCTGCCGATGCAGGGGATACGGATTCGTGCCCCGGTCCGGGAAGATCCCACATGCCGCGGAGCGGCTGGGCCCGTGAGCCATGGCCGCTGAGCCTGCGCGTCCGGAGCCTGTGCTCCGCAACGGGAGAGGCCACAACAGTGAGAGGCCCGCGTACCACAAAAAAAAAAAAAAAAAAAAAAAAAAAAAAAAAAAATAAAGTAGGTAGGCCTATGGGTTTTATTCTGGGAATCACTGATGGTCATGACAGCCATTAATTATGTTTGTATTATGTTATTTATCAACTAAACAGCATTTGAAAGAAAAATCTAATTTCTTTAATATACTCTCAAATATGTTAACTGCATCTTTTATTTGTGATGCAGTAGGACACTTGCCTATATTAAAAGGGCCAAGAGTAAATGCCTTTTTTGTTGAACATGTCTATAGAGTTGGCAGTTAATGCTGAAATTTGTTAAATAGCCCTTCCAAAATTATACTTGTGAAATACACAAAAATAAATTGATCTACTTAATTTCTATTGATTTGATTTGCAGTTTTTGTCTCATTTAAGTGTTATATTGTTTTTCAGTATATTTTCTGAAGTTGATCCCTTTAGATTTCAGCTACTATGATATGCAGAAAGAATTTGACTATTGTAGTCTTAAATTTTGTTTTAGATAATGTTTGTTTATGAGGTCCTAGCAGCCTAACTTATATTTGTAAAGGCTTTGTAATTTAGGTAACATGAAATGTTTACAGATTGTGAGTCTTTTCCATCTCAGGTATAAAATACTCTAGTACAATACTGTCAGAAATAGATGGATGAGGGCTTCCCTGGGGGCGCAGTGGTTGAGAGTCCGCCTGCCGATGCAGGGGATGCGGGTTTGTGCCCCGGTCCGGGAAGATCCCACATGCCGCGGAGCGGCTGGGCCCGTGAGCCGTGGCCGCTGAGCCTGCGCGTCCGGAGCCTGTGCTCTGCAACGGGAGAGGCCACAACAGTGAGAGGCCCGCGTACCGCAAACAAACAAACAAACAAAAAAGAAATAGATGGATGAGACATTCTGAGAAATTTTATATACATACAGTTGACCCTTGAACAATATGGGGTGTTAGGGGTGCCAACCCTGGGCGCAGTTGAAAATTTGTGTATAACTTACAGTCTGCCCCCCTTATCCGTGGTTCTGCATCCACGGATTCAACCAATCACAGATCGTGTAATATTGTAGTGTGTATTTAGTGAAAAATTCCACCTATAAGTGGTCCCACACAATTCAAGCCCGTGTTGTTTAAGGGTCAACTGTGTGTGCCCATTTAGATAGGTAGATAGATGGATAGATAAAACTTAATGCAAGGTGGAAGTATTACATTCCTTAAGAGAAATAGAAATAAAAATAAAGTTCCAGGAGGTCTAGAGGAATGCATTATTAAATTTAGGGGATAAATGGGGTGAGTGGTAAGTTAGGGAAATTTTAGAGGTAGTTTTGAGAGATGGGTTGCTGTAGGCATTGGTGGAGGGAAAGGGAGAAAGAAGCATTTTAGGTGGAGGGCTGTTATTTTCAAATAGGCAAGGGGTTGGGAAAACGTGGCTCTGTATAAGGAAGTTTGGTTGGAGATGAGGGCATGCGAAGGACCTTGATTTTCCTGCATAACACTGTCCTTTCCTCCAGCCTTCAACTCAGTAAATACACCTCTGTGCACTTGCCCACTTGAGTACTCGAGCCAACGTTATAAGTTATCCTTTATTCCTCAGAGGCTATGACCAACACCCACCAAAATACACTGAATTTGTCCATTTCTCTTCCCTGCTGTCACCATACCCAAAGCCACTATTTCTTCCCTGGACAACTGCTATAGTTCCAACACATAACTCTTCTACTCCTGCTCCCTTGTGCGTGCTGCAGTTCCACCCATTCCCACTGCCTCGTCCCATTTCCATTCTGAAATCATATATCCAAGATCCTTTCGCCCCTGTTGAACATGTTTCTTTTCCATTAAACACTTGCCCTGTTTCATAGTTCGGCTAGCTCTTTTTCATTCTGATCTCAGATCAAATTTAACTCCCTTAGACGAAGTCTAATTCGTTATTGCATCCCTAGCACCTAGAAACAGCTTATACATACTAAATGCTTGTTGAATGAATAAAGTGAAATGGAATTGGAATATTGGGTTGGAAATTAAGTGAGAAACCAGATTAAGGTTATGGATGCAGAGAGATGATTCTCCATCTCAGTCACGTCTAACCTTTCCTTCGTTGCAGTAGGCCTTTATACTGTGTTTCTCTGCATGAGGAGAAATGTCAAAGAGCTTTGCTCTCATAAACCTCACATCCCTGAAATTGGTGCACCTGATTTTCCATGGCAAGGATGTATTAAATGTTCACTGCTTCTCTACTCTTGCTTGTGATCACAACCTTGCAAACATTCTGCATCTGGTTTCTGAGGCTCTTTATTGCCCCATTACCAATAACTTGGGCTGATTAGTGTCTTGTAGACTCTCACTTTCCTGCAACTATACAAGCTAATATTCCTAATGACTTTGTCTATAGGTGTAAGGTGCCAGTTGCTTGAGTTACTGCAAAAATGATCACTATAGAGCAGCCATATTTTTAGGATAAAGATCAGAAGCAGACACACCAGTGTGCAGCTTTCTGTCACGCCACACTTAACAAGTTACAGAACACAAACGTTTCACTTCTTCAATAGAATATCCTGGGTATATTCTGTTACAATATTGCCAGCTGTTTGCAGTATATTCACATTCCCATGGGAGATTGGTTCTACAGAAGCAAAGGGAGGACAAATTTCAATAAGAGGATGGTTGTCTACAGAGTAGAGTGCAGCAGAATGAGGAAGAGTGGGACCTGAGAAAAGGCCACTGGAAATCAGTATCACTGATCATTTGGAGAGAGCAGTTTCAGTAGAGGTGTGCATGGGCCTGGGACAGAGGGACAGAAGAGGAACAATAAGTGATAAAAGGTGAGTTAGTGGAGAGGATGTGATTTTTTGAGAATTTCTGAGGTACATGAAAGAAGATACAGTCTTTGGCTTTGCTTTTAAATGTAGGAAAGATTTGAGTTTGGTTATAGATAGGCAAAACAAAAGCATGGGAGGAAAACCAAAGATATAGAAGAGGCAAGAGGGCAAGAGCTGGGGTTGAGAGCATGCGTGAGGAGATGAGCCTTGGCATGTCTTCCAAACAGAATGAATGACTAGAGTGCAGGTGGGGGAAAGGGATACTAGAGGAGAGTGGTCACTGAATGACCTTAGTCCTACTTGTAAGAGAGGGGGTTGAGGTCATTTTCCTGGAGGGTATGAAGAGAAGAGGGTAGGGCTTTGAGACCCAGGGACTCTTTATAGCTTTGTAAAAGCATGTATGTACTTAACAGATCCAGAAAGGATCTAGAAATTTAAAAGTGGTTTCGTTGGGATCATTGTTTGAATTCACAACTTTTTTTTAAATTTAAATTTTAATTTTTTTAAGGAGAACTGAATGGAGCAAATGCCTTCTGTGGGGCATCAATCGTTGGGGTAAAAAATGTGGAAAAGAATGATAGAACCAAAACCTGGTTCTAAATTAAATTATTAGATTTCTTTTCCTGCTCCTCTTCACTTTTTTAAAAGGTAAAAGTATACTTGTAATGATTCTAAAGTCAAATAGTATAGAAGGACATGGTGAAAAGCTAAGAATCACAAAATACGCCTTTACCACCAAGTTTAGCTCCTCTACCACTGGAGACATTCAAGCTGTTTTGTGTTTCTTCTGATAGTTGCCTCCATGCCTCTCAATAGTATGTTTATACCACTGTTTCTTAATTTCTTAATTTTAAAAATAAATTAATAGTTTTCAAGACTGATAAATGAGGATTAAGCTTACATTTCCCACCTCCCTTCCCTCCCACCCTCTTTCTAGGATCATATCACTACTTTTGATTCCTCTATAGGCTTCCTTTACAGTGTCTAATAATATATTTTCACCATTGTTTCTTATCCCATTGGCTGTCAACAGTATTTCTTGTCTCTCTAGTGTGTAAGATGACAATATTAACACCACTATCCTTCCTTTTGACTCTCCTCCCTTCTCTTGGCCTTTGTCATCTGTGTTCTTACCTTATTAAGGTTGATAACACTTGCATTCTATTTTATAATCATTATTAATAGTCCTCATAGCTTTATAGGTTGATATAGGTCACTGTAGATCACAGTGTATACTATGATTTCATTTTTTTAAATCGCTTTTTGTTTTTCTTGGTGTTTCTAATTATTTTTTTTATTTTTATTTTTTTGCGGTATGCGGGCCTCTCACTGTTGTGGCCTCTCCCGTTGCGGAGCACAGGCTCCGGACGCGCAGGCCTAGCGGCCATGGCTCACGGGCTTAGTTGCTCCGCGGCATGTGGGATCTTCCCGGACCGGGGCACGAACCCGTGTCTCCTGCATCGGCAGGTGGATTCTCAACCACTGCGCCACCAGGGAAGCCCTCTAATTATTTTTTCCCCTCATCCTTTTGGCCTCTGTCATAACCACAATTATTTTGATGTCTCCCATCACATCAAGTATTCTATAGAGTCATCCTTTTACTCCAGAAAATTCCCCTGTAGGCAGGTCTCCTTGCTTCAGTCTGAACTTGTTGATTTCTTATCCTAATGCACAGTTGTCATCTTGGGACTTAGCTGCTCTCCTGAACTGAATCCATTATTTTCTAGATTGCATATATGGCAACCATTGCCTTTTGCCAGTGTCTTATGTCATATTCCCCAGTAGTGGGAACTTCCCTAGAAGTGGAAGTTCTTTATTTTTTAAAAATTTCATGGATAGTTTTATGTGTCATGAACATCTTTCTCCAGTCTGTGGCTTGCTTTGTCTTAGTTCGTGATATCTATTGATACATTCCTAGCTATACTTTAGAACTTAATTCAAACATACCTTTGTGAAAACTGAATATTCCCCTCCCCTACATCATGTTAATTGTTCCATTTTCTGAGACACAACCATTTCCATATAACACTGTTTTAGCACTTAATCACAATACATTCTAATTGACTTCATTTATCCTCTCTTACAGGAAAATTATCTTATTTTGCTCCAGCACTTAGCCTAGTGCCTGGCCGTTTTAAGTGCCCAATAAATATTTTCTGAAAGAAACTATACCCTTGAGATGTAGCCATTCCCATTCACCATAATCATCCCATAAAGCGCTCTATAATGGTCAGGGTTCTTCATCACAAATTCATCACTGGCTCATTTAGGTGAAAATGGATTCACTGAAAGATATCAGGTCACTTACAAAATTGTTAGAAAGGCTGGAAAAACATTCTTGATGTAAATCTAGGAACAACCCCAGGAACATGCTACAGCAATGGCCTGATATGGATGCTGCTGCTGTTCTCACTGCTGCCACCAACCACTGAAAGCCAGAAGCCCGACTTTGATGTGACCACTGTTGTCCCACAAACTTGGCTGCCTCTGCTACTACCTTCATTGGCAAATGGAAGTTCTGGGCAGAGCCTTTTTCTCCATATTTCTCACTTCTGTAACCTAAGTCTTGCGCAGATGAATCTGATCTTTGTGGCTTAGGTCATATGACTGCATCCAAGCTGCAAGAGAGGAGGGAATTTGCAACTATCAGGAGTCAGGACTAGTGTAGAAAATTCCCCCAAATAGAGAAAAGATGACAGACAAGCACAAATATGATAGATGCCATTATACCTTCCAGCGTGCTTCTGCAACACAACATTGCAGTGTTGTCTACTTGAGGGTGCAAGAACTTCAGGGAGTTTATGATTTCCTTACTCATTTTGATTTGACATGCCTGGAAGCATTAAAAGAGGATCTTAAACTATACAGCGGTAGTATACCCAAGTAAGTCAATAAATTTACACAGTGCTAATCTTTGAACTATTCATCATTTCTGGCTGACCCATCAAAATGCTCTTTTAGAAGTCACTCAGTTTTTTTATTCAGCTTCCATTGGATCCTGCAACATGGCAGAACCAGGCAGTCAAAGGCAGGGAGTGAATATGTGAGGAGAGATAGGACTGAGAATTTGATTAATAATACCTTAAATTTGTAGAGCACCATCGAGTTTCTAGTACACTTTCACATTTATCTAATTTGAACCCCTCAACAACAATACATATATAAGTTGTCTGGTTTTTGCTTGTTTAAAAAAAAAAAAGGCTCAGGTTTCTCACACTGGTAGAGTTCACAGGTGAGCTAGGGGACAAGGCAAGAAATCTATGTGGTAATAGATACAGAGTTGGAGACATCAGTATGAACTCTTGTTTGATTTAATATAGAGAGCTACATCAGAAATATTTTTAGATATGTGTACATACACAGGTTAGTGTACACATAATTGCTTGCTCCGTGGCTGAGAGGGCCTAGAAGCAATGATACCCCAGTAGCAACAAGGCCCAGATCATAGCTTCTAATATCATTCTCCAATGAAATGAACCGGGACTCCTTGGAGAAATGGCTGATTCTAGGACTGTGGCAAGGAATAGACAAGATAGAATCTTGTAACGCTAAAAAGAAAGTGCTTAAAAAATAAATAAATAAACAAAACGGAAAACACACACAATGATGGGGCGGTATGTCAAACGGACACAGGTACCAACTGAAATCTCCCAACGGCCAAAGCTTGAACAATTTGAGCAGCAAAAAAAAGTAGTATTAGATTATAATGCAGGGACTTCCCTGGTGGTCCAGTGGTTAAGAATCGCCTTCCAATGCAGGGGACATGGGTTCGATCCCCGGTCGGGAAACTAGGATTCCACATGACGCATGGTGCGGCCAAAAAAAAAAGTCAGTTACAATGCAAAGTGTAAAATAAATATCCATGAGTCTATACTGATATAAATGAATGAATGAATAAGTGGGGGAGATGAGACAAATTGCCCACATAGAACAATTCCAAGTTTATGGAGGTACTCTCCTCAAGGAAGTGGAGAACTACTCTCCACTCGTTAAGTGTGGGCTGCACATGGTGACTGTGTTCAAGGGCATGGAAAGGGGCCCGAATTAGTTTGCTAGGGCTGCCATAACAAAATACCATAGACTGGGTGGCTTAAACAACAGAAATTTATTTTCTCACAATTCTGGAGGCTAGAAGTCCAAAACCGAGGTGTCATCTATTTTGGTTTCTTCTGAGGCCTCTCTTCTTGGCTTACAGTTGGCTAACGGTCTTCCCCATGTATACATGTCTGTGTCCTAATCTGTTTTCCTAAGGAAACCAGTCATATTGAATTAAGGTCCAATTGACCTCATTTTAACTTAACTACCTCTTTAAAGACACTATCTTAAAATACAGTTGTATTCTGAGTTATTGGGGGTTAGAACTTCAACATATGAATTTTGAGGGGACACAATTCAGCCTATGACGGGAAAAGAATAGCTTTACAGTGAAAAAACTTGACACTTCCTGAGCCAGATGATCAATGTCGATATCAATCATGATGTTACGTCAACAGTGTTGTCATGTTGATACTATGACCCTTGATATAATGGTGAAAATGGCATTTTACCTCTGTGGTCTTCCTCACAAAAACCTATTACCCCAGTCTAATCAAGACAAATCCCAACTGAGGGACGTTCTACAAAATACTTGTCTGGTACTACTCAAAATTCATGAAAAATATCCTTGTCATCAAAAACTAGGAAAGGGAGAAACTGTCAGCCAAGAAGATCTGAATGAGACATAATGACTAAATGTAATGTGGCATCCTGGAGGGATCCTGGAACGAAAAAGGACATGAGGTAAAAACTAAAGAAAAACTAAGGAAACCTGAACAAACATAGGCTTTATTTAATGATACTATATCAACATCAGTTCAGTAATTGTAACAAACCTACCGTACTAATGTAAGAAGCCAATAAGGCAAACTGATTTCTGGGTGTTTTAATGTTCAGGCTGCTGTAAAAAAATACCATAAACTACTGGGTGGCTTATAAACAATAGAAATTTATTTCTCACAGTTGTGGAGGCTAGGAAGTCCAAGATTAAGGTGCCAGCACATTCAGTGTCTGGTGAGAGCTGACTTCCTCATACATGACTGTTTTCTCATTGTATCGTTACATGGCAGAAGGGGTGTGAGATCTTTGGGGGGGGTCTCTTTTATAAAAGGCACTAATCCCATTCATGAGGGCTCCACCCTCATGACTTAATCACCTCCCAAAGGCCCCACCTCCTACTATATCATTCCCTGAGGGTTAGGGTTTCAACATATGAATTTGTGGGTGGTGGCATAAACATTCAGGCCATTGCACAGGGTATATGGAAACTGTATTATCTTTGCAGTTTTTCTATAAATCTAAAACAAAGTTTATTAAAAAACAAAACAGGGAGTTCCCCAGTGGCCTAGTGGTTAGGATTCCAGTTTTTCACTGCCGTGGCCCAGATTCAATCCCTGGTTGGGGAACTGAGATCCAACAAGCCCTGTGGCGCGGCCAAAAGAAAAAACAAAAAACAAGCCTCATACTGGCTAAGAGGCTTGCTCCAGGTTAGCACTGGGACTAGCATCTAGGTCATTTGATTCTAAGTCATTTTCACTACTGAGGGGCTTCCACCACTACCTCACGGAAGGGAGCTGTGTGTCAGTGGTTGCGGGAGGAGGTACAGGATGAGAGTAGCTAATAAGTACTTACAATCCATTAATTCGGGAAGATCGAGGCAGTATAAAGCACATGAGTGCTATGGATTCGAGCAGAAAGTATTTCATGATCTAGAACAAACAATCAACTGATAGAAGGAGCTAGGTGCAGAGGCTGCTCCAATAGCAGGTGGTCAGCACACAAGCTAGAAAACTGGGAACAAAGGGCCAGAGATGAGAGATATTTTAGGAAACCCAAGATAGAATCTAGAATTAGAGTAATAGGTACTGGGAATAAAAATAATTTTGTACCTTTTGAGTTAAGTACTGTCCTTTTTATCCTCCTTGCCTGGGGAGACATAAAGTGTGTCTAGGCCTAAGCTCCCAAGTGAGAGGGAGTGAGGATAACTGGCTGGGGCTAGGGAATTGAAGGCGTGGGGATCCGGGAGTACGTGTCTGCCTTCCAAATTTCAAGTCTTTTAGGTCAGTCTTCCTCTCTTCTTCACTCTGCTTTTTCTGCTTCAGAGCCTAGTTCCCTCTGGCTGTTCCTTTATATATCTTTCAATGATAAATGACCCCTCCTCAACTCCATATCATCATTTGGATCTTCTGGTGAGCTATTTGGGGTTCCCACCCAAATGTCACCTATGCCCATGCCTAGTCCTCTGAAACGTTAAATATTGGGATATGCAAATGCCAACGAATGTACTATAACCAGTAGCACAGTACTTTGCCTCTGGCCTCTAGAATTACGCCAATCTTACAGAATGAGAATTACTACTTTATATGACCATGCAGCATGGACTGCCCCTTCCCCTACCCTTGCAGCCACTCCTTGCAGTGAGCTCCCCCAGGCCAAGGACCATATTTCATTCATCTTCATCTTTACTGTCTTCAGTGCTACCACACGATAGCCCCTCAATAGATTTTTTCTTCAATTTGAATAAAGCAATGACCACCCTACTAAAAATTGCTTTTTAGTTTTTCTCTCTCTTCCCTATCTAGTTTTTCTCCATTGCACATTGTTATGTGTTGAATTGTGTCCCCCTAAAACATGTTGAAGTCCTAACCTCCACTACCTGTGAATGAGATTTTATTTGGAAATAGAGTCTGTGCAGATGATCAAGTTAAGATGAAGGCACTAGGGTGGACCCTAATCCAATGTGACTGTGTCCTTAGAAAAAGGGAAAATTTGGACACAGAAGCACACATGCACACAGGGAGAACACCACGTGAAGATAAAGACAGAGATTGGGGTGATGCAGCCAAAGCCAAGTAATGCCAAAGATTGCTAGCAAACCTTTAGGATGTAGGAGAGAGGCATGGAGCAGAGTCCCCCTTCCAGCTCCCAAAAGGAACTAACCCTCCCAACACCTTGTTCTGGGACTTCTAGCCTCCAGGTCACCTAGTACATTACTGTCTAAAACACCTAGGTCATGGTACTTTATTATGGCCCTAGCAAATTAATACACTTATCACCTTCACCTTCTAACTTTATAATTGTCTATCTTGCAGACTAACATGTAAGCTCCATGGGGTCAGGGATTTTATCTGTTTTGATTACTCTTGAATCCTCAACATGTAGAAGAGTTTCTGGTACAATGTAGCTCTCAATATTTGTTGAAAAATGTAATATCCATGAATACTTTAGAGGAAAGGGATTGTTCACAATAACTTGGACTGTTTTTATTTGGAAAACAACCTACATGAAAATGTTCCCACTTATAAAGCAATAATTGAAAACATTATCAATTTAAAATAAAATATACAATATACTCTGGCTACTTTTTCGGAGGGGGAAATCTTAAACCCTCAGAAGTTGCTCCTATTGCTGGTTTCCCCAGTTCACCAAAGACAGAGTGCTTGGGACTGTGAATATACATGGTTAAGGTAGGGAGGTCAGCCATCAGGGCTTCCTAGTTGTTTCTTCCAGCTTTTAAGTCTACTCTTCTGAAAGAGATAACATAAGGTCCAGGGCAGAAAACCCTTCTCCTCTTCCTCATCCTTATTACCTTCCTCCTACCATGGGCCAAATATCTGAGTGGTTGAATGCATGTGTTCAGGTATTAGAAGAGAATAATTCTAGTGTCTTTTCTTCCCTCTGTCACTAGGGGAAATGCAAAACAGAACAAAACATACAAACCAAAAAACTTCGCTGACACCTGTAACACAACACTTTTAATTTTTTAGTTTTTTCTCAGTTTAGGGGAAGAAAACGTTTTCCTCCACCCTCCTTGGGTCCCTGGTTGGGCCTGAAAATTAAACTGACAAAAATAGATTAACGCAAGAAAAGCATACTAATTCATATTGTTTTACGTGACACAAGAGCCTTCATAAGGAAATGAAGACCCAAATAAATGGCAAAACTTATTAGCTTTTATATTGGTTTGAACAAAGAGAAGCAATCGTGGAGAAGTGACTTAACAATGTGGGGAGGCTAAAGGAAGATAACTATTTTAACAAGGTCTGTTTGTTTAGAATTCTCTTGGTCTTCTCTCCTTGATGATAAGAACGGTACTTTCCTTCTGATATTAGGGAGGACATCTTTCATACAGGAATTTCATCTTCTGCTTTTAAGAAAAAGAAGGAAAGTCATTATTCTTCTTGTATTTGATGTTTTGCAAGTGCCCCCAACTCAAAAAATAGTCAGTATACCAAAGCAGCGTACCCTGGGGTGATACACCCTGCACCGCTTCATCGGCATACTCAGCATTTCTCAACAGGAGGTAGGTACTAGCTGGAGGGTGAGAAAACAGTGGTTACCACCTTACACAAGGCACTAAGAAACTGTGAGGGGTAGAATTCAAACCTCTTAAATCTCAATCCAGTGCCTTTTCTGGTGTACTGCTGATAGCTGCACAGGTTTTCTCTTTTTTAAAGAAAGGGTGGTATCCAAAAGCATGAAAGAGATTTACTTTCAGAATTGGAAGGTACAGGGCTTCCCTGGTGGCGCAGTGGTTAAGAATCCGCCTGCCAATGCAGGGCACACGGGTTCGTGCCCCGGTCCGGGAAGATCCCACGTGCCGCAGAGCGGCTGGGCCCGTGAGCCATGGCCGCTGAGCCTGCGCGTCCGGAGCCTGTGCTCCGCAACGGGAGAGGCAACAACAGTGAGAGGCCCGCGTACCGCGAAAAAAAAAAAAAGAATTGGAAGGTACAGAGCATTATGCAGGACTCCAGCGATTACCTCTGGCATCTCTGAGGAGACTGTGGGCAGTGAGCAAGGGGAGGAGAGGCCTGAGTTCCACGGGGTGAGGACTGGCCCTAAGTGTCCTCCTCATCAATGATCTTCCTTCAAACACACACGCAGGATACACACACTACCAAGGGGGCCCGCCTTGAGAGACAGTTTTGAAAAATACCATCCCAGAGTCCCATGACTGGCACTAGGCACCACTTAGAGTTCAAAGAAATAAAGAAAAATGAGCACACTAAAGAGGCTGGGATGGAAAAATGGAGATTAGCTAAGCCGGAATGAAAGTGTGGGTAGGGAAGAGGTAGAGGGTGAAGACGGCATCGGGGGTGGGGTGGAAAGATCACATTCTTGTGCTTGAAGTGCAAGGATAACAGCGATTAGATAGAGAAAGAGGGCTGAGGCAGAAGGTGAGTGGCACCGCTACGAAGGCGCAGGCCTAGGATAGAAGGAGGCTCTAGGGCCGCCCCCTGGGGGCATCTTGTTACCAGGTGCACTTAAATTTCTGTAGCTTAAAACAGGCCCCTACGCTCTGGCTTCACGAAACGACCCTACGGCAGATGCCGAGGTGTTCAGAACGGGTGACCTTGGTGATTCTTTCAGATTCTCCGTCCTCGCTCACTCCCAGACGTGTACTGCTAATAAGGCTCTTCTGGAATTCTAGGTTATTCCGTGGCCTTCCAAGAAGCCTCTCCTCCTATCCTTTCCCTATAAATGTTTGGAAGCACAGGAAAAGCAGCCTGCAGACTCCCATTTACCTGGACACCCTGAGTGACACCGCTATCGCTGCCCCTCTCGGGGGCTGGGCTATTTATTCTGCACGGTCCAGGGCTCGTTTGGGGTCAGGGGCATCCCGGGGGCGGTGTGCGGCCAGCGGGTGTCCTGGGGCGGGCTTCTGGGCCTCGGCAGCGCGGGAGGAGGCAACGGCGACACTGGTTGACAGGCTGATGATGCCCGGTGCCCGCAGCCGATGGGAGGCAGCGTGAGCCCAAGAGAACCCGGAGCAGCCGCGGTGGCAGCGCTGGAGCGCAGCCTCCTCCCGCTCCCACAATGCACAGGGCGAGGGCGGCGGCGGCGGCGGCAGCAGCATCACCGGCCGTCGGGGTGGCAGCGGCGGCGACCCCGAGGACCCCGGGCACGCCGAGCGCGCGACACTGCTCGCGGCGAGCCCGGGAGTGATGGCGAGGCCCCCGCTGGCCGCCCGCGGCTGAGGCGCCCCACCCCGCCCCGCCCGGAGCGGCCCGCCCCGCTCGGCCCTGCCCTGCTCCTTGCCGGCTGCAGCCCCGGCGTTTCCTAGTCGGCGCGGGCAGCCGCCCAGGAGAGGCGCGGCCTCCGCACAGGCGGGGGGCGTCGGCGCCCCGGGGCTCGCCATGGCCGCGTCCGAGCTCTACACAAAGGTAAGGCGCCCCATGAGCCGCGCCTTGGGGAGGGGGTCGCGCGGCCCGGCGCCGCCAGCTGTCAGGCCGGGGAGGGGCCGGGGCGCGGGGACCCAGTCCGGTCCCTCCGGCACCACCCCCTTTGCGAGCATTTCGAAATCCTCTGCCCTGCCCGCGGGTCGCCCGCAGAGGCGCCTTCCTGTTCGGGCTTTGATGGTTAAGGCGGCGGAGGGAGGCCTGCCTCGGGGTGCCTCTCTGGCCCCTGCCACCCTTCTTGGCCTGGGAGCAGTGCGGGTTTCTAAGTGGAAAGCGGGTCTGTGTGGCTTTAGTAGGGCGAGCCTGGGCCAGGATTGCTCAGCCCTCTGTCTTGCTTTAGGAAAAATCCTGGCTGGTGGGAGATCCTAGATCTGACAGATTAGATGGTCGGTCCCTCCCCTGGGGACACGCGCTTAAAATAACGTCTGGTGTTGGTATGCGGTGCCACTTCTACCGCCAGCCAACCTTTCTGTGAGATATGGAATCTTGCAAACGGTCGCCAGTCGATTTTCACCTTTAGTTGCCCGGTTTCAGATTGCTACCCTGGGGTGGAGAGCCCCTGGGGAAGATGCAGCCGAATAAATGCGAGCTGATTCATTGGGACGGTTGGTACTCATTTGTCCCTGGGAGTTTGCAATCTGCGTGTAATCCCTTAGAGCCTTGTTAGGCCCCATGGCTTCACCATCCTCTGGGGTGAGCCTTTTCCTTCTGGGTTTAGTTTAAGGGAAGTGGCAGCCTTTCTTTCTTATACTGACAGCAGTATTCTCTGGGGCTGGTAATCTCTGAATGGCATATTTTGGAGAACTGTCACTTCAAGACAGTGCGTGGTGCCCTTTGTGACTGTGTGTAGTCATGGCATTTTATACTATCACTCCTGTTTAGGTAGATGTTTTGCCAGCTATTAATTACCTCTAATTCCAGTTAACAGAATTACTTTAACTTTTCGAGTTTGCATCTGCAGCCAAGTCTACATTTATGGTCTCAGAATCACTGCTTCCAAATATGACCCAAGTAAGCCCAGGGCTCAAGTTGTAGCATGTTATAGAAGGAAGAGGTCTGGACCCACCATCAAGAGACCTGGATTCTAACCGTTGATTCTAGCCGGGGTCTTTTCACTTACTGTGTGACCTTGGGCAAATCACTTAACCTCTCTGTGCCTTAGTTTCCCCATCTGTAAATAGAGTTAATTATACCTGCCCTACATCTCTTACAAGGCTGTTGTTGTGAGGATCAAACAATAATACATGGGAATGCTTTTTGTAACCTGTGAATTTCTCTACAAATATGAGGTATATTTCTTCAACCATGAAATGAGTTTGCATGAAACATTTCCTGGGACCTCTCTCTTTCCAGCAGCAGATTTGAGGACTACAAACCTGGTAATTCTTTAGGCATTGTAGATCTCTAATGTATGATTGAATGCAATTGGAAATTGATCCAAAGTTACTTTATAAACAAACATTTATATAAAGCTAACTATGTGCCAGGTACAGTTTTAAGTGCTTTACAAATATTAACTCATTTAATCCTCATAATAAACATATGAGGTGGGTACTAAGAAATATTAGAGTCATTTTCACAAGAAGAGATATGGTCCGTAAATATTCCTTAGTTACTTTGTATAGACCCTATTCTTCACTGCCTGAGGAGTCCATCCTTCAGCTGCTTGACTAATTGTAGTCTGCTTAACTAGACACTGGTTGGATAATACGTTGCTCTTGGATTTTGGATCTGCTTTTTTCTCCCAAAATAATTGGCAAGAAAAAAATTTAAAAGATCCTGTGATTTTTAAAATTGTAAGGTTTTGGGCTTTTGTCACAATCACAATCTGTTTTAAAATTCACCCTCTAGTCATTGTAAAGGCAAACTGGTTTAGACATCAATAGGGAAGTTGAGCTTAAATTGCCTTCTCCTAAATACATTTATACCTAAGAATAATCTGGTTACTTTGTTTGTTTGTTGGCTCATTCTTTTTGTGAATGGACCTTAGCTTAATGGCAGAAAAAAATATTTATTGAGCACCTCCTGGGTGCCAGGTACTCTGCTTAATGTTGAGAGGTTCTGACATAAACAAGACACAGTCCTTTCCCTCAAAGGGCTTACAGCCTGCTTCTTATATTCTTGGCCCACTTTGAATCTTCAAGGGCATAAATAACCTGCTGTTACCTCAGCAGCAGGCAGACAGCTGGTATGGTATTTTTTTGTAGAAGTTAGGGAACAGGTTGGGGACATGAGAAGGTTGGAATGATTCTAGAGATAAAAGCTTGAGTAGTGATTATTAGAGGAAGAGGGAAATCATTAGAGGTAATATAAATGGATATTAAACACAAGGATTAGACTTCCCTGGTGGTGCAGTGGTTAAGCATCTACCTGCCAATGCAAGGGACACAGGTCTGAGCCCTGGTCTGGGAAGATCCCACATGGTGGAGCAACTAAGCCCGTGCGCCACAACTACTGAGCCCATGTGCCACAACTACTGAGCCCATGTGCCACAACTGCTGAACCCGTGTGCCACAACTACTGAAGCCCATGCACCTAGAGCCCGTGCTCTGCAACAAGAGAAGCCACCGCAATGAGAAGCCCACGCACCACAATGAAGAGTAGCCCCCGCTTGCCACAACTAGAGAAAGCCCACATGCAGCAACGAAGACCCAGCGCAGCCAAAAATAAAATAAATAAATAAAATATTTTAAAAATTGTATATAAACACAAGGATTTTCCCCTTGTAGAGAATTATAGGGAAGGAAATTCTGGGGGTAGACTATAAGGAAAGATATGATAGTGACATGCCATAATTATGGTATTCAACACAGTGGTTAAATTTGAAAAGTGCCCTTTAAAAAATGTCATTCAGAGCTTAAAGGCAGATTTTGATGTGTGATAGAAATCAGCTCCTATTACAGTGAAGGACAAAAGAACATTCAGTTTATTCTTTTTAGCTTAAATGATAATGATTTTGTCACAGCAATTTAGCGGGGCTTCCTTTTTGTAAATTTTTTCCAGCAGTATAAACATTTTAAAGGTAATAGCCAGGTTCCTAGGATATAACATTTCTGGAAACTAACATTTTGGTTAAAACGTGTTTGTTGATTGTTAAAATAACAGCTTTATTGAGATATAATTCACATAATGTACAATTCACCAATTTAAAATGTACAATTCAAAGGTTTTTAGTATAATCACAGAGTTGTGTGTTGATTTATTTTTAGATCCACCTGACTTGTTCCTGAAAGAATTGAAGGTGGTTGTGACATCTTATTGTTTCTGGTTTTGAAAATATTTGCTCGTCTTGACTTTCCAGTGGGTGTCTGAATGATGACATCACTTGTAGCTACTTTCAGCAACTTCAAAGGATTCAGCATTTGTGGAGCAAGGTTTATTAATTAGAACTGGAGGGATCACCAATAGCAATAAAATGGCATCCTAGTTGTCCTCACATGAAGTTCCTAGACACCATAGGTACCACATAAATGCTGTAGAATGGCCAAGATTACCTGAAGTTTAATTAGGAGTCCCATAGTATGTCAGGATGCTGAATTTTCTAACAGTACAGAAACAGTCTAAAACCCTCACTCCAGAAGCTAAGTACACTTTCCTCAGATGAAACAGCTATTAGGCCAGTAGATTGTATATCTGTACTCTTCCTTTCCCACCATATTTCCTCATACCTACTGAAGCTGCATGGACTAGATTTTTTCTGGGATAGTCCCAATTTTATATTCTATGCCATTGTCCCTTTAAATCATGAATCCTGGAAATTCTAATATTTTGGTATTGATTTCTTAGACTGCTTCCAGCATCTTAAAGCAGAACAGAAATCTCTGATCATGTTCCCTGATTTGGGCTTTGGCAAGTACATTCACTTTTCTTAAGTCTCCTGTCACGCTCCTTCTATCTGTATTTCTTCCTGATGTCCTTTGGCCTGTTAATGGCTCTGCTGTTTTCCTAGTCCCTCAGGTTGGAAACCTCTGTAGCTTTTTCTTTGTCTCATATTCTACTTCTTCTTTACCAATTCTAATTTTACTTGACATCCAGCTGACAGTTCTCTGTCTTAATGACGTGTACACATTTCTATCTTCTTATAGTTATCTGTATATATGTAAGCCACTCCCACAATACTGTAAGCCCCCTGAGATGCTGGTCAGGGTTTGTTTACCTCCTGTAGAGCCTAGCACAATGTCTTCCACATAGTAGGTGCTCATTAAATATTTGTTGGATGGATGAAAAAATATTTAAACAGGAGAGAAACAGAAAATAATGGTTTGGGATGATTAGTCCACTTGTAGGAATGAAGCAGGGTATAACGGAGTGGTTAAACAAGTAGGCACATTTTCAGGCATGTTGAACAAGGTGAGTAATAGAGAAGAGAGCTGGGAGCCAGGGAGACCAAGGAAACTGTTGTAGGAAATAAAATGGAAAGTAATGAAAGTCTGGTAGATTGAAGTGCAGGCAGAAAGTGTGAGAGACAGGTCTCTGTGATGGAGTAGATCCAGGAGGAGAAGGAGAGGGAATAGGGTAAGTTAACACCAGTGGCTCTAGCTTTGGAAACTGGGAGTTAATTCTCATTAGATCATGAACTTTTTCTGACTCTGGAATTTGTAAGTGGCTCAGAAATACTTCTTTAGACTGTTTGAGCGAAGCAGCATGGTTGTGATCTCCTCTTGAAATTTGTTACTGTTTCTTGAAGTGTGACCGTTCGGTGTATTGCCCAGTGGCTAAAAGATTACAAAAAAGTTATAATTTTAATGAGAGTTGCTACTGGCACATAAACAGTTTAATTCTCCTGGTGCTTTAGCTTTTTGAAGTAAGGGGATACTGGAGGAAGGTCTGAATGGGGTTCCAGGGATTTAACTTCAACCTCCAAAAGGTTGAGGTGGAGCGGGGTGGATAACTTTCCTATAGGAGACTGTGGGAGAGGAGGGTAATTTAGCTTCTGTGTTCTTCACTTTATCATGAATTTTGCCTCCATCGGGAGAATCTAGGGGCACATGGCCCACTAGAGGATGGATTGGATTTATCTGTCTCCACTTTAGGTAATTCCTAACGAACTATGAGGTATTATCAGAAGTATAAACTCCTGGCTGATCTATGGAATAAGGTCTGGCCCTAGGTGAAATATTGTGTGGGCGACACCACTCCACCCCAACAGGCGTGTCCTGTCCTACAGTAGTTTTCCCAGACTTTCTCCATTTGTCTACCTGGGGAGGTTGTCCTCTCCCTTCCCTCTGGCTCCTGCCTCTGTATCTCTGTCTCTCTCTAATCAACTTTATTGAGGTATAATTTACATTTAATAAAATTCACTCATTTGGGGACTTCCCTGGTGGTCCAGTGGTTAAGACTCCACACTCCCAGTGCAGGGGGCCTGGATTCGATCCCTGGTCAGGGAACTAGGTCCCGTGTACCACAACCAAAACCCCATATGTCACAACTAAGACCTGGCGCAGCCAAATAAATAAATGTTTTTAAAAATATCACTCATTTTTAAGTGCACAGTTTAATGAATTTTGATAAATATATTCTGTCATGTAACCACCATCACAAACAAGATATAGAACATTTCTATCACGCTCAAAAGTTCGTAGGTACTTAGCTCCTTCTCTTCCCCAGCTTATTCAAAGAGTTTACCGGAGTTGGCTTGCCCGCTGGGGCAGAGGCAAGAGTTGTTTGTTTGTTTTCAAAAATGTATGTTATGATTCCACCTTAGCTCACACAATATTGATAACCGAATGTAGAGACTTGACCTTGGGTGTGACTGCCGTGGAGTTTCACTGACAGTAGGAGGTGGGAATAGTTGGAAAGGAGTGTAAGCGGTTTGTTTAATCTTTTCTTCACACACTTACCACCTTACCTTTACTAATGGCGTCTGCTTTTTTTTTTTTTTCCGGTATGCGGGGCTCTCACTGTTATGGCCTCTCCCGTTGCGAAGCACAGGCTCCGGACGCGCAGGCTCAGCGGCCTTGGCTCACGGGCCCAGCCGCTCCGCGGCATGTGGGATCTTCCCGCACCGGGGCACGAACCCGTGTCCCCTGTATCAGCAGGCGGATTCTCAACCACTGCGCCACCAGGGAAGCCCGGTGTCTGCTTTTGATGCCTTGTTTCCTTAGGTCCTTAGTGTGCTAAAATGCCCTTTAGTCAGTTCTGCCCTTTAACAGTTCTCCTGCCTCATCTACCTTGGTAGTAATGTCCATCTGGGTTCATGCTGATAGAGATTTTAAAACTTTGCAGAAACTTATCCTCGGCTTCTTCATGCCTCAGACAGTCTCCACTTCCCTTCAAAGCCCTTCTCTGTTGAAAGTCTCCTTAACCAGCTGCCATTTGCATTAAACATCTCCATGTACCACAGAGGCTTTTTGCCAATTATAGAACTTAGGGATGATGTAATTATGCTTTAGTTTCAAAATAATGACTGCAAACTTGATTGAAATCAAGGAAGAAGTGCGTTATCCACTCCTAAGTGTTCATGAAGATCGTCTGTCTACCTCCTTTGGCCTCATGTGCTGCTGTGTTAAAAAATGTGAGCACAGGGACTCCCCTGGCAGTCCAGTGATTAAGACTCCACCCTTCCACTGCATGGGGCGGGGGTTCGATCCCTGGTTGGGGAACTAAGATCCCACATGCCACACGGCACGGCCGAAAAGTTAAAAAAAAAATGTGAACACAGTGCTGGACTGGAGGGAGATGGGACATTAAAAAAAGACAAATTTTGTCTCTCTTTAGTCACTCACACAAAAACATGCATTGTCCTGACCAGGAATCCTGTGTATGTGGTTGGAGTTTCCTCTCTTTTTTTGGTAATTTATTTATTTTTGTCTGCATTGGGTCTTCATTGCTGTACGTGAGCTTTCTCTAGTTGCAACTAGTGGGGGCTACTCTTCGTTGTGGTGCGCAGGCTTCTCATTGTGGTGTCTTCTCTTCTCTTGTTGCGGAGCACGGGCTCTAGGCACGTGGGTAGTAGTTGTGGCACGTGGGCTCAGTAGTTGTGGCATGTGGGCTCAGTAGTTGTGGCACATGGGCTCAGTAGTTGTAGCTCGCGGGCTCTAGAGCGCAGGCTCAGTAGTTGTGGTGCATGGGCTTAGTTGCTCCACGGCATGTAGGATCTTCCCGGACCAGGGCTCGAACCCATGTCCCCTGCATTGGCAGGCAGATCCTTAACCACTGAACCACCAGAGAAGTCCGGGGTTTCCTCTTCATAAATACATTCTGAAGGAATTTCAGAATGGGAGAAATAAAATGATCAGGGCAGTGAAGAGGCTAGACAGATTAAAAGGACAGACTCTTCAGAAAGATGAAGGTGAAGTGGGAAAATGGCGACGTATTTATTTAACACCAAGATTAGAAGTTTATAACATCAAATCCCAGTTTAGTAAGGATACTTGTTAGCTCTTGAAATAAATCAATATGTCATTTAAAATGAATTTCTACTTTAACCATTGTCTTACACATATGAAACTCATTATCTCAAGTTATGATATCAGCTAAGATGTGGTAGATAAATAGAAAGGGTCTGGCTAATTCACGATCATAGTTCTGATACACCGACTTTCCCAACCTCTCTTTGACAGTGTTAAACAATTTACCAGCCAGAGCTGTTTTAGTTGGAAGTGATGGAAACCCAACTCAAAGCCAAAAAGTATTTTATTTGCTTAGATGCCCTGCAAGCCCAGGCATGGCTAGATTCAAGGCTCTGACATGGTACCTCTGGGGCTCTCTGTCACTGGCTTTCATGTCAGACTGCTATTTGATATTGCTTTCATCCTCAGGACAGCTCTTTTCAGGGTCAGTGGCACCTGCAGACCACATGGTCTAGCTCTGGGCCTGGAGGAAGAGAGCCTGGTGGAGGAATTCTGGTTGTCCTTGCTTGTGGTTGTGTGCCGAGTAGGTGGTGGGAGGAAGACCGTGAGCAGTCCAGTCTTGCTCATCTCAGAGGCCAGAGGGAGGATGGGGCATCCTGACTGATAGTCCTGCTCAGACCTGGTGGGGTGGCTGCAAGCTGTTCCCCATCAGAAGGAATAGTGCTAGAGAGACAGAACAAAACAGCTACCCTCAACCAATGTCCACTATGAATCAGTCACCAAAAGTGACAAAGTGACTGAGTTCTGCCTCTCCTGATTTTTGAGATGATGAAGAGGAGGGTTTTGACTAGGAGGACATTGGATATCTTTCCCCTAGAGAATCATTAAAAAAAAAAAAAAAAGGCCATGGAGAATTAAATGCAAATGTTGATAAAAGCATATGAGGGGGGCTTCCCTGGTGGCGCAGTGGTTGAGAGTCCGCCTGCCGATGCAGGGGACACGGGTTCGTGCCCCGGTCCGGGAAGATTCCCACATGCTGTGGAGCGGCTGGGCCCGTGAGCCATGGCCGCTGCGCCTGCGCGTCCGGAGCCTGTGCTCCGCAACGGGAGAGGCCACAACAGTGAGAGGCCCGCGTACCGCAAAAAAAAAAAAAAAGCATATGAGGGGCAGATAAATTAGGAGTATGGGATTAACAGATAACACACTACTATATATAAAATAGGTAAGCAGAAAGGATTTATTGCATAGCACGGGAATTATATTTATAACAACCTATAATGGAAAATAATCTGGAAAAAAAATAGAACTGAATCACTTTGCTGTACACCTGAAACTAGCACAATATTGTAAATCAACTATACTTCAACTGAAACAAAAAAAGCATATCAGAGATAGATGATTTAAAAAGTATTTTTTATTCAGTCCTAATTAGGGGGCTCTGAACCCTATGTCACCTTTCCTTCTCTTTCTGCCATTTTTCTTCAGCATTTTATTTCCCCTTATTTTCTTCACATCCTTGTATGCAAACATTATTCTCTTACCCCGTTTTCACCCAAGGATAAGTTGCAAAATTTCTTATTTCCCCCTTTTGACTGTTCAAATCATCCGTTATTCATCTACAGTGTTCTAATCTTTTTTTTTTGCTCTCTTACTTTCCACCGTGTCATCTACTTCTTGATCCTGTACTACTGACTGTAGTTAATGTACCCACTCCTAATGCCATGCCCTCTTGTGCTTTGTTATAACCAAATTTCTTATGGAGTGAATTATTTAGTAATTTAGATTGAGGAGGGTACTTCATTTCCTCAAAGCTATGTGTTCTTGCTTTGTTACCATTCCCTGAATCTGACATCACAAAATATAAGTAATTTTGTGTGAGTTTACATAAATTATTTTCTGTGTATGTGAGTGTGTATGTGTTTCAAACAAACACTTTTGTGTTAGACTAGTTTTGACTAGTTAGACTAGACTAGTTAGAACTTAGTTTTTCATCTTATCATACTGGAGTGATTACAATAAGATAATCAGCTATTCGCTTAAGGATATGAGCTCACTTTTAAACATTTTTATAGCAGTACTTAAAAAACTTTTAAACAGGTTTGGTCTCTATGCTCAAGCTGAAAAAAATCTTCTAGTTTGATAAGCATCATGCTCAGTTTGGGAGCAGAACTGCTAGAGATATTTTCCATAAAATTAGGAAAAGCATATCTTAATAATAAGAAATTTGGGTCAAAACCTGGACTAAACTTTCATCAATTCAGAATGTGTATTTGTTAAATCTTATTTTAGAAATGGAAAGTTAAACCCACTAGAGTTAATATTGTATTTTAACCCAAGCTTCCTGTTTATACTCATTTTCTTCATTCTAACCAAGATTTCTCAAACTCTGCACTATTCTTTTTCAGCCTCATCTCTAACCTTTATCTGCTAGATCCAGTAGCATCCCGAACCCCTAGTTGTGACAGCCAATCCATATTGTCTACAGACTGCCAAATGTTCCCTGGGGAGCAGTCCTCCTTCCCCCTGCCCCTGCTTGAGAACTACTGCCCTAGATCTTAAGACTTAGATTAGGGTAAGAAAAAGTGGGAAAGAGTTAAAAATAAAAATGGAGATTAATTGGAAAAACTTTTTAAAAATTGCCTTTTCAGGGAACTTCCCTGGTGGCGCAGTGGTTAAGGGTCCACCTGACAATGCAGGGGACAGGGGTTTGATCCCTGGTCCAGGAAGTTCCCACAAGCCGTGGAGCGACTGCACCAGTGTGCCACAACTACTGAGCCCACACTCTACAGCCCATGCTCCACAGCAGGAGAGGCCACCGCAGTGAGAAGCCCGTGCACCACAACGAAGGGTAGCCCTGCTCGCCCCAACTAGAGAAAGCCCACGTGCAGCAACGAAGACCCAATGCAAACAAAAAATTTTTTTTTAAAAACTTTATTTTAATTGCCTTTTCAGTAATATCTCTTCTGCTTATAGGAATGATATATTGTAGACAATTTGGAGAATACAGAAACATATAAAGGGGGCTTCCCTGGTGGTGCAGTGATTAAGAATTGGCCTGCCAATGCAGGGGACACGGGTTCGAGCCCTGGTCTAGGAAGATCCCACATGCCACAGGGCAGCTAAGCCTGTGTGCCACAACTACTGAGCCCACATGCTGCAACTACTAAGCCCACGCACCTAGAGCCTGTGCTCCACAAGAGAAGCCACCACAATGAGAAGCCTGCGCACCACAACGAAGAGTAGCCCCCACTCGCCACAACTAGAGAAAGCCTGCATGCAGCAACAAAGACCCAATACAGCCAAAAATAAATAAATAAAATTAAAAAAAAAAAGAAACACGTAAAGGAAGAAAATTAAAAAAAAAACGATACCACCCAGAGATGATTATTTTAAATCATTAATTTACTTCAAGTCTTTTATCTATATTCATAATGTTAATTTTTATGATTTTTAAGCTTAATATGTATTGTGATAATTTTTATGTTATAGAATATTCTTTTTTTTTAATGAAAAAAAAATTTTTTTTAGGCTGCTCCATGCAGCATGTGGGATTGTAGTTTCCAAACAAGAATTGAACCTGTGCCCCCTGCATTGGGAGTGCAGAGTCTTAACCACTGACCACCAAGGAAGTCCTATAAAATATTCACTGAAAATGTTTTTAATGGCTGCATAATATTCCACCATCTGGGTGTACCATAATTTATTTACTGTTGGGCATTTTCACTGTAATAAGAAATGTACTATGATGAACATTCATTGTACATAAATCTTTGCTTGGATTAGTCAGCTTTAGTCAGTTTTAGATTCCACATTTCCCTGGCAAGGGTTCGCATTTACAATTATGCAAGATAGGGTATTCACATTTATTTCATTTTAAAAATAGCACTTTTTATGTACATTGCTTCAGGGCTAGGATGACCAGGTGTCCCACTTCTGTGAGATGCTTTGTGCCATCCAGTACCTTTATTCTGCTTTGAAAAATCCTCTAGGAGTAGAACTATATAAGTTTATTTCAAAAACTTAACCTTTTGGAAATCTAAACTATTTCCTTTTTCTGACAATTTTCCTTATTGTTGCTCTTATTCACTGTTTCTCCTTGATCTTGGGTGAATCTGGGCCAAAAAGTATAATTGAATTAGAACGATTTTTTAAATCATCATCATTATTTGATTATGTTTATTTTTGAAATTTATTTATTTATTTACATTTACAGATCTTTATTGGAGTATAATTGCTTCACAATACGGTGTTAGTTTCTGTTGTACAGCAAAGTGAATCAGCCATATGCATACATGTGTCCCCATATCCCCTCCCTCTTTTTTTTTTTTTTTGGTACGTGGGCCTCTCACTGTTGTGGCCTCTCCCGTTGTGGAGCACAGGCTCTGGACACACAGGCTCAGCGGCCATGGCTCACAGGCCCAGCTGCTCCGCGGCATGTGGGATCTTCCCGGACCGGGGCACGAACCGGTGTCCCCTGCATCAGCAGGTGGACTCTCAACCACTGCACCACCAGGGAAGCCCTCCCCTCCCTCTTGAGCCTCCCTCCCACCCTTCCTATCCCACCCCTCTAGGTCATCGCAAAGCACCAAGCTGATCTCCCTGTGCTATGCTGCTGCTTCCCACTAGCTAACTGTTTTACGTTTGGTAGTATATGTATGTTGCTACTACTCTCACTTTGCCCCACCTTACCCATGCCCACCCCATGTCCTCAAGTCCATTCTCTATGTCTACGTCTTTATTCCTGTGCTGCCACTAGGTTCATCAGTACCATTTTTTTTTTTTAGATTCCATATATATGCGTTAGCATACGGTATTTGTTTTTCTGACTTACTTCACTCTGTATGACAGACTCTAGGTCCATCCATCTCACTACAGATAACTCAATTTCGTTTCTTTTTATGGCTGAGTAATATTCCATTGTATATATGTGCCACATCTTCTTTATCCATTCATCTGTCGATGGACACTTAGGTTGCTTCCATGTCCTGGCAATTGTGAATAGAGCTGCAATGAACATTGTGGTACATGTCTCTTTTTGAATTCTGGTTTTCTCAGGGTATATGCCCAGTAGTGGGATTGCTGGGTCATATGGTAGTTCTATTTTCAGTTTTTTAAGGAACCTCCATAGTGTTCTCCCTCGTGGTTGTATAAATTTACATTCCAACCAACAGTGCAGGAGGGTTCCCTTTTCACCACACCCTTTCCAGCATTTATTGTTTCTAGATATTTTGCTAATGGCCATTCTGACCAGTGTGAGGTGATACCTCATTGTAGGTTTGATTTGCATTTCTCTAGTAGTGATGTTGAGCATCTTTTCATGTGCCTCTTGGCCATCTGTATGTCTTCCTTGGTGAAATGTCTATTTAGGTCTTCCACACATTTTTTAATTGGATTTTTTGTTTTTTTGATATTGAGCTTCATGAGCTGTTTGTATATTTTGGAGATTAATCCTTTGTCCATTGTTTCATTTGCAAATATTTTCTCCCATTCTGAGGGCTGTCTTTTCATCTTTTCATGGTTTACTTTGCTGTGCAAAAGCTTTTAAGTTTCATTAGGTCCCATTTATTTGTTTTATTTTTAAATTTTCATTACTTTAGGAGGTGGGTCAAAAAAGATCTTGCTGTGGTTTATGTCATAGAGTGCTTTTCCTATGTTTTCCTGTAAGAGTTTTATAATGTCTGGTCTTACATTTAGGTCTTTAATCCATTTGGAGATTATTTTTGTGTATGGTGTTAGGTAGTGTTCAAATTTCATTCTTTTATTTGTAGCTGTCCAGTTTTCCTAGCACCACTTATTCAAGAAGCTGTCTTTTCTCCATTGTATGTTCTTGCCTCCTTTGTTGTAAATTAGGTGCCCATATGTGTGTGGGTCTATCTCTGGGCTTTCTATCCTGTACCATTGAGCTATATTTCTCTTTCTGTGCCAGTACCATACTGTCTTGATTACTGTAGCTTTGTAGTATAGTTTGAAGCCGGGGAACCTGATTCCTTCAGCTTTGTTTCTCTTTCTCAAGATTGCTTTGACTATTCAGGGTCTTTAGTGTTTCCATATGAATTGTAAAATTTTTTGTTCTAATTCTGTGAAAAATGCCATTGGTCGTTTGATAGGGGTTGCATTGAATCTGTAGATTGCTTAGGGTAGTATAGTCATTTTGACAATATTGATTCTTCCAATCCAAGAACATAGTATATCTTTCCATCTCTTTGTGTCATCTTTGATTTCTTTCATCAGTGTTTTATAGTTTTCAGAGTACAAGTCTTTTGCCTCCTTAGGTAGGTTTATTCCTAGGTATTTTATTCTTTTTGTTGCAGTGATAAATGGGATTGTTTCCTTAATTTCTCTTTCTGATTTTTCATTGTTAGTGTATAGGGATGCCAGAGGTTTCTGTGCATTAATTTTGTATCCTGCAACTTTACCAAATTCATTGATTAGTTCTAGTAGTTTTCTGGTGGATTTTCTATGTATAGTTTCATGTGATCTGCAAACAGTGACAGTTTTACTTCTTCTTTTCCAATTTGGATTTCTTTTATTTCTTTTTCTTCTCTGATTGCTGTGGCTAGGACTTCCAAAACTATGTTGATTAGGAGTGGAGAGAGTGGACATCCTTGTCTTGTTCCTGATCTTAGTGGAAATGCTTTCAGTTTTTCACCATTGAGTATGATGTTTGCTGTGGGTTTGTCATACATGGCCTTTATTATATTGAGGTAGGTTCTCTCTATGTCCATTTTCTGGAGAGTTTTTATCATAAATTGGTGTTGAATTTTGTCAAGAGCTTTTTCTGCATCTATTGAGATGATCATATGGTTTTTATTCCTTAATTTGTTAATGTGGTGTATCACATTGACTGATTTGCATATATTGAGGAATCCATGCATCCCTGGGATAAATCCCACTTGATCATGGTGTATGATACTTTTAATGTGCCATTGGATTCTGTTTGCTAGTATTTTGTTCAGGATTTTTGCACCTATGTTCATCAGTGATATTGGTCTATTATTTTCTTTTTTTGTGATATCTTTTTCTGGTTTTGGTGTCAGGGTGATGGTGGCTTCGTAGAATGAATTTGGGAGTGTTCCTCCCTCTGCACTTTTTTGGAACAGTTTGAGAAGGATCGGAGTTAGGTCTTCTCTAAATGTTTGGTAGAATTCGCCTGTGAAGCTATCTGGTCCTGGACTTTTGTTTGTTGGAAGATTTCTAATTACAGTTTCAATTTCATTACTTGTGATAGGTCTGTTTATATTTTCTAATTCTTCCTGGTTCGGTCTTGGAAAATTGTACCTTTCCAAGAATTTATGTATTTCATTGTGGTTGTCTGTTTTATCGGCATATAGTTGTTTGTAGTAGTCTCTTATAATCCTTTGTATTTCTGCAGTGTCAGTTGTGATTTCTCCTTTTACATATCTAATTTTATTGATTTGCATCCTTCCCTTTTTTTCTTGATGAGTCTGGCTAAGGATTTGTCAAATTTGTTTATCTTCTCAAAGATCCAGCTTTTAGTTATGTTATCTTTGCTATTGTTCATTTCTAGTTCATTTATTTCTGCTCTGATTTTTATGATTTCTTTCCTTCTACTGACTTTGGGTTTTCTTTGTTCTTATTTCTCTAGTTTGATTTAGGAGTAGGGTTAGATTGTTTCTTTGAGATTTTTCTTGTTTCTTGAGGTGAGAGTGAATTGCTATAAATTTCCCTCTTAGAACTGCTTTTGCTGCCTGTCATAGGTTTTGGGTTCTCATGTTTTCATTGTCATTTGTTTCTGTGAATATTTTAAATTTCTTTGATTTCTTCAGTGATCTCTTGGTTTTTTACCAATGCACTGTTTAGCATCCATGTATTTGTGTGTTTTTCAGATTTTTTCCTGTAATTGATATCCAGTCTCATAGCACTGTGGTCAGAAAAGACCTTGATATGATTTCAATTTTCTTAAATTTTCCAAAGCTTGATTTGTGACCCAAGGTATGATCTATCTTGGAGAATGTTCCATGTGTACTTGAGAAGAAAGTGTATTCTGCCACTTTTGGGTGGAATGTTCTATAAATATCAATTAAATGTATCTGGTTTATTGTGTCATTTAAAGCTTGTGTTTCCATATTTATTTTCTGTTTGGATGATCTGTCCAGTGGATAAAAGTCTATTTTATCTGAAAGGAGTATTGCTACTCTCGCTTTTGATTTCCATTTGCCTGGAATATCTTTTTCCATCCCTTCACTTTCAGCCTGTATGTGTCCCTAGGTTTGAAGTGGGTCTCTTGTAGACAGCATATATATGGGTCTTATTATTGTATCCATTCAGCCAGTTTGTGTCTTTTGGTTGGGACATTTAATCCATTTACATTCAAGGTTATTATTGATATGTATGTTCCTATTAACATTTTCTTAATTGTTTTGGGTTTGTTTTTGTGGGTCTTTTTCTTTTCTCGTGTTTCCCTCCTAGAGGAGTTTGTTTAGGATTTGTTGTACAGCTGGTTTTGCGGTGGCTGAATTCTCTTAGCTTTTGCTTGTCTGAAAGGCATTTGATTTCTCTGTCAAATCTGTATGAGATTCTTGCTCAGTAGAGTAATCTTGGTTGTAGGTTTTTCTCTTTCATCACTTTAAGTGTATCCTGCTACTCCCTTGTGGCCTGCAGAGTTTCTGCAAGAATCAACTGATAACCTTACAGGGATTCCTTTGTATGTTATTTTTTGTTTTTCCCTTGCTGCTTTTAATATTTTTTCTTTGAATTTAATTTTTGTTAATTTGATTAATATGTGTCTTGGTGTGTTTCTCCTAGGGTTTATCCTGTATGGGACTCTCTGTGCTTCCTGCACTTGGGTGACTTTCCTTTCCCTTGTTAGGGAAGTTTTCTACTATAATCTCTTCAAATATTTTCTCAGACCCTCTCTTTTTCTATTCTGCTTCTGGAACACCTATAATTTGAATGTTAGTGCATTTAGTGTTGTCCTAGATGTCTCTGATATTGTCTTCAGTTCTTTTCATTCTTTTTTCTTTATTCTGCTCCTCGGCAGTTATTTCCACCATTTTGTCTTCCAGCTCACTTTGTTCCTCTGCCTCAGTTATTCTGTTATTGATTCCTTCTAGTGTATTTTTCATTTCAGTTATTGTGTTGTTCATCTCTGTTTGTTTGTACTTTAGTTCTTCTAGATCTTTGTTAAACATTTCTTGTATTTTCTTAATCCGTGCCTCCATCCTACTTCTGAGATTCTGGATCATCTTTATTATCATTACTCTGAATTCTTTTTCAGGTAGCTTGCCTATTTCCTCTTAATTTATTTGACCTTGTAGGATTTTACCTTGCTTCTTCATCTGTGACATATTTTTTTGCCATCTCATTTTTTTTTTCTTTAATGCGTGGGATTGTGTTTCTGTTTTACTGGTTGTTTGGCCTGAGGCTACCAGCACTGGAGTTTGTAGGCTTTGGGATAGAGCTGGGTCTTGATGCTGAGATGAGGACCTCTGGGAGATCTCAGTCCAATAAATATTCCCTGCAGTCTGAGGTTCTCTGTTAGTCCGTGGTTCGGACTTGGAGCTCCCACCACAGGAACTTCGGCCCAACCCTTGGTTCATGAACCAAGATCCCACAAGTTGCACACAGTGGCAAAAAACAAAAACAAAAACAAAATGACAACAAAGTAAAAAATAAAATTAGACTAGGAAACTAACAGATATGTTAGAAAGAATATAAAAGTAAAAATATAGATGAAACAACAAGTGGAAGGTAAAACAGAACCACAATAATAAAAAAGGGGAGAGAAAAAAAAAAGGTGGAAAAGACCTTGTCTGTGGAGGGCAGGGCCTAAGCAGGGGTGGGGTTTGGACAGTGGGCGGGGCCTATGCTTAGGACCCACAGAACTGGAAAAGGCCCTGGGAGGCGTGGGGAGGGTGGGGCTTAGGCTCAAGGAACAGAAGGGGCCCAGGCGTGCCTCCACCTCTGGTCTCAGAGGCCAGGGGACCCCACCTGGGAGTACACCCCTCTCCTGCTCCTCCCATCCTGAAGGGCCCCTCCTTTCTGCCTCTCCTTTTCTCCCCTGGCCTCCCTCCTATGCCCCCAGGGCCAATACGGCCTGGAGGGGCCTCTGAGGGCATAGGACCCTCGCTCCCTGATCTGAGCCCCTGAGGGACCCTCCAGGCCTGGGAACCCCTCCCCACTCTCAGCCACCCCCAGGGGTGCTGGTCCTGTCTGGCTTCCATTTCTCCTCCCTCCTCAGTCCCCCCATGTCCTACCAGTTTGCTTGGGGGTTCCTCTCGTCTCCTTGGGTGTTGAGGTCCCACACCAGCATCCAGCAGGCACCCTAGTTGTGGGGAGACACATACCCTGTGTCTTCCCACACCGCCATCTTGACTCTGCCCTAAAAAGATGTTTAAAGAGAAAAAAATCTGTGAAGCTAGTCTTTTTATTTTTAAAGCATTAGTATTTTTACTTTATTGTATTTTATTTTATTTTGGCTGTCTGTGTTGGGTCTTCGTTGTAGTGTGTGGGCTTCTCCTTGCTCCTTGCAGTTGCTTTTCTTTGTTGCGGAGCACCAGCTCTAGATGCACGGGCTTCAGTAGTTGTGGCACATGAGCTCAGTGGTTGTGGCTTGTGGGCTCTAGAGTGCAGGCTCAGTAGTTGTGGTGCATGGGCTTAGCTGCTCTGCAGAATGTGAGATCTTTCTGGACTGGGGGCATCAAACCCAATGAAACCAGGGATCGAACCCATGATCCCTGGGTTCGACCCCATTGGCAGGTAGATTCTTAACCATAGCACCTCCAGGGAAGTCCCTAAAGCTACTGGCTTAAGCATATAAACAATATAATTTTAACTTGAAAATTAACCTGAAAATACGTTATTTCATTATAGACAACATACCCTTCTAATTAGAACAAACTACCATTTGTCTGGAGTGGTCAGAGGATGAGTTTTCCTTCAGTGGGCAGTCGAGAACCTGAGGGACCTTTAGCATCAACTACCTGCTTTAAAGCAATTAAGATGGAACAAAACACACCAGTGCTAAAGACAATGCTGTAGAATGGAATGTTCATAGCTCCCAGAAGGTGTTTTGGGGTTTGTGAGGCCTGCAGGCATTGCTGTGCACAGCAGCCCTCCGTAAGGACTGGTAGCCAGAAATGTGGTTAAATGTTGATTGTGTGGAAACTTAAGTATTGAAGACATAGGAAACTGAGTGGAAGCCTTAGCATACTTGGTAGTTCTTTGCTTTTCTTTCTCCACTAAAACCTAAGATTTTTACCTTACTTAGTTTTCATTTGCTTTCTTCTAAAAGCTGTGACTAGCATAAATGCATGATTCCATGGCAGTATAAATAACAAATAACAATGGCTAATATTCACTGAGGCCTTACTGTAGACCAGATACTGTTCAGAGGACTTTGTTACAACCTTTCCTTCCAGAACAGAGAGGCTTCCACCTCTCTCAGTACCCGAAAGTCAGGCAGTGCATTATAGCTGTCAAGGCATGAACTCTACACTTGAATTCTGGTTCGAATCCTGGCTTCACTATTCACTTTCTATGTGATCTTAACAAAGCCACTTAATCTCTCTATGCCTCAATTTCCTCATTTTTATAATGGGGATAATAATATCTACCTCATGTGGTTTTAATAATGACTGAATTATTATTATTTTTTTAAAAAAATTTGTCTTATTTATTTATTTTTGGCTGCATTGGGTCTTTGTTGCCATGCGCAGGCTTTCTCTAGTTGTGGCAAGTGGGGTCTACTCTTCATTGTGGTGCGTGGGCTTCTCATTGCCGTGGCTTCTCTTGTTGCGGAGCACAGGCTCTAGGCATACGGGCTTCAGTAGTTACAGCATGTGGGCTCAGTAGTTGTGGCGCACAGGCTTAGTTGCTCCGTGGCATGTGGGATCTTCCAGTACCAGGGCTCGAACCCGTGTCCCCTGCATTGGCAGGCGGATTCTTAACCACTACGCCACCAGGGAAGCCCTGAATTATTTAATATATATAAAATGCATAATACTACACACTTATAAATGTTAGCTGTTAGTATTGTTGCTGTTCAGTTATGGCTATCATTCTCCGTTCTATCCGGCTGCTTTGTCTTCTTCATAAACTTAGCTACCTCTTATTGCCTCTTAGAGATTGGAGCTCCTAGGCTCTGTCCTTGACCTACACTTTCTCCCACTGTGGCCTGATCTGCTCCTGATGAGTCAGGACCAACCCTGTGCTGATGACTTCCAAATCTGTTTCTGACCTACTTGCTCTCCTTACAAACTGAGATCCTTACAGACAACTGCCTTATGGACATCTTTACAAGCACCTCAAACCTAGTGTAATTAAAATTGAAATTGTCATCTACTCCCTCTTCATGCTACTTAATTTCTCTACTCTACTTAATTTCTCTGTCTTCGTTTTCTCATCTATATGATGGGATAACAGTAATACCTACTTCATAGGGTTGTTTTGAGGATTAAATGAGATAGTTCATGCAAAGCACTTATAAGAATGCCTGGTACAGGGACTTCCCTAGTGGTCCAGTGGTTAAGATTCTGAGCTCCCAATGCAGGGGGCCCAGGTTTGATCCCTGGTCAGGGAATTAGATCCCACATGCCGCAACTAAAAGATCCCACACACGGCAATGAAGATCCCGCACACGGCAATGAAGATTCTGCCTGCCGCAACTAAGACCTGGTCTAGCCAAATAAATAAACAAATATTTAAAAAAAAAAAAAGAATGCCTGGTACATATTTAAGAAACGTTAGCCACTCTGATTGTTGTTTTTATTTGCTTTCCTTGTCTGGTGAATAGCATCAATATCTAAAGCATTAACCCAAACCAAAACTTAGAAATTATCTTGATTTACCTCCCCTCCTGCATTCCCACCCCTGTACCCTAACTGATCAGTTTCTGTTTCCTGGTATTATTTTTATTCTATTTGGACCCTTATTAATTCTTTCCTGGATCCCCAAACAGCTTCGTAAGCAATTTTTGGTCTTACCTCCTGTGATCTGTTTTTCGTTCTGCTACCAGAGTGCTTTATGTAATGCACATATTTGATCATGTCACTCTCTGGCTTGAAATTCCTCAGTGATTCCCCATTGAATTTTGTCTTGAGAATAAATTTATTAATGTAGTGCTTCCTAAACTTTGGTGTCCATCTGAATCACCTGGGAATCTTGTTAAAGTGGAGATTCTGATGGAGATCTGTGACGGAGCCCCAAGACCGGATTTCTAACAACTTCCCGGTGATGCCAGTGCTGCTGGATTGAGGGCCGTACCTCGAGCAGTGAGGCCGTAATGCACAGGGCTCTTCCTGACCTACCTTCACGTTGGGCCTGCCTCATCTCTTGTGTTTCCCTCCAGGCATTCAGGTCTTCACTTTAAGTCAAGAGCTCTCCAGGGTGCCTTTTTGCCACATTGCAGCATTCCCCTTGCCTGGCTTTCTCTACTCCTGTTCGTGAATTAGCTCCCCTAGCCCCATTCTGCCTAAGATGCCCCTGTGTCCTGACACTTAGCACACTGCATTGCAGTTGTTTATCTCCTTGTGCTTCTCTGAGCCCCTAAGGACAGGGGAAATATCTTGTTTGTTTTGTTTTAATAGCAACTTTATTTTATATGTATATATATATATATTTCACATACAATACAATTCATCCATTTAAAGCATGTAATTTAATGGTTCTCATCTGTTTTTTGACCCAACATCTAGACCAGGGTTTGGTTTAGTAACAAGTCCATGATTGAATGAATGCATTAATTAAATGACATAAAGTACCATTGGTAAGTTTTCTCTAAATTTTCCTCTCCATATCTATATTTTTGGGATTTAACATTTCGGCATTCACATCATCTTATTTATTCATCAGTAACTCTTCATGAGCTTCCTCCTCCCACCCCTCTTTTTGGCACCAGGGATGGGAACCACTTCATTCTTCCCTTGGTCAGTTTTGAGGCATTATTGTAGATCACTGTCTTGGGTTCTCCATTGCTTCCAGTTCTCTTTTTCAGCTCATGCTGTAACAAGCAGTACTGACCGAAAGCACAGATTTTTTTTTTTTAACATCTTTATTGGAGTATAATTGCTTTACAATGTTGTGTTAGTTTATGCTTTATAACAAAGTGAATCAGCTATATGTGTAACATATATCCCCCTATCCCTTCCCTCTTGCATCTCCCTCCCACCCTCCCTATCCCACCCCTCTAGGTGGTCACAAAGCACCGAGATGATCTCCCTGTGCTATGCGGCTGCTTCCCACTAGCTATCTATTTTACATTTGGTAGTGTACATATGTCCATGCCACTCTCTCACTTCGTCCCACCTTACCCTTTCCCCTCCCCGTGTCCTCAAGTCCATTCTCTCCATCTGCATCTTTATTCCTGTCCTGCCCCTAGGTTCTTCAGAACCATTTGTTTTTTCTTTTTTAGATTCCATATATATGTGTTAGCATACGGTATTTGTTTTTCTCTTTCTGACTTACTTCACTCTGTATGACAGACACTGGGTCCATCCACCTCACTACAAGTAACTCAATTTTGTTTCTTTTTATGGCTGAACAATATTCCATTGTATATATGTGCCACATCTTCTTTATCCATTCATCTGTCCGTGGACACTTAGGTTGCTTCCATGTCCTGGCTATTGTAAAGAGTGCTGCAGTGAACATTGTGGTACATAACTCTTTTTGAATTCTGGTTTTCTCAGGGTATATGCCCAGTAGTGGGATTGCTGGGTCATATGGTAGTTCTATTTTTAGTTTTTTAAGGAACCTCCATACTGTTCTCCACAGTGGCTGTATCAATTTACATTTCTACCAACAGTGCAAGAGGGTTCCCTTTTCTCCACACCCTCTCCAGCATTTATTGTTTGTAGATTTTTTGATGATGGCCATTCTGACCAGTGTAAGGTGATACCTCATTGTAGTTTTGATTTGCATTTCTCTAATGATTAGTGATGTTGGGCATCCTTTCATGTGTTTGTTGGCAATCTGTATATCTTCTTTGGAGAAATGTCTATTTAGGTCTTCTGCCCATTTTTGGATTGGGTTGTTTGTTTTTTTGTTACTGAGCTGCCTGAGTTGCTTATAAATTTTGGAGATTAATCCTTTGTCAGTTGCTTCATTTGCAAATATTTTCTCCCATTCTGAGGGTTGCCTTTTTGTCTTGTTTATGGTTTCCTTTGCTGTGCAAAAGCTTTTAAGTTTCATTAGGTCCCATTTGTTTATTATTGTTTTTATTTCCATTTGTCTAGGAGGTGGGTCAAAAAGGATCTTGCTGTGATTTATGTCATAGAGTGTTTTTCCTATGTTTTCCTCTAAGAGTTTTATAGTGTGTGGCCTTACATTTAGGTCTTCAATCCATTTTGAGTTTATTTTTGTGTATGGTGTTAGGGAGTGTTCTAATTTCATTCTTTTACATGGAGCTGTCCATTTTTCCCAACACCACTTACTGAAGAGACTGTCTTTTCTCCATTGTATATCTTTGTCTCCTTTGTCATAGATTAGTTGACCATAGGTGCGTGGGTTTATCTCTGGGCAAATCACAGATCTTAACATGCTGCTCTCCAGCTCAAAACCCCTGGCTGGTCCCCAACTCCCCCCCAATTCCAAGTGTCTACTATAGAATTAACTTATTCCTTAGCCTGACATTCAAGACTTGTGATTTCTCTAACTGTAATCTCTTGACTTGATCTTTTGCAACACTGGGAGTTCTTAGACTTTACTATATGTAGCAATCAACTGAAATACTTTTAAAAATGTAAATTTCTGGGTCTTTCCTCCAGAAATTTAGCCAGTAGTTTTGAGAGTCCCAGGAATCTGTTTTTAAACAGTGCACTATAAGGGATTCTGATACAGGTGGTCTGTGGAAGCCCACTCTCAGACGCTGAAGCAACCTTGCTGCTGGAGACTGTGTTCCAGCGTTGCTTGACTCTGGACCTTGTTCACCATGCTTCCTTCCCTCTTGCCACCTAGGAAACGCTCAATAAGAGTTAATGGAATTGAACTATTTGTTGAGTGGTGGTGGTGAGTCTTTTTAAAATTGTAAGATGACATTACTATAGACATATTTTCAGCCACTTTTTTTTTCCTGGCTGTCCTTAATGTTTTACTTTTAATAGAATATGTGAGAAGACCTGGCACATGGTAGTGACCCAGTAAATCTTTTTGCTATTTTTAAAGGCAACTGGAAAAACTGCCTCCCTTATATTAAAACTTAATTGAGAGTCTTCTATGGTGAAAGATATTCCATTACCTTTACTAATAATAGGTGTGAAATAGTATAAGAAATGACTTGCAAAATTACTTTGGGAGCTTTTTTTTTAAATAAAGTTTTTTAAAAACGGTAAAAATAGGTACTTCCCTGGTGGTTCAGTGGTTAAGACTCTGTGCTTCCATGCAGGGGGCCCTGGTTCAATCCTGGGCTGGGGAACTAAGATCCCACAGGCCACACAGTGCTGCAAAAAAAAAAAAAAAAAAAGTAAAAATAATGTTCAGTGCAGAACCTTTGGAAATTCAGAAATACAAAAGGAAAAAATTGCATGTAATCCCTCTATCCTTAGATACTTTTAATATTTGATGTAAGTCTGCTCATTTTCCTGTGTATATTTTCTTTAGCAAAATGGTTTATTTTGTGCATACTATTTTGTAGCAAGATTTTTTATTTCTCTAAGGAGTGTATGTGAACATTTTCCTGTACCAATACACACTCTTCTACACTGTGTTATTAATGCTTCAGAGTATTATATTGCACGAATTAGTCACATGTTATTCAACCAATCCCCTATGATAAGTACGTCCAGTTTTTTGACAGTTTAACTGAAGAGAACCAAAAGCCTTTGTGTGTGTCATTAAAAAGAAACCAACTGTAGTTGTTAATGAATCTGACTATAATTACAAAACATCCCATTTTTCTATGATAACAATATTGGTACAGAAACTTGGTGATTATCATATCAATATTAAGAAGATTAATCTAGTTAGAGCTTAGAAGGACTGAAAAGAATACAGGAATATCAAAGCACTCAGGAATAAGTCCTTAAATATAACTGCATATTTGGTCTCAGAGTATGTCAGCCACAACAGCCCTCTAGAAGGAAATTCTCCAGACTAGAGAGTTAGATAGATCAAGATTATTAATCAGAGTGCCAAGGCAATCAAGCTGTATGTAGGTTAGCTCCAATCTGAGAGGACAGTGGATCCCTTCCTTCTCCAGTATTTTGGAAACCATACAGTAGGATAAGTTGTATTATAATCAACACATTTACATACCTGCCTATTCTTGTTAGTTGAGGAGACTATCACTGACTGGTAAAAGCTATTTGGGATTTGTCAAGCTCCTGCATCCATATTTAATGGCAGGATAGCCTGGTTGCTCAGAAACTGTTGGCTTTAGAAATGAAAAAGTTGACTTAGGCTAGAGGGGAAAGAAATATAGCAGAGGCAGTTATTTAAAAAAAACACACATTTACTAAGTAACTTGGGAAATAATCCATGAGACATGAGATCTTGAAAACCCTGAAAAGGAGTCTTTTTGTTAATGTATTTCAAATAGGCCCCCCTGGTTTACAAATACTGTAAATACATGTTTCTTACAATGAGCTTCCAACTGAAATATGTCTGGGAAACTGGCCAGGGGTTCTTAGGGCCTGGTTCTACAGAAGATGTTCAGTCCCCTGGGGGCAGAGGTGGCACCTCTTTGGGTCCAAGAGTTTTCTGAGTCTGTGTCAGGAACAGTGCCTTATACTCAGGAAAATTGGAATAATTTGTGGACCGTGCAAAGTTGCCTCCTCGGTCGTTGCCTGCTGGAGTCCTCAAGGTCCAGTTTATCTCTTGGAACCAGGGCTCTCACTACGGTGTGTTTAACAAGGATCTGGACAAAATATGTAGCGTTCAATTTAACTGATTAGAGTAAGGACTGGACTGTCTCATTTGAGTTTATGAAAATCTACGTGGTGGGGTCATTTAAAAGAACGTCAGTACCAATTTAACAAATCTGTAAGAGTCAGTTGTAATCTATGCCATTCTGTACATTAAACCTAGATTCTTAAAATAATGTTTTTCTTAAGGTTAAATGTCTCCTGTATTGTTATTTGGGTTGCATATCTATTGGTTATTTTTCAGGATTTTCTAAGGTAACTATCGTAGACTGGTGAAATTTAATAAGTCTGAATGAGTAGAGGCCAAATTAATTATTGTAAAATATATATGGGTAAAATAGTGTCACTGCACATGATTCCAGCTTGCAAACTGCTTCTATTGGGCAGCAATTAAGGTTTTATAAGAAAGTATATAGGTTGAGTTTAATCAGAATGTGGTCAAGGACTTCCCTGGTGGCGCAGCGGTTAATAATCTGCCTGCCAAGGCAGGGGACATGGGTTCGAGCCCTGGTCGGGGAGGATCCCACATGCCACGGAGCAGCTAAGCCCATGTACCACAACCATTGAGCCTGCCGGCCACAGCTGCTGAGGCCCGCATGCCTAGAGCCGGTGCTCCACAACAAGCACAGCAAGAGAAACCACTGCAATGAGAGGCCCGCACACTGCAACAAAGAGTGGCCCCTGCTTGCTGCAACTAGAGAAAGCCCACGCATAGCAACAAAGACCCAACGCAGCCAAAAATAAATAAATAAAGAATTATTATTATTTTTTTTATAAAAAGAATGTGGTCAATACATAGACACAAGAGTCTCAGCCAGAACTACCTCTGCTCATGCTTTCCACTTTAATTCCATAAGTAACCAGTTGTCCTTTGGTTTTCATTCTTCACTGTTATAGCATAGTAACATCAGATGCAGCTGGAGCTTAAAGAAGAAGGGTCATGTTAATTAATTCCAGTGAAACAAAAACTGCCTCAAATAATTAATGGAATACAGTCTCATTAAAAGACCTTAGAGCTTTTTTTTTTTCTGCTCTTCCCCCCCTCCACCCCCCGCAAGGACTAGAGAAGGAGAATGGCACAGATTGTTCACTTGAGACCATTTTAAGCTATTGATGCATCATCTTACAGTCCTCATTTGGTGGTTCTGATTTCAACATGAATCATTCAGGCCATGTAGTAATTTTCTCTTATTTTCTGTTGAGGTTCTCTTTTTGCCTTCAGTGACAGTTTTCAAGAGAGCAGTTCATGAACTGAGGCTTTGTCAGAATCTAAAAATGGCCTCTATTTTATTGTTTTATTTATATCTGTCATATTTTAGTTTAAATACAGCTGACCTAGCAAGCAAACATTTGTGTGTACAAGTAGGGTGGCAAATACCAGGTCAGGTTTCCTGCTGGGTTATTGGAGGGAAGAAGAGGCTATGTGTGTTCCCATCATTGTTTCTATCAGCTGATCTTGCTATTATAAGGTTCTTTCTTTTTTTTTTTTTTCTTCCAAATAGTTAAGGAAAGAGTGATTATTGGACTAAGAAAGCCAGAGTTAGGGAAAACCAGGTTGAGAGATAAGTAGGATGATCTTTTCCCATGCGATTGATTATCTTGGTTTTCCAACCCAACATCTTATAATCAGTAGAAGCTTCCATCCTGTGACCTATCCTTTGAGGACACTGCCTTTGAGCAAACTAGAAAGTTTAATCTGCTTCTAATTTTAATAGTAGGTAAAAAGAGAAGAAGAAGAAATTAACATATAACGTGGTTTGCAGGGGTTTTTATGGGTTTTTTTTTTTGCGGTACGCAGGCCTCTCACTGTTGTGGCCTCTCCTGTTGTGGAGTACAGGCTCCGGACGCGCAGGCTCAGAGGCCATGGCTCACAGGCCTAGCCGCTCCGTGGCATGTGGGATCCTCCCGGACCGGGGCACGAACCCGTGTCCCCTGCATCGGCAGGCGGACTCTCAACCACTGCGCCACCAGGGAAGCCCTGCAGTTTTTTTTAACAGATAAAAAGATCTAGATTTTGTTGTGTTGTTGAAAACATGTTCAAGATTTTATGTGTTCCAGAGCTGCATTTTTGGTAGCATAATAACAAAGATGTAAAGAAAAATACATACATACATATATACCATAGAAATGTAAAAAAAAAAAGCTGAGGAAAGGATGGTTTGAGACTGAGAGATTTGGGTATGCTTGCCCAAATATGTGTTACCATGTATGTGTGGGGCAAGCATTGTTATGTCTGGGAAAGGAAACAGCCCAATAACTCAGGGAACCAATGACTCATCTACAAGTAATATTGGCCATTGTGCTATAGAGGTAGCACGCTCAAGAGTAGATGAAACGGAGGAGGGGTCAGAACAAACAGGGCTAATAGAGATATATAGTTATGTTTCTACTTTTGTTTGTACATTGTGTTGTGGTATCTTTTTTTTTTTGGTCGGTTGTTTTGTCAGGTTAGTTGTAGTTTTTATCTAAGCTTTCTCAAACTAGCTACAAAACGTTTGGATTATTTGACTCTACACTTTGGAAAGATGTGATTGAAACAGCTTTGCCACTTTAGGATTTGTGTGAATCAGATACACTATGAAAAGGAAGTAGAGAAAAAGCTATTTAAATATATAAACAAGAGTTAAGCTTTATGAATCTGAATGAATTAAATAACAAATACATAAAGTGAACGGGAAATACTGAGAACAAATAGTATTTGTTCAGTAACGTGACTTGGTTAAAAGTATGGTGTCCAGTGTTATGTTGAGCTTCTTCCTGTGTGACTATAGGCAAATAGTAAATGTACCCACTCACAGGGCAGCTCGGAGGCTTTATATATAAGTATATATGTAAAGCACTTAGCTCAGTACTTGGCGCATCTTAATGGAGCCCATTAATATGAACTCCTCAGCTGGTATTATTGGCTTGTCTATTTCAAATGATTTGTAAGAATTCATTTTGTTAAAAGAGAAACCATAGCCCTAGATAGTTCTCTACTTATCATACTTTTAAAGCTTCTAGAAGGTTTCAGGACATAAGTTATATACACTAATACAATTCTCCCTTCATTCTAGATAGGACTTGGCTGGCTAGAAATACTCTTTCAGTTATAATCCATCTACAATTCAGCATTGTCAGCACCATCTGACATAGCTGCAGCTTTCATACCAGGCCTTTTTTAATGTCTCCTTCATCAGCATTCTCAACCTTTTTTTTTCTGCCAGAAAGAGTAACTTATTCTAAACCAGGCCTCTTAAAGGTCCTGCACCCAGTTGTAATTAGCCAGCATAACTAGCACTTTATGAATCATATAGACATGTGTCATAAACTACTGGTTAAATCTCAAGAGCTAGTCCAAACCCTGTTTCTCTTGCCAGTATAAAGGTTTGAAAGACAGATACTCCTTTTTCTAACTTTTGTTGTAGTTACAGCTAGCTGTATGATTCAGCTTTGGTTAATGTGATATAATCAGAAATCTTCTGGAGGGCCTCTATGGGGGTGGGGGGGTGGGGATTGCTTTTCAGATAAAAGGAACAGAAGCAAGAGAACAGTTTGGTTGCATATCTTCTTTCTTCCATTCATAAGTGTGGAATATGATGTATGGACTTGTGGCAGCAAAATTGCAATCATGAGATAACAAGCCTGAGAATGGAAAGTTAACAAGCGGAGGTGGCAACAGCAGAAAGATGGAGTCTGGGTTCTTAGTGATATTACTGAGCTGTCAGAACAACCCTGAGGTAACCTTCTCTGGACTCTTCATACATTATTAGTCTTCGTGGTTTAAGCTATTTAGTCAGACTTTTCTGTTCCTTGTAGCTGAAAGCATTCCTAACTTAAACAAGATGTAGCAGCTTTAATGTGAATAAAATTAATATAAATTTGGGAGATTTTTTTCAGTTTGTACAAATACAAATTTGTACAAATTTATGCATAAATAACATGGGAATATGACAGAATCCAAGAGGCGAAAGATGAATTCTCATCAAGCTTTTGACATTGCAAAATATCAGCAGTAATGTCATATAAACTAGTCTTAGTCATAATTTATAGGTTCTCTGGATACCTTGTGAGTCCTTTCCCACATTAGCTATGGCTTTTTAAAGTCTTGCTTTCTTCAGGCTTAGCCACCTGAACATGACAGGGGCAAGGACTAAAGTTTCAATAATAAGGGAAAAGCTGTATATGAGAGAAAATGAGTGGGTGGAAGACATCAGTTAAAAGATGAGTGTGTAGGGGCTTCCCTGGTGGCGCAGTGGTTGAGAGTCCTCCTGCCGATGCAGGGGACATGGGTTCATGCTCCGGTCTGGGAAGATCCCACATGCCGCGGAGCAACTAGGCCCGTGAGCCATGGCCGCTGAGCCTGCGCGTCCGGAGCCTGTGCTCCACAACGGGAGAGGCCACAACAGTGAGAGGCCCGCGTACCACAAAAATAAATAAATAAATAAATAAATAAAAGATGAGTGTGTAAAGACCATGCCAGTCTTCCACCAGGGTTGTCCCTAGGCTGTCCTGTAGTTCCATTTCTTGAATTCCAATGGGGGAAGAGGAGAACAAGATATTAAGAAGGCAAAGAAGCAGCAGCAGCCACAGCAGCCATTGAAGGCCTAGAAAAATTCCTGGCAAGCATTAAAAGCTCCTTCAACTCTGGGGTTCATTTCCACTTGGTCTCTCAACTCTTATATGAAGTTTATGGTGAAGCCATACCAAACATATACTTAACTCAATGCTTTAAATTTTAGATTATCCAGCGGTGTTAAGATGTTTGGTAAGTCTGTCCGTTTGGTATGAAAATTTAAGGTAGGCAAGGAAGGGAATACAGGTGAGAAAATAAAGAGAACTCTTGTGGAGAAAAGTAAGTAGAAAATTAAGAAAATTTGACCATATCATAGATGAACATGGTAGTAACATTTTCCGCTGAGGAATTGTTCTTGCTTAAATTTGCTGAGACTCCCAAGGGAATGCCTCTTACGAGCTTCATTTTAAAAGTTAATCATAAAGGAAGACTAATTTTTTGTGTAACTAAAGAAATAAACCAAAACATTTTTTTACCAATGGCACAAAGAGAATCATACTTTATTTTTTTAATTTAAAAATAAATTTTTAAAAATTAATTAATTGCTTTTTGGCTGCGTTGGGTCTTTGTTGCTGTGTGCGGGCTTTCTCTAGTTAGGGCGAGTGGGGGCTACTCTTCATTGTGGTGCGTGGGCTTCTCATTGCCATGACTTCTCTTGATGTGCACCTCGGGCTCTAGGTGTACGGGCTTCAGTAGTTGTGGCACGCAGGCTCCGTAGTTGTGGCTCACGGGCTCTAGAGCGCAGGCTCAGTAGTTGTGGCGCTTAGTTGCTTCGCTGCATGTGGGATCTTCCCAGACCAGGCTCAAACCCATGTCCCCCACATTGGCAGGCGATTCTTAACCACTGCACCACCAGGGAAGTCCAAGAATTATAATTTAAATGGAGGCTGGCACATGCAAACTCCTATTCATGTTCACTTGCTGATCATCAAGCTTGACAGTCTCTCTTTTCTCACACTATACGTTTGGGACATGACTGGCCTTACTGATCACACATTTCTGTAGATGCAGCCTTGTTTCTGGTACAGAGTGATAAGGAATTTGTAAAAGCACTGTAGGCAGATATGGAGGGGCTGCAACAGCAGCGATATTAGATTTAGATCTTATGTATAAGTGATACAGTGTAATCACAGGCTCCACTTTCCATTTCCCCCTCACTCTGTAGTTACTAGACTCTGAAGTGCTTTTCATCTTATTAGGGTCTATTTATCTTGTGAATTTTTTAAAATTCGATTTTAGTTTATGGATATAGATATTTTCTTGTCTGCTATTAAAAAAGATAATTAACATTTTGTGTTGATATGGATAGATGTCCAGGATATATTGTTAAGTCAAAAAAAAGTGTAGTATGTATATATGTGTGCACATATGTGTGCATGTGTATGCCTACGTTCTGGAAGAATTTATACTAGACTGTTGAGATTATTGAAAGCAGTTATTTCTAGAGGTGTGATTATGGGAGACCTTCACTTTCTAATTTATCTATATCTATAATATTTGGATATTTGTAATCTGCATACTTTTTTGTAATCAGAAAAAACCAAATCTTTTCTTTCTTTAAGTAGTATAAACAAAGATGTTTCAAAGAAACTTTTTTTTCGAGTTAAGGAAAGTTCCTTGAAAGTGTATACATGTGTGAATAATATATATAATATACTAAAATAATTTATAATATATCTAAAATGTTTGATGCCTTCAGAAATGAGATGTCTCACTCCTGATACTCTTTTAGCCTTGGAATTGGCATCTTAGATTAGGCATGAACTAAGAACATTTTTCAGGAGACTGGGGAAAAAGAGGAAGGCTGCCTATTCAGTGTGATCTGAAGAGTTCTGAGAGATGCTACAAATAAAAGAAAATCCATAAAGAACTCCCACAGGTCAACAACAGATAAACAGTGGGCAAAGGACTTGAATAGACATTTCTCCAAATACATACAAATTGCCAGTAAGCCCATAAAAGATGTTGAACATCATTAACCATTAGGGAAATGCAAATAAAAACCACAATGAGATACCACCTCACACTCATCAGGATGCCTACTCTCAAAAAAACAGAAAATAAGAAGTGTTGGGGAGGATGTAGAGAAATTGGAACCCTTGTGCACTGTTGGTGAGGATGTAAAATAGTGTGTCCGCTATAGAAAACTATAAGACAGCTGCTCAAAATATTAACATAGAATTGCCATCCAATCCAGCAATTCTGCTTATGGGTATATACCCAAAGAATTGAAAGCAAGGTCTCACAGAGATATTTGTATACCTGTGTTCATGGCAGCATTATTCATAATATCCAAAAGATGGAAGGAACCTAAGTGTCCAGCAACAGATGGTTGTTGTGTATATATACAACAGAATATTATTCAGCTTTAAAAAGGAAGGAAATTCTAACACAAGCTACAACTTGGATGAACCTTGAGGGCATTAGGGCAAGTGAAATAAACCAATCACAAAATGATAAATCCTGTATGATTCTACTTATATGAGGTATGAGCAGTCAAATTCATAGAGACAGAAAGTAAAATGGTAGTTGACAGCAGCTGAGGGAAGGGAGGAATGGAGAGTTATTGTTTAATGGGCACAGAGTGTCAGTTTTGGAAGAAGAAAATGTTCTGTGAATGGATGGTGGTGGTGGTAGCACAACAATGTGAATGCACTTAATAACTACTGAGCTGTATATTTTAAAGTGGTGAAGATGGTAAATTTTATGTGTACTTTACCACAGTTAAAAATAATAAATAAAACCCATGAATGCTTCAGAATCTTCCCTTCTAAAACTGTTCCTAGGTATTCTCTTTGCAAGTTGTTCTTTTCCGAGGATATATATGTATAATGTCTCATGGTGAGCAAATATCAGTCCTTTCTTCAGAGAGAATGAGACAGGAAGCTGGAGGACATATCTGGAGCTAGGGTTGAAGGAAAAGCTGCTTCAATAGTAAAATGGGCAAAGGAAGGAGATACTTTGGGCCACTAAAAATAATTTGTTACATTATAATTTTGCCTTACCCTGGCTCAGCCCCACAAAGCCTCTGATCCAATAGTATCTCCAGTGTTAGTAAGAATCTAAGGAGGTATTTTACCTTTGATTTGCTTTATAGAATTTTAGACTACATTCCTGGGCCAACGAGACATTTGCAGAGATTCATCAAATATTTACCCATGCTTTTCCATTAGGAGTTAATACAGGTACTTTTTTAGATAGTAATCTTGGTATAGAACTAGTGTTTCTAAACATCAAAAGAGAGGCAAACCATAAAGGGAAAAATTGACAAGAATTTTAACAATTTAAACTTCTCTATAGCAACAATAAAACAAATGCTTTAAGTGACATTAATAGGGAAACTGGTAGAACAGAAAAATATTTTCAATTCTTTGATTAAGGCCTCAGTATCTTTAATATATAAAAAAGTAATGAAATCCATAAGAAAGACTAACATCCTGGTAGTAAAGTAGACAACACAAATAGGCAGTTCACAAAAGATGAAACTTAAATAGCCTATAAACATCAAGAAGTTATTTAAGTATTTCTTAAGTGACTGAAGAAATGCAAATTAAGGTAATGAGATATTAATTTTTTACCAAACTGATAATTTTTTTAAAATTTTACTTATTTAGGGATATAAAACCTATCATAACCTGCTAGTGTGAGTAAACTTGGTTTAATCTTTCTCTGGGGCAGTTTAGCAATATATGCATCAAAAGCCTTAGAATTTTTTATGCCTTTTAAGCTGACAGTAATGTATTTATAAGAATTTGTTTTAAGGAAATAAGTATGAATTAATACTACAAAGATGGTAATTTCCATGCTGTGGAATAGTGTATCCAACTGGAGACAATGTACATGTCCAAGAATAGGGAATTGTTTACATAAATTCTGTACAAAGCTAGTGTCTAATAAATTCATTAGTATTTTCAAATAATTAAATTTTGACTCGGATATTTCTTTATTGTACAGTTATTTTCTAGTTTGTTGATTATTTTTGTGTTTGTTATTTTCTTTCATCTACTTTCTTTGAGTTTAATTTGTTATTCTTTTTTTAGTGTCTTGGGATAGATGCTTAGACATTGATTTTTCAGCCTTCCTTCTTTTGTAATATATGATTTAAAGGCATAAATTTCCCTCAAAGCACCACTTTGGCTATATTGTTCTGGTTTTTGTGGTTGATTTTTAAATTATCATTCAGTTTAATATGGTTTTATTCCCCTTCAGAGTTTTTCTCTGACTCTTGGTTGTTTACAAATATATTGTTTTATTTCCAAAAATGTGACAGTTTTCTAGTTATCTTTCTGCTATTGATTTGTAGCATAATCCCGCTGTTGACAATTAACATAATCCTGTTATCTCTGTATGTGCTTTGAAATTTGTTGAGACTTACCATCCCAACCCCCCTTTCCACCTGCCACTAGCTGCTTTTAAGGCTTTTCTCTTTGTTTTTAGTTTTCAGCAGTTTTACTATGACCTATCCACATACAGTTTTCTTTTCATTTATTCTATTATGGGTCATTAGAGCTTTTTGTTATGGCTTAATGTTTTTCATCAGTTTTGGAAAATGTTTGACCAATATCTCTTCAAATGTTATTTTCTCTGTCCTTCTGGAACTCAATTGCATATAAGTTAGACTGTTCCACTACATTCCATTTGTCCCTGATCCTCTTTTATCTATTACTTTGTTTTTTCTATTTTTGGTTCAGTATGATTACTTTCTACTGAGCTATCTTTCACCTCACACATCCTCTCTTCTGCTGTGTCTAATCTATCTACTGAATTCTTAATTTTAGTTATTATATTTTTCAGTTCTAAAGGTTCCACTTGCCTTTTAAAAATATTCAAGCTCTCTGGTAAAATTACCAATTATTTGCATATTTTAAAATATATTAATCATTTATTGAGGTATAATTGACAAATAACATTTGTTAGTTTCAGGTATACAACATGATTTGATATTTGTATATATTGCAAAATGATCACCACAGTAAGTCTAGTTAACATCCATCACCATACATAGTTAAAATTTTTTCGTCTTGTGATGAGGACTTTTAAGATGTACTCTCTTAACAACTTTCTCACATGAAATACAGTATTATTAACTATAGTCACCATGCTATACATTACATACCCGTGACTGATTTATTTATAAATGGAAGTTTGTAATTTTTGGCCCCCTTCACCTGTTTTGCCCACTTTCTACTCCCTGCCTCTGCTAGTTGCCAGTTTGTTCTCTGTATCTGTGAACTTGACTTTTAATCATAATTTTTTTTAAAAGTGTGTGCTTGATGACTCCAATATCTGAGTCACCTGTGACTCCTTTTCTGTTGTTTGTTCTCTCGGATTTTGATCATTTAGTCTTTTTTCCTGTGATGCCTGCTACTTTTTCATTGAATGGAGACATTCTATATGAAAAATTATAGAGGCTCTGGATGATTACTTCCAGAAATGGTTTAATTTTCTTCTGGCAGCCAGACTGGTAACCTTGTCTAATTAGGAATTGAGATGTTTCACTGTATTTCAGGCATTGTAAGGGCAATACGTTTTCAGTTGGCCATAACCTTACATATGATGTTTTAAGGATCTCAACTAAAAACTGGGATATATTCACCAGGCCTTTATTCCTTCTGGACCTGAACTCCAATTTTTGTTTCCTCACCCCTTGAGTTCCCAGAATTTCTCCTTAGCTGTTTAGCATCTTAATGGTTGCTTTCTGCTTGGTTTCTCAGCCACTTTCCCTGCACATCTACAGTTTAGAAACTGACAAAATGCTCCAAAGGGAAACTGTGAGCAACTGAGACCATCTGTTTTTCTCTAAGATTCTGGCCCGCTCCAGTCTTGGAGTTCAAGCCTCCTGGTTCAGCTAGTTTTTGTCTTTTTAGACCAGTGAGACTATCAAGTTCTAGGCTAATACTCTCTGCTCAGCTTCCATACCCCATAAGGTGACTTGGCTAATGACCTGAAGAACAAAAAGTAGTAGCAAATGTAGAGCTCACCTCAGTGTATTTCCCTTCTTTCTGGGAACTTGACCCCTGATTTTTTTGGTTGCTCTCAGACACCTTTAATCTGCTGTTTTGTTTATTTGTTTGTTTGTTTTTGCATTTTATCCATCTTTCTTAATTGTTCTTATTGAGAATACAGTCTGATACACGTTATCCATCATATCTAGAACCAAAAGTCCTTTGCTAAGCTATTTTGTAAGTGTATGTTATAAGTACTTTTGTTATGTAGATGCAGGAATTATTCAGATGGTTAGATATAAACTTTTGGGGGGGAGTTATTTTAAAGAAGCTTTCTGGTAGGTAAAGTAACAGTTTATGAAAATTTTATTTCAGATATCTTATCAATCATTCCAAAGACATATATAACCCAGTATATGTGCATGTGTGGATATGAAGTAAATCCTAAAATAGCTTTCCGTTTTTAAAGACTGATTAGTTTTTCCTAATATTTTTAGAATTTGTTATATGGTATACAAAGTAAAAACCTAATTTTGGGGCTTCCCTGGTGGCGCAGTGGTTGAGAATCCGCCTGCCGATGCAGGAGACACGGGTTCGTGCCCTGGTCCGGGAAGATCCCACATGCCGCGGAGCAACTAAGCCCGTGAGCCATGGCCGCTAGGCCTGTGCGTCCGGAGCCTGTGCTCCACAGCGGGAGAGGCCACAACAGTGAGAGGCCCGCATACCGCAAAAAAAAAAAAAAAACCTAATTTTGGTTAGTATTCATTTTATGGTCTATTTATGAAAAGGTTGTTTTTACTTTTTTTAATAATGTTTCTTAGAGATAAATTTGAATTTGTTTAAATTTTAAAAATAACCAAACCTGGGACTTTCCTGGTGGTGCAGTGGTTAAGAATCTGCCGTGCAGGGGATGGGTTTGAGCCCTGGCCCAGGAAGATCCCACGTGCCACAGAGCAACTAAGCCTGTGCACCACAACATCTGAGCCTGCTCTCTAGAGCCCATGAGCCACAACTACTGAGCCTGCATGCCACAACTACTGAAGCTCGTGCACGCAGAGCCATGCTCTGCAACAAGAGAAGCCACTGTGATGAGAAGCCTGAGCACCGCAACGAAGAATAGCCCTCTCTAGCCGCAGCTAGGGAAAGCCTCTGCACAGCAACGAACACCCAATGTGGCCATAAATAAATAAATAAATTTATTTTTTAAAAAAAGGTTCTGTAAAAAAATAAATGAATAAATAACCAAATCTTAGCTATACATGCATACTTTTTACAACTAATTTTCTCTATGCCAATAATTACTCCTGTCAAGAAAATTTATTTTTCTATTATAAGTATATTGGTTATAAATCTTTCTGGAATCTATTATTAAAAATAGGGTGTAATTTATTTTTAATTTGGAAAATACAGAAGACCCTGGTGAAGAATTAAAAAAAAAAAATTAAAGACTACCCCTCAAAGACAACCAATGCTAATTTTTGGATATGGTCTCTGTTGTAGATATTATGCTGCACTGCCCAGATCTATCTTTGAGGACTTCCCAGCTCCCTTGTCCCAGTTGCTGTGAGGTTGTTGGGAATTTTCTCATCTTAAGAGAGCCATTTTGCCCAAGATCACACTCTTTTCTAGGGCAGCCTACATGCAATGACTGGTTGATGCGGGGGTGCCTACATTGCAGTTCAGCTTCTCCCTCTGCCCAGTGTTTCCTTTCCTTCCTCCTATAGCTGTAGATCCAAGAGTGCTCACTAATAAAGTGCCTGCACACTATTCTCCATCTCACACTGTGCTTCCTGGGGAACTCACACTGCAACAGTCCCTTTCTAGCTTTTTTCATTCATGTTTTTTTATATAGTCAAGATGATTTTATATATATATATATATAAATATAATATAAATATCTGTATTTCTGTATAACACTTTTCCCTGTTTATGACATGAGCATTTTTACTTGTTATTTAAAATAGTTCATTTTCCAGATTATTGTGTGGTTTGGACATTATTTAACCTTTGCTACACATTTAAGTATTTCCATAGTTTAGGTATTATAAATAATGCTGTTATGAATATTTGTAAGATACATTTTTTAATGTTTTGGACTATTTTCATAGAATTGACTCCTAAAGATAAAGCTTCTGAATATTTTGCTGTACTGTGTATATAGTACTAAGCTGCTTTCCAGAAAGAATGTACCAGTTTATATACTTTCATTACCAGTATATTAGTGTCCTTCACCAAGTGTCCCATTCATGTAAGTATAATCTCTCCTTTGTAAAGAGAGGATACTGAATACAATTTAAATTTTTTGTGAGTGATGGGCTATCATAATAAAGGTGACTAGTCGTGCAGTAGTACAGTGGAAGTCTCATAGTCTACTAAGGTGATATGGGATATTTCCACATATACTCAATTACTTCAGGTGAAAAATTTTAGAGGGCCTGGCTTCTTCATTATGAGGCCATAAAATCTTACTTTTTGCTACTCTCTAGTTCCCCAAATTTTTGCAGCTTCTCTTCCTTTGCAATGCATACTCTCTTGAGGTCTTCCTAGATTGTGATGAACCTCCTTTAATCCCCAACCATTTTGTTTAACTTGACATCCTCTCTCACCTCAGCCACGTGTGACTAGGCCAGGGGTGGCAACGTTTCCTATGTTGACCATTCCATGTCCATTTTCCGGGACTTTCTCTGAGGAGGGAAAGACTGGGTGCTCAGGATGTGTGATGGGCATCTTGCACCAGGTGTGGGGCCCAGAAAGCAGTTGTTGCAGATATGCACAGAGGAGCAGAGATGAGAAACTTGAGAAGGACTGATTAACTTTCCAAGTCCTGTTTCCAGTTCTGTCTGAAGCCCTGTTCCTATTCTTCAGGTTTCTTTTTTTTTTTTTTTGGAGTCCTAGGTTATGGCTAGATTTCTCATATCCCTCTATTTAAGGTCAGGATAATTTTTTTAAACATTTTTATTGGGGTATAATTACTTTACAATGGTGTGTTAGTTTCTGCTTTACAACAAAGTGAATCAGTTATACATATACATATGTTCCCATATCCTTTCCCTCTTGCATCTCCCTCCCTTCCACCCTCCCTATCCCACCCCTCTAGGTGGTCACAAACCACCTAGCTGATCTCCCAATGCCATGCAGCTGCTTCCCACTAGCTATCCACCCTACGTTTGGTAGTGTATATATGTCCATGCCACTCTCTCACTTCATCACAGCTTACCCTTCCCCCTCCCCATATCCTCAAGTCCATGCTCTAGTAGGTCTGTGTTTTATTCCCGTCCTACCCCTAGTCTCTTCATGACATCTTTTTTCTTATATTCCATATATATGTGTTAGCATACGGTTTTTGTTTTTCTCCTTCTGACTTACTTCACTCTGTATGACAGACTTCAGGTCCATCTACCTCACTACAAATAACTCAGTTTCATTTCTTTTTATGGCTGAGTAATATCCCATTGTATATATGTGCCACATCTTCTTTATCCATTCATCTGTTGATGGACACTTAGATTGCTTCCATGTCCTGGCTGTTGTAAACACAGCTGCAATGAACATTTTGGTACATGACTCTTTTTGAATTATGGTTTTCTCAGGGTATATGCCCAGTAGTGGGATTGCTGGGTTGTATGGTAGTTTTATTTGTAGTTTTTTAAGGAACCTCCATACTGTTCTCCATAGTGGCTGTATCAATTTACATTCCCACCAGCAGTGCAAGAGTGTTCCCTTTCTCCACACCCTCTCCAGCATTTATTGTTTCTAGAGTTTTTGATGATGGCCAATCTGATCGGTGTGAAATGATATCTCATTGTAGTTTTGATTTGCATTTCTCTAATGATTAATGATGTTGAGCATTCTTTCATGTGTTTGTTGGCAATCTGTATATCTTCTTTGGAGAAATGTCTATTTGGGTCTTCTGCCCATTTTTGGGTTGGGTTGTTTGTTTTTTTGTTATTGAGCTGCATGAGTTGCTTATAAATTTTGGAGATTAATCCTGTGTCAGTTGCTTCATTTGCAACTATTTTCTCCCATTCTGAGGGTTGTCTTTTGGTATTGTTTATGGTATCCTTTGCTGTGCAAAAGCTTTTAAGTTTCATTAGGTCCCATTTGTTTATTTTTGTTTTTATTTCCATTTCTCTAGGAGGTGGATCAGAAAGGATCTTGCTGTGATTTATGTCATAGAGTGTTCTGCCTATGTTTTCCTCTAAGAGTTTGATAGTGTCTGGCCTTACATGTAGGTCTTTAACCCATTTTGAGTTTATTTTTGTGTATGGTTTTAGGGAGTGTTCTAATTTCATACTTTTACATGTACCAGTCCAGTTTTCCCAGCACCACTTATTGAAGAGGCTGTCTTTTCTCCACTGTATATTCTTGCCTCCTTTATCAAAGATAAGGTGACCATATGTGTGTGGGTTTCTTAAGGTTCCTATTCTTTTTTTTTTTTTTTTTGCGGTATGCGGGCCTCTCACTGTTGTGGCCTCTCCCGGTGCGGAGCACAGGCTCCAGACGCACAGGCTCAGCGGCCATGGCTCACGGGCCCAGCCGCTCTGCAGCATGTGGGATCTTCCCAGGCCCGGGCACGAACCCGTGTCCCCTGCATCGGCAGGCAGACTCTCAACCACTGCGCCACCAGGGAAGCCCAAGGTTCCTATTCTTAAGGCCCCATATCCTTAAAATCCTCCTAACTTGCCTAAGTTAACTCAAGTTTGTTTGTAAAGACAACATTACTTTTCTGTCTTTAAACTGACATGAACTTGGAACAGATAAAATTATAAAATAAACCTAGAAGAAGAGTCTTTGAGAGGAGTCAAAAATGCTTTTTGTTTGGAAACCAAGAATGGCACTGCTCAGTGATGATCATATGTTTTCTTCATATAAGACAGGAAAAATGTATGAGTCTTTATTCCTGGTTTGGGCTGGTCCTTCCTGCCTCATTCTTCTCCATCTATTACAGGTTGAGCTATCATATCATGGGGTGTTAGAGCAAGGGGCCAGGCAGCAAAGCTTGTTATGCTGGTAGTTTATCCTTTGGCTTTTAGTTGTTCTTTCCAACCTTATATAAGACAAGCTAAAACATTGTTTTGTTATATTTTTGTTACAAATAATTTATTATTAAAATCAGATTATTTTAAGTTTCAGAGGAAAAAGTATATACTTTTATTCATATTTCTCCCTACCTCCTGTATACCCAGCTAAGTAAACCAAAATTTAATGGGGTCTATGGAGGCTGTATAGCAGTGAGTCAGAATGCTCAGTATGTCTAGTGTTTGGAACTTGTTACCAAGGTTGTAGATGCTCTGAGTCTAATGTTTTCCTGAGTACAGTATTATGTGAGTAGCATGTTTCAGTGCTAAAGAACACATTTTTAAAATGAAAGCATTCTCCAGTCTTTGTTAATGTGCTTTGGGAAAGAGTGGCTACATATTTATTTTATGGCTCAGCAATTAATGACTCAAAGTGTAATAAATCTGATTTGCAAAACACTATAAATTGTTTAAGATCATTTGTTGGTCACTTAATCTGTGGGTACAGTCAAATCACTCTCAAACTGTTGGCTTTGAGATACAGTTTGCCTTGGAGAAGAGGCTACTCTTTCTGTCCCTTTCTTCCAGAGCATGTTAAATGACTCTTGAGTGCCAAGGTTCACAGCCTATTCACACATGGCCTGGGACAACCTCTCTCCCCTCGAACCATGGTAGCAGCCCAAGGGTTTTACAAGCTTCAGTTCTTATCCCCACATGCCCATAGCCCTGTTGATGGTTCTGAGTTTTCTCCTATGATTAAAAACAAACAAAATAGCTTTCCATTCATGGAGAAATCTAAAACATGGACTTAAGTAGAAAAAACAGTACAATAAGTTCCCATGTACCCATCCTCCATCTTTAACAATATCAACTCATGGCCAGTCTTCACCCCCACCCACTTCTGCTCTTCCATATTATTTTGAAGCAAATCCCAGATGTACTGTCATTTCATCCCAAATATTTCAGTATGTGCAGAAAAGAATTACCATATTAGGCCTGACTGTTGGCCTTTGAGAGGCTTGCTTACAGGTTTGGCCCTTGGCTAGCAACTGGGAACTTGGATTTTGGGAGGGTTCTCACTGTCTTAACTGATAGTGGTGCACTGTGCTTAAGCTTTGTGTACAAATAATATCGTTTATGCTGAACACCTTCTTTCCTTCTGGGAATCTGGAATCTTGGAACCTGCTTGACAGAGTGGGCCTCTGTAACCAGCCCCCAATAAAACCTTAGGTACTAAGTCTCTAATGAGCTTCTCTTGTAGACCCTATATTGTTGCAACTTGTTCCTGGGAGAAATTCAGCACATCCTGTGTGACTCCACTGGGAGAAAACTCTTGGAAGCTCTCAGCTGGTTTCCTGTAGACATCACCCCATGTACCTTTTCCTTTTGCTGATTTTGCTTGGTATCCTTTTGTTGTAATAAATCTTAGCTATGAGTATGGTATAGACTGAGTCCTGTGAACCGTCCTAGGATATCAGTGAACCTGGGAGCAGTCTTGGAGATCCCTGACACAGCATCTCTAACACAAGCACTTAAAAACACACACACACACACACACACACACACACACACATACACAAACATACATACAATCTCCATATCATTATTATACAAAAAAATTCATAAAATCTTTTTAATGTCATCAAATGTGAAATCGGTATTTGCATTTCCAACTGTATCATAAATTGAATCAAGGTTCTTGTACTACAACTGGTTGATATTTCTTTAAGTCTCTATTAATCTATATGTTCCCTCTCCTCTTTTCTTTCTTTTTTTTTTTTAATTTCCTTGAATTTATTTGTTGAAGAAACTGGGTCATTTGTCCTATAGAATATCATACAGTCTGGTTTTTGCTGATTATATTGCCATAGTGTAGTTTAACGTGTTCCTCTGTAAATTGCTAGTTGAACCTAGAGGCTTTTTGTATGAGTTCTTGAAAGCCCAGTGCCTTCATATGTCTTGAGGCTATGCCTTACTTTCTATTTGATTAATGTTTGCCAAACACTTTGAGGTACTTGGATAAAAGGGGTTCTAACAGTAAATAGCTTTGTTTTCATTAGCATGAGACAACATCTTCTGACACTTGGAGCCTGAGTCATTGCACTTTAGAGAATCCAATAGAAAGTACGTGGCTTAGTGTTCACTATCTGTCTTAAGGTACTAGCCCTGGCAGAGTTCATTGAGCTAAAGCTGGCTTTAGTGATTTAGGGTTGGTATAGTGCCATGGGGACCAGATATTATGATGTAAGTGGAAATGTAGTTTTTTCTTAAAGTCTATCTTACTGTTTTTGAAGACCCTAAAACTTAAAATAGAAAACATCAGAAACCTACTAAAATCTGTAAACCCATTAAATTAATTTGCTATGCAACAGTTCCCTTCAGTATCTCAGTAACTAAGTTCCAATTAATGTTACTAAGTTCCTCTTATTTCAACTCTATAGGAATAGTCTGACAACAAGGATCCAATGTAGGTATCACAGGTCATCTTTGGTGATGTGATTTTTTGAAATGACTATGTATTGGGGCATTTAATAAACGTTTAAAATATAGGTGTATACTTTAATTTTTAAAATTTTTAATAAAATAAAGATTCCCATCTTAACCATTTGTAAGTATATAGTTCAACAGTATTACGTACATTCATATTGTGTAACTAATCTTTGGAACACTTTTCATCTTGGAAAACTAAAACTCTGTACACATTAAACAACAGCTCCCCGTTCCCTCCTCCTTCCAGGCCCATGGCAACCACTCTTCTACTTTCTATGAATTTGGCTACTCTGGGTATCTCATATTAGGGGAATTACAGTATTTGTCTTTTTTTGACTGGCTTATTTCACTTAGCATAATGTCCTCAAGGTTCATCCTTGTTGTAGCATGTGTCAGGATTTCCTTCCCTTCCAGAGCTGAAGAATATTTCACTAAATGTATATATAGTAGTCCCCCCTTATCTGTAGTTTCGTTTTCAGCTTCAGTTACCTGTGGTCAACCGTGGTCCAAAAATATTAAACGGAAAATTCCTGATATTAGATTTGGCAATGATTTCTTGGATATGAAAAGTCTATATAAGTTTTAAATTGTGCACCGTTCTGAATAATGTGATAAAATCTTGCACCATCCCGCTCCTTCCTGCCCAGGACATGAATCATATTTGATGTCCTTTGTCCAGCATATCCCGCCTGTTAGTTACTTAGTAGCCCTCTTGGTTCATATCATCTGTCCTGGTATCACAGTGCTTGTGTTTAAGTCACCCTTATTTTACTTAATAATGGCCCAAAGCACAAGAGTAGAGATGCTGGCAATTCAGATATTCTCTTCCTGTGCCTAATTTATAAGTTACTTTATCATAGGTATATATGTATAGGAAAAAAATAGCGTGTATAAGAGTTTGGTACTACTCACAGTTTCAGGCATCCTCTGGGGGTCTTGGAATGTATCCCCCATGGATAAGGGGGAACTACTCTACTACATTTTGTTTACCCATTCATCTGTTGATGGATACTTGGATTGGTTCTACATGTTGGATATTACATATAATGCTGCTGTGAGCATGGGTGTACAAATATCTCTAAACCTGCTTTCAATTCTTTTGGGTATATACCAAGAAGTGGATTGGATGTCAATTCTCTATTTTTTTTTTTTAAGAACTGCCATCTTGTTTTCCACAGCAGCTGTACCATTTTACATTCCCAACATCAGTGCACAAGGGTTCCAATTTCTTCACATCCTCTTTAACAGTTGTTATTATCTGGGTTTTTTTGAGAGGTTAGGCAAGTATCTCTTTTTTTAAAAAAAATATTCATTTATTTTATTATTTATTTTTGGCTGCATTGGGTCTTTGTTGATGCGCACGGCTTTCTGTAGTTGCGGTGAGCGGGGGCTACTCTTCGTTGCAGTGCGCGGGCTTCTCATTGTGGCTTCTCTGGTTGCGGAGCTCGGGCTCTAGGAGCATGAGCTTCAGTAGTTGTGGTTCGCGGGCTCTAGAGAGCAGGCTCAGCAGTTACGGCGCACGGGCTTAGTTGCTCCGTGGCATGTGGGATCTTCCCGGACCAGGGCTTGAACCCTTGTCGCCTGCATCAGCAGGTGGATTCTTAACCACTGCGCCACCAGGGAAGCCCGGCAAGTATCTCACTGTGTTTTTCATTTGCATCTCCCTAATTATTAATGTTGCTGGCCATTTGTATATCTTTTTTGGAGAAAAATCTTTTGCCCATTTTTAATCAGATTGGTTTTTGTCATTGTTAAATTGCAGGAGTTCCTTATATATTCTGGATATTAGCCCTTTATCAGATATATGATTTGCAAAGATTTTTCTCCCATTCTCTGGGTTGCCTTTTCACTCTTGGCCACACCTCACAGCGTGCGGGATCTTAGTTCCCTGACCAGGGATCAAACCCGTGCCCCCTGCATTGGAAGCATGGAGTCTTAACCCCTGGACCACCAGGGAAGTCCCTGCCTTTTCACTCCTGATTGTATACTTTGATGCACAAATTTTAAATTTTGATGTAGTCTGATTTATCTGTTCTTTTTCTTTTGCTGTCTGTGATTTTGGTGTCAGAAACAAGAAATCATTGACAAATCTAGTGTCAGGAAAATTTTCCCCTATGTTTTCTTCCAAAAGTTTTATAGTTGTAGCTTTTACATTTAGATCTTTGATCCATTTTGAGTTAATTTTTATATGCAGTGTAAGGTTAAAGTCTAACTTCATTCTCTGCAGTTACGCTTTTACACTTTGGTTTAATGCATGAGCACACCATCTCAAAGTTTGGGGGAGGGCTCTCAAGTCAGTTGCACTGTTGACAACTGCTTGCTGTGGGAAACTTGGGTCAGTGCCTCTCCCCAGGGACAGTTGTTACTGATCTCATTTTTCCCCAAAGAAAATTTTTTCTAAGTTTTAATAAGGAAAGAGAAGTTGTTAAATAATTTTTACTAATTTTAAGTAGTAATTAATTTATAACTTTTAGCTTAGATTCTTAAACTTTTTGTTATAAAAAGTTTTTAAACATACACAATATAAAGAGAATAGTAAAACAAACCCCTAAGTACACAGCTTCATCAGATCTTAGCATTTTGCACATATTGCTTCTTCTCTTTACTCTCCAAACATTTTTTCTTTCTGGAGTATTTTAAGGCAAACCCTAGTCATTTTATCATTTCGCTCATATTTATATGTTTAATGTAAACATAAGATTTCAAATCAAATATGTATTTTGTCAGAGTGTGCTTTTTCTATGTGCTTTATAGTAGAATATTGTATAATCAATTTGTATTGTTTTAAAACCTAGGACTAGGACCAGCAGCATAATTTTAATATTTGAAATTGCTTCACAGTTTTATAATTTTGCATATTGCTTTTTGGCATTTCTTTGATCATATCTGTGACTATATGCTACCTAAGCCTTGGGAACCCAAACTCAGTTGTAACATTGCTCTTTTAGGAAAATATGAACTGCTTTACAGCTCTCCATGGTAGAATGTGGTTTCCAAGAACTCATTATTTACAGTTATCAGCTACATATATTTATAAAATGCTATATGAGAATGCACAGGAAAGATTACAAAAATATGCTTCTCTTTTTTTACTTTCTCCCTTGATGTTTTGGGTCCTAGTAGATATCATGTAACAAGTCCAGCCACCTGATCCATTATTCTTTCAACCCCTTACTTTTTTTTAAACTGGAGAATTTAATAAAGTTCAATAAAGTGAGGGATTTTTTGCTCTAGAAGAAGGGGTACTTGGAAGTTAAGAATTCAGAAACACATGACCATTGAATTGAGAGATGTTCAAAGGCCTCATCCAAGGTTAAGAAGTTTTCTTCTTAGTTTTTTTATTGCCCGATTATCCAGTGATAGACTCCAGATAGGTCATCTCATCAGGCTGTTTGAAGTAGGGCTGTTTGGTAATTGGGAGGTTGGGAGCAATGTGGATCAGAGGTGTTGAGAGCTCTTGCTGTACAAGTTAATTTCTTTAATCAGAGAGGAATAAAGACCTTATACAGGGTCTAGAAACCCAAGAATGATGGTCAAGAGTAATGCAGAATTGAAACCAAGAAAAGCCATAGTGTAAAACCCATTTTAGCACACTGTCCCATACATGCCTCAGATAGATAGTTTTGTGTCGTATAATCTATTTCTCCTCTCTGAGAGCCCCTGCATTTTTAATATCGAGGTAAAAACTATCACAGTCTTCTGAATAGATATTTAAGAAGTATTCATACATAACACAAATACTAATTCATTACTTTCTTAAGAAAGCCCACGTTCCCCATGCTGACATTTCAAACTCTGAATGTCTGCTTCACCCACGTGCCTAAAGGGCTATTTGTGGGGAATCTTCCACAGAGGTTTGATTGTGAGCATCTTATGACTCCAGGGAGCATGATGGTGGTTAGGTGTGCACACTTGGCCTTTGGAACCGGCCCCCACTCCTCTTAACCTTTCAGTGAATGACAAGGAGAAAGTATAATTCTGTTTCTTTTTTTCTCCTGTTTTAGAGGAATTTCACCTAAGTTGCTCTTTGAAAAACTAGCAAAAAACTTTTTTTTTTTTCCAGCTGGAAAAGGCTCTCATAATTTATTAATGGAGCCAATCTCTTTAAAAATGTGAAGAAAATAATAAAACTACTAATATAAACGGATGACCTCTCTGAGATGGTGACATTTGAGCTGAGGTTTGAATAAGAAAGCTCATAATATAGCACAGTGTAATGTAGAGAGAGGTAAAGTTGGGACTACACAATCTTGGGTCAAATCCTGGCTCCACCATTTAACTAGACATGCCATCTTAGTTACCTTACCTCAGCCAACTTCAGTTCAGCGTAAAAGATTTGCTATAGTGTTTTCACAAGGACAACATGCAGAGCAGACAAATAGGTTTTATTGTTGTTATAGGAACGACTTAAGAAATTTAATGATTTAGCATTACCATAATGGTAAAAAAAAGCAGGGAGGGTGATTTAAAAATCTTTATTCTTCTCCATTAAAGTTGTGGGGCTTTTTCTACCAAAAGTGTTTTGTTGTTGTTGTTGTTTTAAAAATAGTCCATCCACTTCACTTCCTAGCTGTGGTGTGTAAAATTGTTTGTATAGTAGAAACATGTACAGTTAGTATCCTTGGCGGAGGTTACTTAATAAATCTAAAAAAAAGTGTAAAGATTATGCTAATTTATGTTTTAATTTCATTTCAGTAACATTGATCAGTACAACCCAGGGTAAGAATTTCTAAAAAGAAACCTTGTTATGTGAGAATTCAGTATCTCATGATCTAATCAGAGGTTTCATGGAGAGATCAACTGACTTCTTTTAAACAGGCTACTTAACTCATGTGATGGATAACTTGACCTCTCCAGGAGTCCTCTTTATTCCAGTAGTATTTGTGAATGTGCTCTACTTTGTTCAAATCTAATACCCAAAACATTTTTGACAATGAAATGATTCATCATCTGACAGTCCTTTTTCACATGACAAACTCTTATATTTTATTCTCTTTTAAAGATTAGTGCACTGTCATGTACAGATCATTAGTAGAGGCAGAGTAATTTAAAGTATTGGGAACTTCTGTGTCCACTGAAGACCTATTAGAAACGAGGATAATTTTTAGTGACAGGTACTTAGGTATGAAAGATCTGTAATTATTCAACTCAGTCTCTTTGCTTATTATGATCACCCAAAAGAACAGTTTATTCAATTTTAAAAAGGCAATATTAAATCAGAAAATATTGGGGAGAATAAGAAAATACCTACAATTTTTGATTCTGTCTACAAAATTGTTTTATTAATTCAGGAACATAAAAATGCACTCTGGGGCTTCCCTGGTGGCGCAGTGGTTGAGAGTCTGCCTGCCGATGCAGGGGATACGGGTTTGTGCCCCGCTCCGGGAGGATCCCACGTGCCGCGGAGCGGCTGGGCCTGTGAGCCATGGCCGCTGGGCCTGCGTGTCCGGAGCCTGTGCTCCGCAACGGGAGAGGCCACAGCGGTGAGACGCCCGCGTACCGCAAAAAAAAAAAAAAAAAAAAAAATGCACTCTTTATTCTGTGTCATCTCGTATAATGATCACTTTGAAATATTTACATCTGCAATAGCCTGTGAAAACTGAAACAATGGTCAGGGTTAAAGTTCATCTCCTGCCCCGTCTTTTTCTGGTAATAAAAAGAATTAGAAGGGTACAGTGTTTTCCCCCTAAATATCTACCTCCTCCCTCCCTGGCTGTTGGAACAGGTTTACATTATTATTTTTTTAAAAGGGGCGTGTGTGTTTGTGCATATGTGTTCTATTGTAGCTACTCAACTACCCAGGGCCTCTTTTTTTTTTTTTTTTTTTTTTTTTTTTTTTTTTTTTTTTTTTTTTTTGCGGTATGCGGGCCTCTCACTGCCGTGGCCTCTCCCGCCGCGGAGCACAGGCCCCGGACACGCAGGCCCAGCGGCCATGGCTCACGGGCTTAGCTGCTCCGCGGCATGTGGGATCCTCCCGGACCAGGGCACGAACCCGCGTCCCCCGCACCGGCAGGCGGACCCCCAACCACTGCGCCACCAGGGAAGCCCCCCAGGGCCTCTTGTGTTACACTTCTTTGCATCTAACTCAGCTATACTTTTGAGAAAAATGTAATGTGTGAAAGCAAGGCACAGGTATAAAATATAAAATGTTCAACTTTCTACAGTTGTCACAGAATAGTTTTGATTCTGTCTTGTATAGTTATTTGTTCATTTAGTGAATGAATCTAATCAATTTATTTTTCCTTAAAATGGAACTTCAAAGACTAGCTACCTTCTACCTTACATACTTATTTGTGTGTCAGAGCCCAAAATTCCTGTGTATACTAACAAATCTTTGAGGAGGAATAAAGAAAGTGGTCTCTCTAGTGCTGACTGATTTCTTAGGGAGACTTCCAGAGCTCTAGTTGCCCTGGATGCTTCATGATTGGGAGAGGGCTGCTTGTAATTACTTTAAGAAGGGATTAGGACCACCAGAAGCAAGGCTTTTGGTCAGAACTACTCATTTCTATAGTGTGACATTAGCCATATAGACCTGTTTTTCCAAATTACTATATTATAACGATAAAAGTTGAAGAACCACAGTTAGGGCTACGATAATGGTGTGGACACTGCCATAAACTAATGAAAAGTTCATCTAGTTTAGGAATGGAACTTCAAATCCTTGCCATTGTGTCTTTTAAGGTCATTTGCTCGATTAAAATGCCTTCAGAACCTAGGTTACTGGAGAGTGGGGGCAGATGTTTTTCTAAATTATGGGATTGGAGTGGGTGGGGAAGGAGTGCTGAGTGCTGGGGATGGATTTTTCAGAAATGTCTAGGTATGTCTTGACTGCTAAAGGCCTCACACACAAACTTTTTTATTGCTAAGTCTCTACTATCACCCAGGTGTCACTTTTTCCATTTTCTACGCCTGGGACTTCTGCCAAGGCATTGCCATCATCAGCGTATCATAAGTGAATTCACAGTGTTTGCCACACCCACAGTTCCTTCTAAGAGCAACTGTCCTCACCCTCTAGGACTCCTGCTGAGGAAACACATGACCCAGCCTCTCTGGCCAAGCTGACTAGACCAGGGGAGGATCTGACCCAAGTATAGCTCACTCATAGGCCAACTAGGGTCATATGATGTTGCCTAGTCTCAAAAGTTCAGTCTAAATAGAGGCAGTAGGCTTTAACTGAGCCCTTCAGATGTTCTGTTTTGGAAATCACAACTGAAGAGGAGAATAAAAAAGATAAACTAGACAAGAGTGATGTAGACACATGGGCAATAATGACCCCCTTAACCCCTTACATCAGAAAGGCCAACAAATCCCTACTGCTGAGCTTCCTGAGTCTGCCTTGGAATCAACACTATGTGTCAGTTTTGGCCTCTGTGAGACTCAGCCCTTCTTTAGTTCCTTATCCTTTTGTTTCCCCTGTATTCTTAATACTGTATGCTCTTCCTGTTCTTCACTTGAATGAGCTTAAGTGAGTCTCAGCTTCTCATAATCATCTGACACCAATTATAGGCCCTTAGATACCTGGAGGAATAAAAACAGGTAGGTGGTCCAGGGGTGTCAGGGGTCAGAGTCACAATTCAGGGCCAGGGATTAGGAACCTGGGTCTTAGGCTCCCAGCCTTGAGCTGCTTCCTCTTCTGTACTAATGGACTGTGTCATGTTTTTGGTTTTTGTTTTTTTAAATTTTAAATTTATTTATTTTTTGGCTGCACTGGGTCTTCGTTGCTGCGTGTGCACTTTCTCTAGTTGCAGAGAGCCGGATCTACTCTTTGTTGAAGTGTGTGGGCTTCTCATTGCGGTGGCTTCTTTTGTTGTGGAGTCAGGGCTCCAGGCGCACGGGCTTCAGTAGTTGTGGCTCGCGGGCTCTAGAGCGCAGGCTCAGTAGTTGTGGTGCACGGGCTTAGTTGCCCCGTGACATGTGGGATCTTCCCGGACTAGGGCTCTAACCCATGTCCCCAGCATTGGCAGGCAGATTCTTAACCACTGTGCCACCAGGGAAGTCCTGTCATGTTTTTTTAAAAAACAGATTTTACATTTTAGAGAAGTTTTAGATTCACAGCAAAACTGAGCAGAAAGTAGAGAGTTCCCATATACCCCTCCCCACACACATGCACAGCCCCCTTTTTAAGTAAAAAATAAAAAATAAAAAAAGATATACTGTGAACAAAAAGTCAGTGTTAGAGATATCAAAAGGTTAAATTTCACCTTGTTGAGTTGTTTTTTTCCTCTATTTTATTTTTATTTTTTATTTTATTTTTTGGCCATGCCATGCAGCATGTGGGTTCTTAGTTCCCCAACCAGGGATGGAACCTGCACCCCCTGCATTGGGAGCGTGGAGTCTTAACCACTGGACCACCAAGGAAGTCCTGTTGAGTTGTTTTGTTGTTGTTGTTGTTGTTTTTTGTGCTAGGCGGGCCTCTCACTGTTGTGGCCTCTCCTGTTGCGGAGCACAGGCTCCAGACGCGCAGGCTCAGCGGCCATGGCTCACGGGCCCAGCCGCTCCGCGGCATGTGGGATCCTCCCGGACCGGGGCACGAACCCGTGTCCCCTGCATCAGCAGGCGGATTCTCAACCACTGCGCCACCAGGGAAGCCCTGTTGAGTTGTTTTTGATGTAAGTGTGATGAAAGATTTTTAGAACTTATGACCAGTAGTTATGGTGTCTTCTGCCCCTTAACCTCATTGCTTCTGTTTTCTTATAGAAAATCTATTCTGGCTCAGAGTTCCTATTGTTTTCAATATGGAATTGTTAGAGTATAGGTTGTGTTAACTTACTTTTCTCCCAGCTCTGGGTATTCTCTTGCCTTCTTCAACAGCAGCAGAGGACTCAAGGCCACTCAAAAAACAACCATCAGGAATAATATGAGTTCTCTTCCTTCCCAGTTCAGGGTTTTCTCCATGTGATGCCATGAGGAAAGACAGGTAGAGTTACAGACACTTGATTTACTTATGTGGGCTGTATTTAGGCCAGTGGGAGAAAAAAGACACAATTGCCATATCCAAGAAGTTTTCAAGCTCACAGATCCTGAGCATCCCCCTCTTATCTTTCTCCATATGATCTCAGCACGTATCTTCTGTACAGACACCACCCCAGCTCTTCCCTCTCTTGTGGCCATAAGAATATCACAACTGTGCAGCCACTTTCTCTTTATTATGCCTGCAGCTCCAAGTATCATGCTGAGTGAGCCATCTTCTTGCTGACTGCCTCATTTTCTTATAATTCTATTGATGCATTATATTCTGTTTCTACTAACAAAATGAATATACAAAGTTTGCCCAACACACATAACTATATAATCATACCTTTTTTTTTTTTTTGATGAAAGCTCTAGCCAATACTTTCATCAACAGGTATTTATTGAACACCTATTATGTGCCAGGTGTGAGCTCTGGGTATCTCTCTGGTGTGCTCTCATTTCTTGTTATAATGATTCTAAACTGCTCATTATTCCTCACACGTATTTCATTCTGCTTCACATCTTCATGCCTTTACTCATGTTGTCTCTGTCTGGAACACGCTTCCCCCATTTGCCTAGGTAATTCCTTTTCGTCCTACTACCCCCTATTCAGGTGTCCCCTCCTTCAGGAAGCCTCTGTGTGCTCCATTCCTTTGCCCAAGATGAGTGAGGTTTGCCTCCACTGGGCTCCTGTGTTGTCACCTTGTGCATACCTCCACCACCACCCTTACCACATCAGCATGACCATGTCTGTGTCCATCTCATCAACAGACCCTTGAGGGGAAGGCCAATATCTTACTCATCTTTGTTTCCACAGATCTTAGAACAGTGCATGGAATAGAATATACACATAATAAACATTTGTGGAACAAAACAGAAAATCTTGTAGAATCGCTAGGTAATCCATGGTTGCATTCAACATTATTTTTTATTGCTAGAGACCATTTGCCCAAATCTCCAGCAAGGACAACCCTAGCATCCACTGCAACAATATGCAATCATGAATTATAGGCACACCAGCTTTTTTTTTTTTTACAGGTGAATTTATTTATTTATTTACTTTTTAATTGGGGTATAGTTGTTTTACAATGTTGTGTGAGTTTCTTCTGTACAGCGAAGTGAAGTAGAGTTCCCTGTGCTATACAGCAGGTTCTCATTAGTTATCTTTTTATACATATTAGTGTATATATGTTAATCCTAATCTCCCAATTCATCCCACACACCCCCACCTTCCCCCTTTGGTGTCCATACGTTTGTTCTCTACATCTGTGACTCTATTTCTGCCTTGCAAACTGGTTCATCTGTACCATTTTTCTAGATAAATGTTCTTAAATCTAGTGCTGGTCTCGACCTCTGAAGCCAGTCAGTGGGCATGATTATGAAGATTCTTTTTTTTGTTTTTTTTTTTCTGGTATGCGGGCCTCTCACTGTTGTGGCCTCTCCCGTTGTGGAGCGCAGGCTCCGGACGCACAGGCTCAGCAGCCATGGCTCACGGGCCTAGCTGCTCCGCAGCATGTGGGATCTTCCCAGACCGGGGCACGAACCCGCGTACCCTGAATCGGCAGGCGGACTCTCAACCACTGCGCCACCAGGGAAGCCCATGAAGATTCTTAATACAATGAGTGTGTACAGTGTGGTCCATAGCACAAATGCCATGGCTCTTGCAGACCCTCCGGTACCCCCAGGTGGATAGGTATAAGGCAACCCAAGCATAAGCCTAGCTACCAGTGCAGATGCTATATCCCAGGACCTAGATCTGTGCCTCATACAGAGTCAATACTCAGTAAATAATTGTTGAATAAACAAATACTTTTGGATAAATGGATTTAGTTATATGTGAAGGAAGCTATGATTTGTCCCTTTGTAGCTCTGTAGATGTTGATTGTGCTGGAGGGTTGAAGTAAAGGGGAGATGATGTTAAGGAAAAAGTTTTCTTGTGGGACTTCTTACACAACAGTCTCCAATAACTCTGTTTACTAGGGAAAAAGAGTGTAGGAAACCAGCTATGCAATAATGAAAGAATTTTAGTTGAGTCTTGATCTTGCTTTCCTCTTGCCATCTGTGCTGCTGTACAATTTCTTACAGATCTGTTCACTGACTCAGAGAGGAGGTTGAGGGGAGAGAGACGGGGGAACCAGAAAGAGCCGTAGGACTTGGGCTCAAGGCTTCCTGGGTCTGGTGCTGGGCCTGGGTTCAGCCAGCTTTGCAGTCTAGATATATTGCCCTTGGAATTTTACATTTCCTTGTGAATGAGATGTTTGGGCCAAATGAGCTTTAACCTCTCTTCTGGTTCTGAAATTTCACACTCTCTATGGGGTTTGAAAGAGGGGATTTCCTAAATTCTGCAGATGTTTCCTGGGTGGGTTAAAAGCTGAATGTAAATAGATCAAATTGTAGATGGTATAGTGGAGGTTCTTTGAGTTTTAGGTAAAGACTCTGTAGTTGTTTAACAATTAAATTTCCATGGTGATTAGTATTTAGTTCTTATTTCTTCTCACATGAAAAGTAAAATAAACATGCTGTAGAAAATTAAAGGAACCAATTTCTTTTCCTGTCATAATCCCAATTAATTATTAGAGCCAACACTCTGATTGATAAGAAAAGATAGATCTCATTTATGTAAATGACAAATTTGAACAAAGTGGGTAACCTTTTTTTTAAGACATTTTTTTGTTAGAGCAGGTTAGGGTTCATAGCAAAATTGAGTGGGAGGTACAGAGATTTCTCATATACCCCCTACCCTCACACATGCACAGCCTCCCCCATTATCAACATCTCCCACTAAGGTGGTACATTTGTTATAGTTGAAGAACCTACATTGATACTTTATAATAACCCAAAGTTCACAGTTTACACTGTGGTTCTTTCCCAGTGTTGTACATACTTTGGATTTAGATAAGTAAATCATGACATATAGCTATCATTATGGTATCATACAGAGTTTGGGCTTTTTGGTTGGTTGGTTGGTTGGTTTTTTCTTAAACTGCCCTAAATATCTTCTGTGCTCTGCCTGTTCATCTCTCCCCACCCCCATCCCTGGCAACCACGGATCTTTTTATTGTGTGTATCTGTAGTTTTGCCTTTTCCAGAATGTCATCTAGTTGGAATCATACAGTATGTAGTGTTTTCAGATTCCTCATGCCTTTTCATGGTTTGATAGCTCATTTCTTTTTAGTGCTGAATAACATTCCATTATCTAGAGATATACGGGTTTATTTACCCATTCACCTACTGAAGGACATCTTGGTTGCTTTCAAGTTTTGGCAATTATGAATAAAGCTGCTGTAAACATCTTTGTGTAGGTTTTTATGTGGACATAAGTTTTCAGCTCCTTTGGATAAATACCACAGAGTACAATTGCTGGATCGTATGGTAAGAGTATATTTAGTTTTGTAAGAAACCACCAGGCTTTCTTCTGAAGTTGCACTACCATTTTGATTCCCACCAGCAGTGAATGAGAGTCCCTGTTGCTCCATATCCTTGCTAACATTTGGTGTTGTCAGTGTTCCAAATTTTGGGCATTCTATCTAATAGGTGTGTAGTGATAGCTCATTGATATCGTAATTTGCATTTCCCCCTTGATGCATGATGTGGAGCATCTTTTCATATGCTTATTTGCCATTTGTATATCTTCTTTGGTGGGGTGTCTGTTAAGGTCTTTGGCCCATTTTTTAATCAGGTTGTTTATTTTCTTATTGTTGAGTTTTAAGGGTTCTTTGCATATTTTGGATAACAGTCATTTATCAGATATGTATTTTTACAAATATTTCTCCCCAATCTATGACATGTCTTCTCATTCTCTTAACATTGTCTTTCACAGAGCAGAAGTTTTAATTTTAAAGAAGTCCAGTTTATCAGTTATTTCTTTCATGGATCATGTGTTTGGTGTTGTATCTAACAAGATATCACCACACTCAAGGTCATGGGTTTTCTCCTATGTTATCTTCCAGGAGTTTTATAGTTTTGCATTTTACATTTTAGGTCTGTGATCCATTTGAATTTATTTTTGTGAAGGGCGTTAGACCTGTGTGTGGACTCATTTTATGCAGGTGGATATTCAGTTATTCCAGCACCATTTTAAAAAATTAGTTAATTAATTAATTAATTAATCCTTGGCTGCGTTGGGTCTTCATTGCTGCATGCAGGCTTTCTCTAGTTGCGGTGAGCGGGGGCTACTCTTTGTTGCAGTTCCCAGGTTTCTCATTGTGGTGGCTTTTCTTGTTGTGGAGCACCATCTCTGGATGTGCAGGCTCAGTAGTTGTGGCACTCAGGCTCAGTAGTTGTGGCTCACGGGCTCTAGAGCACAGGCTCAGTAGTTGTGGCACACGGGGTTAGTTGCTCTGCGGCATGTGGGATCTTCCCGGACCAGGGCTTGAACCCGTGTCCCCTACATTGGCAGGCGGATTCTTAACCACTGCACCACCAGGGAAGTCCCCAGTGCCATTTATTGACAAGACTATTTTTGCTCCATTATACTGTCTTTGTTCCTTTGTCAGTTGACTACATTTATGTGGATCTGTTTCTGGCCTCTCTATTCTGTTCCATTGATCCATTTGTCTTTTCTTTCACCAATACCCCACTCTTTTTTATTACTGTAGCTTTATAGTAATTCTTAAGTCAGATAATGTCAGTCCTCCAACTTTGTTCTTCTTCAATATTGTGTTGGCTCTTCTGGGTCTTTTGCCTCTCCCTGTAAACTTTAGAATCATTTTGTAGATATCCATAAAATAACTTGCTGGGCTTTTGATTGGGATTTCACTGAATCTATAGATCAAGTTGAGAAGAGTTGACATCTTGACAATATTGAGTCTTCCCAATCATGAACATGGAATATCTTTCTACTTATTTAGTTCTTCTTTGATTTCATTAATCAGAGTTTGGTAGTTTTCCTCATGTAACTCTTGTGCATATATTGTTAGGCTTATACATAAGTATTTCATTTTTGGAGGATTCCAGTGTAAATGGTACTTCCAGTGTAAATGAATTGCAAATTCTATTTGTTCATAGCTGGTGGTAACTTTTTATATGGTGTGTTTAATATATTATCCATAATCATACATTCATATACACATACTGTTCATTCATGTGCCAGGCACTGTTCTGGATGGTAGATGTGCAACAGTGAGTAAAAATAGACAGGATGGAGCTTAGTGGGAGGAGAGAGACAAATAACTGTGCTAAGCACCCAAAAGGGAGGTTTCACATTGCTATGAAAATACACAGAGCAACAGGAGCTAATCAGTCAGGGGAGCTTCTCAGAAAGAGTGCAGGCCAAGCTGAGGTTTGAAAGAAGCCAAGCTGTTAATGAGGGGAAGGGAGGAGAGTTCCAAGCAGAGGGCACAGATTGTGAGAAGTCTCATGGTATGGAGAGTCTGGCACTTTTGAGAAACTGAAAAAGGCCAGTGGAGTTGGAGCCCAAAAAGTGAGGGGAGGTGTGGTCAGAGAGAACGCTTGAGAGGAGGGCAGGGACCTGTGACTTTGTGGAACAAAGCTGGGCAGGGATGTGGGGATTGGGATAGAGGAGACAGCATATGGTTAGAACAGTCACTTTCAGAGACCTCTTTACATAAGCTTCACTTCTATCACAGGTGCAAACAGGTGGCTTTTTCCCCACAGCTCTCTCCTACAGAAACATTTTCTTAAATCTCTTTAGGAGGACACACATAGACTAATGGAGAGGAACAAAGCCACACTGAGATGGAGTCCAAGGCATGGCCAGCCCCACTGCCCAGCTCTGGTCTCCCTTCCCCAGAGAGGTCTCACAGAGGGTGTCACTCATTCATGATTGGGCAAAAAGATGCAAGAGTGTAAACCATAAATGAAAACCTGTTGACTGTCAAGCCACCATATTATATGGATATATGAATATATATTAAACAAAAATAGAATCATAAAATGATGCTGTTTTGCATCTTACCATTTTCCAATCAACAGTAGCTTTCCACGTCAGTACATACAGACCTACCATATTATTATTGTTTTTTAAAATATTCCATTATATAGATATACCATAAATTTTTAACTATATATTGCTATAGTTATATTAACCTTTATATTAATGTAGATATACATTAACCATTGTGATTTCTAAGTTTTCACTTTTCCAAACAATGCTACAGAACATTTTTGGAAATAATTATTTGTATTTTCTAGTATTTCATGGGAAAAATTCCTAAAGACGTTATGAGTCAAGGATGTGCATATTTTTAAAACTTTTGGTTTGATTATAAAACTAATACTTATCAAGAAATGTACAATATAGAAATACATAAAATACAAAATCAGAAGTCTGCCTGCATCCCCGTTTGGTATGCATCCCTGAAGTATTTTACATTTTACATTGTAAAAGAAATTACCAAATTGCTGTCTAAAAAGGTTGTGCCTGCTTATCCTATCACCAATATGTGAAAATGCTTAATTGTCCACTTTCTTCCCCACACATGCTATTATCAACTCTTTAAATCTTTTCAAATCCAGTAAACATTATTTTAAATTGTACTTTTGCATTTCTTTAACTAGTAGTGAATTGGACATCTTATGCTTAATTTTTTTTTAATGATGCTTCTGTGAGTTGCCTGTTTTCTTTTGCCTATTTTGCTACAGGGTTATTTATCTTTTTCTTATTAATTTGTAAGAGCTCTTTATATGATAAGGAAATTAGTTTGCTACAAAATTTTGGGGAAGCCAATTTGTATTTTGACTTTGTTTATGATGTATTTTGCCACCCAGAAGTTTTAAATTTTTCTTAAACATCTTTTGAGCCAGGCTTTTTTTCTGAATATAAAGCCTAGGGCAACTTTTTCTGCTGCTTTCCACAGCTAAAAGTCAGCTAAAAGGGCACTTTTTTTGAAAAAAAGAGAGACGAATGGGATAGGGAAACGGCCTGGAGCCCAGGGGTTAGTGCTTTCATTCAGAAGCAGGCTAGCAGGGTTCTTTTCCTTAGGTGATTCAACCAGCCTGCAAGGTGTCTTGCTCATTTGCTCTCTCAGAGCTAGCTCATTTAAGTGTCCCTCTCCTTGCCCCTGCCGTTGAACTTACTCCCAAGGCTCTTGCTTCCAGGGTAAGAATTTTTCCTCTAGCTCCCAGCATTCATGAAACAATACAAACTGAACCACCCTTCCAGCCCCTGCTCTTAGGCAAAGATGACTCCCAGTCTCTCCAATGCAAACCCCATTTGCCTAATATGAATGACATTTTGGAAGCATTGTGTATATTAGATAAATTTTGTTTACATTTAAAATGTGAGTGACAGTAGTATACACACAACTTGGGGGAAGAACAACTAATAACAAGCAGAAGTGGTACAAGATATGCCTTTGAGTGTGATTAAGGAACTGCTGATTAGAACTAGGCTATTAGAAACATCTGGTTACTCATTACCCTGCTTAAACGCCTTTGATGAATCCCTATCTTCTGCAGTATAAAGGCCAAACTGCTTAACATGCAATGTGAGCTCTTTCACATCCTGGTCCTGACCTATTTTTTCAGCCATATAGACAGCATGCTAACCACTTTTATCCACACATATTTATTGATTACTTGCCAGGAGCTGTTCTAGGTTCTAGAATTAGTGGTGGTCCCTGCTTTTACAGGGCTTTCAGATTAGTTGGGGAGACAGATTATCAAGTAAACAAATCAATTTATAAGGTGGCCAGGGAGGACCTTTCTGCAAAGGAGACATCTAAAGTGAGACCTGAAGAGTAAGGAGCCAGCTGTAAGAAGAGTTGGGGGTTGAGAGGAGGATGCTCTCAGCAAGAGGGCACAGTAACAGCCTTAAAGTCAGAAAGAGTTGGGGTGTTCTAGGAACAAGACAAGGCTGGCATAGTCAGCTCAGAGGAAGGGAGAAGACCCCAATGAGGTGATGTTAAACCCAAGGGCAGGGACCAAACTGCACAGTGCATTGTAGACTCTAGTAAAGGAATTCAGGTTAAGCCAAAAGAGGTGCTTAAATCTGGGGTTGGGGTGGAATAGGGATGGTGACAATATAATGTAAAGGTCTTGAAATTTTAGCTCATTTTTCTGCTAACAATTCGTTGACATGAGTATTATTAGTGACTAGTTTTATATGGTGAGGTCACTGAGGAAGGAAGTTGGGTAATTTGCTCAAAGTCTTCCAACGCACTTGAAGTATTGAGCCACTGGATCTGTCTGACTCCAAAGCCGGTGTGCTTAACCTTGACTCTAAATTCTCTATTGTCTAACTGCTTTATTTTGTAAGTGAGAAAATTGAAATTCAGAGAGATTAAAAATAAGCAAGAATAAGGCACTGTTCAAAAAAATCGGACTCCAATCTGAAAGGATAAAAATGAAATTTTTATCTGGTGGAATCTCAGAAAGCTGTGAAACACAAGAAGAGGGCAATGTAGACTTATTCACTGTATACATAAGAACTTGGGGGTATCTTTTGTATCCTCAAAGAAGTAATTATAGGTCAAATAAAAGGAAGTACTTTTTTTTTTTTTTTTTTTTTTTTTTTTTTTTTTTTTTTTGTGGTACGCGGGCCTCTCACTGTCGTGGCATCTCCCGTTGCGGAGCACAGGCTCCGGACGCGCAGCCTCAGCGGCCATGGCTCACGGGCCCAGCCGCTCCGCGGCATGTGGGATCTTCCCGGACCGGGGGCACGAACCCGTGACCCCTGCATCAGCAGGCGGATTCTCAACCACTGCGCCACCAGGGAAGCCCAGGAAGTACTTTTTATACTGTGGGTGGTAAATAGAAGTTGATTATCCCAGATACAGATTGAAAATGAAATAAATTTCGAGTAGCTTTTATGAAGGCTGTAGAGTGAGATAGCAAAGCAGAATCTGTTTTGTATGAAGCATGCTGAAATAACTTATGAAATTGTCCGAAATAGAAGCTTAAATAACTAAGAAAATAAAGAAAAATGAGTGAGGGAAAACTAATTCTATGTATAATAATAAAAAAGGAAAGCAATTTTAGGTGTGATAATTTTGCAGTATTTAAAAATTTTAGTTTTTTATGTATTAAGAAGAAATACATAGACTCATAAAATTTTTGTAAGAGTGAGAAGCCACTATAAAGAGATAGAAAGAAGTAATGTCCTCCTCAGTCATCACATACAGAATAAAATTTTTATTTCCAGGGAAATCCATTTTGATCAGCTAAAAGGGTGTGGCCACATCAGTGCCAGGACCCCAGCTTGACGTCTGAGGAAAAAGCTGAGGCCTCAGTTCTTTTACAGCCTCTGCTTCTTGTGCTGCATTTGTCTTTCAAAATATTCTCTCAGCATATGCAGTTGGAGTAACTCTTGCTTAAGAACAAATGTCCTTTATTTCATAAACTAGGAGATTTTTACAACCTAAAATAGAGCAACAACTGAATTTGAGCTTTCTCATATCCCCATTGTCCAGTCAATTCCTGTCAGTCCTGTTGAGAACCCCCAGCCCTTGGCAGTTCAGTGCTACTGATGCTGATTTGGATGCTCTTGTCAGTTCAGCACTACTCTTTAGCACCTTAAGGCTGTCACAGTTGAGGGAAGAAGAGTGTACTCTTGGTCTCTAGAAGTTTGGGAATTGCTGAGTTAGAGTTTCATAACCTCAATATCTAACGATTTCTGCTTCTTGGTTTTCTAGTAATTGTCTCACCATGATCAAGGTGCAGGCATGGCCAGCAGCTGGCCTGAGTCCAGCAGCACTTCCTCGGTGATTCTCTTCCTTTAGGGTATCTCTGGGGGCAGCTGCCTCCTTGGTACTCATCACACACCTAGTTGCACTTTCAATATATCAAATGAACACTGCAACCTTATATTATTAGCCTAGCCTGTTGTATGTATATGCACTTAAAAATATTAATGCTACAAAGTAGAAATTGTGAGTTTTGTTCAAATAGTTTTTAAGGGAATTCTGTTGATCAAAAGTCTACCCAAGCTATGGACAGAGGGATAGTTAGCACATAAGATATAAATATGAATATCTTTTACTAACACAGAGGCTCTTCATGTTCTGTTCCTTATCTTTAAAGTAACTTCCTGTTGAGAAATGGTATTTCATTTGGGCAAGCCAGCCTTGTATTTTTAAGTGTGAGTGACTCATGCTTGCACTGGTAGCTAATGAAATTATTTTCAGTTTTATGGCTTCTGCCATGACTGGCTTTCTGTTTTAGTGTACCATTTCTCACATTTCAAATCTGAGGAAGTTCTGTGATTCCTAAAGGCTCGTCTATTCAGTTACTCATTCATTCAACTGACATTTCCTGAGCATCTACTTTGCTAAGCATTGGGCCAGGTATGGGGATGATGCCAATGGGTATATCATAGATCTTGTCCTCAAGGAGGTCACAGTCTAGTTAAAAAGACAGGCCTGTGGGAAGATAATTACAATGGAATGTGAAAAGTGCATAGAGATAAAACCCAGAAATTATGGAAGGTCCAAGCAGGAGCCCCTACCTTAACTTGATGGTCAAGGGAGGCTTTCTAGAGGTCAGAACACTTAAACTGGGTTTTTAAAAATGGGTTGTTTTATTTTTAAAATTCTGCCTTGGGACTTCCCTGGTGACGCAGTGGTTAAGAATCTGCCTACGAATGCAGTGGACACGGGTTCCATCCCTGGTTCGGGAAGATCTCACATGCTGTGGAGCAGATAAGCCTATGCCCCACAACTACTGAGACTGCACTCTAGAGCCCGCGAGTCACCACTACTGAGCCCGCGTGTCACAACTTCTGAAGCCCGCGTTCCTAGAGCCCATGCTCTGCAAAGAGAAGCCACTGCATTGAGAAACCCACACACCACAACTAAGAGTAGCCCTTGCTTGCCACAACTAGAGAAAGCCTGCACACAGCAACGAAGACCCAATGCAGCCAAAAATAAATAAATTAAAAAATTTTTTAAAATTAAATAAAATTCTGCCTCATTCAAGAAAGGCTATAAATTTCCTTTAGACAAATTTGAAAAAGTAGCAGAAAAAGGGAAAAAATGCAGAGATACAGAGTCAGAGATGTGGGTAAGAACAATGTGTACAATAATAACTGTCATATTTATTGAATTCTAACATTTACAGTGGTTTTCACATTAGGAATGTATCTTATTATTGATGGTGTCTTATATGTGTTGAAACAGGCAATTCATTTATTCAGTAGGTACTTATCAGACACCTGTTACAGATAAGACAATATGTTTAGCTCTGGGCATCAGTTTTGAGCAAAATAGACCAAGTCCCTGTCACCGTGGTCTTTATAGTGAAGAAAAAGTACAGGATTATGTGAGAAAGCATTAGCAGCGGGGCTTAATTTAGATGGAGAGGTCAGGGAGGGTCTTTTCAAATAACAGATACTTAAGCTGAGATGTGAAAGATTAAGTAGAAATCAGTCACATAAGCAGTGAAGCTAAGGGTTCCAGGCCAAGAGAAAGCATGAGAGAAGGTCTTGAGGCTTGAGGTAGCATGAATTGTTTAAGCGGTTGAAGGAAAACCAGTGCAGATGGCCCTTGGTGGGGTGAAGAAAGGGGATAGTAGAGACTGTCATGAGATGACGCTGGTTCTCCAAAATCTTCTGGAGGAGGTGCCAAATAATACGAGGCTCTAGAGGTTATGTGAATGTTTTATCCCAAGTTATTTAAAATGATTTTTCAAAGTAATTTAATATTTTATTTATTTGTTTTTGGCTGTGTTGGGTCTTTGTTACTGCGCGCGGGCTTTCTCTAGTTGCAGCAAGCGGGAGATACTCTTCGTTGTGGTGTGCGGGCTTCTCAATGCAGTGGCTTCTCTTGTTGCAGAGCACAGGCTCTAGGCGTGTGGGCTTCAGTAGTTGCAGCATGCAGGCTCAGTAGTTGTGGCTTGCAGGCTCTAGAGAGCAGGCTCAGTAGTTGTTGTGCACGGGCTTAGTTGCTCCACGGCATGTGGGATCTTCCCAGACCTGGTCCCCTGCATTGGCAGGCAGATTTTTAGCCACTGCGCCACCAGGAAAGTCCCAAGATGAGACATTCTTAAGTCTTACCTGATGACATGGACCAGTTTAATAGCAGTTTACATTACAATACAAAGGGGAACAATTTTGGAGTGGGAGAGGGGAAGGGGAGTTTCTTCTTTCTGAAATCTACTGTTTTAACTAGGGAGAAGCGAGGTGGAATGGCAAGAATGTTTGGCTTGTAGTGTAGACATAGATTTGGATCCCAGCTCTACAACTTCTTCTTTTTTTTTTTTTTTTTTGTGCGAGGGGCTTTCTCTAGTTGCGGTGAGCGGGGGCCACTCTTCATTGAGGTGCATGGGCCTATCACTGTTGCGGCCTCTCTTGTTGCGGAGTACAAGCTCCAGACTTGCAGGCTCAGTAGTTGTGGCTCACGGGCCTAGTTGCTCCACGGCATGTAGGATCCTCCCAGACCGGGGCTCGAACCCATGTCCCCTGCACCGGCAGGTAGATTCTCAACCACTGCGCCACCAGGGAAGATCCCAGCTCTACTACTTTTAAGATCTAAGCCTTGATACAGGCATTCCTCGGAGATATTGTGGGTTCAGTTCTGGACCACCACAATAAAGTGAATATCACAATAAAGTGAGTCACAATAATTTTTTGGTTTCCCAGTGCATAATAAAAGTTATGTTTGCACGATACTGTAGTCTATTAAGTATGCAATAGTATTATGTCTAAAAAACAATGTATAATACCTAATTAAAAATTACTTTATTGCTAAAAAATGCTAACCATCATCTAAGCCTTCAGTGGGTCGTAATCTTTTTGCTGGTTGAGGGTCTTGCCTCGATGTTGATGGCTGCTTGCTGATCAGGGTAATGGTTATTGAAGGTTGGAATGGCTGTGGCAATTTCATAAGACAACAGTGAAATCTGCCACATCGATTGACTCTTCCTTTCGTGAACTATTTCTCTGTATCATGCAGTACTTTTTGATAGTGCTTTACCCACAGAACTTCTTTAAAAACTGGAGTCAGTCCTCTCAAACCCTGCTGCTTTATCAACTAAGTTTAAATCTTTTGTTGTAATTTCAACCATCTTCACCAGGATTAGATTTCCCTCTAAAAAAAATACTTTCTTTGCTTCTCCACAGGAAGCAACTCCTTATCCATTAAAGTTTTATCATGAGATTGTCCTAATTCAGTCACAACTTCAGGCTCCACTTCTAATGCTAGTTCTCTTGCCATTTCTATCACATCTACAATTACTTCCTCCACTGAAGTCTTGAACTCCTCAAAGTCATCCATGAGGGTTGGAATCACCTTCTTTTAAACTCCTGTTAATGTTGGTATCTGACCTATTCTCATGAATCACAAATGTCCTTAATGGCATCTAGAATGGTGACTCCTTTCCAGAATGGTTCAATTAATTTGCCCAGTTCCATTAGAAGAATCACTGTCTATGGCATTGAAAAGTATTTCTTAAAGAATAAAAAAAGTGGGCTTCCCTGGTGGCTCAGTGGTTGGGAGTCTGCCTGCCGATGCAGGGGACACGGGTTCGTACCCCGGTCCGGGAGGGTCCCGCGTGCTGCGGGGCGGCTGGGCCCGTGGGCCATAGCCACTGGGCCTGCGCGTCCGGAGCTTGTGCTTCTCAACGGGGGAGGGCGCAGCGGTGAGAGGCCCACGTACCACAAAAAAAAAAAAGAATAAAAAAAGTATTTCTTGGGACTTTCCTGGTGGCACAGTGGTTAAGAATCTGACTGCCAGTGCAGGGGACATGGGTTTGAGCCCCAGTCCAGGAAGATCCCACATGCCATGGAGCAACTAAGCCCGTGTGCCACAAATACTGAGCCTGCACGCTAGAGCCTGCAAGCCACAACTACTGAGCCCCCGTGCCACAACTACTGAAGCCTGCGCACCTAGAGCCCATGCCACACAATAAGAGAAGCCACCACAATGAGGCACCCGTGCCCCGCAACAAAGAGTAGCCCCTGCTTGCCACAAGTAGACAAAGCCTGCCTGCAGCAACAAAGACCAAATGCAGCCATAAATAAATAAATAAATAAATTTCTTTAAAAAAAAAAGTATTTCTTAAAGAATAAGACTTGAAAGTCAAAATGACTCCTGATCTGTGAGCAGCAGAATGAATGTTGTGTTAATAGTTATGAAAACAATATTAATCTTGTTTTACATCCCCATCAGAGGTCTTGGATGGCCAGGTGCCTTGTCAATGAGCAGTAATATTTTGAAAGGAATCTTTTTTTTTCCTGAGCAAGTGGTCTCAACAGTGGGCTTAAAATATTCAGTAAACCATGTTGTCAACAGGTGTGCTGTCATCCAAGCTTTGTTCCATTTATAGAGCACAGGCAGAGTAGTTTCAGCATAATTCTTAAGGACCCTGGGTTTTGGGGAATGGTAAATGAGCACTGGCTTCAGTTTCAAATCACCATCTCCACTGGCCTCTAACAAGAGAGTCAGCCTGTCCTTTGAAGCTTTGAAGCCAGGCTTTGACTTTTCTTTAGCTATGAAAGTCCTAGATGGCATCTTCTTCCAAAATAAGGCTGTTTTGTCTACACTGCAAATCTGTTGTTTAGTGTAGCCACCTTCATTATCTTAGCTAGATCTTCAGCATAACTTGCTGCAGCTTCTACATCCGCCCTTGCTGCTTCACCTTGCACTCATGTTATGGAGACGGCTTCTTTCCTTCAACCTCACGAACCAACCTCTGCTAGCTTCACATTTTTCTTCTGCAGCTTCCTCACCTCTCTCAGCCTTCATGTAATTGAAGAGAGTTAGAGCCTTGCTCTGGATTTGACTTTGGCTTAAGGGAATGTGTCTGGTTTGATCTGCCTTCCAGACACTAAAACTTTCTCCATATCAGCAATAAGGCTGTTCCTCTTTCTTATCATTTGTGTGTTCTTTGGAGCAGCACTTTTAATTTCCTTCAAGAACTTTTTCTTTGCATTCACAACTTGGCCAACTATTTGGTGTAAGTACTTTCAGCCTATCTCAGCTTTTGATGCACAATCCTCACTAAGCTTAATTATTTCTAGCTTTTGACTCAAAGTGAGAGGCCTGCAATTCTTCCTTCCACTTGAATACTTAGAGGCCACTATAAGGTTATTAATTTGCCTAATACCAATATTGTTGTGTCTCAGAGAATAGGGAGGCCCAAAGAGAGGAAGAGACAGGGAAAGAGCCAGTGGTTGGTGGAGCAGTCAGAATACACACAACGTTATCATTTAGGTTATCATCTTATGTGGGTGTGGTTCACAGCACCACAAAACAATTACAATAGTAACATCAAAGATCACAGATCACCATAACAGATATAACAATAATGAAAAAGTTTCAAATATTGTGAGAATTATCAAAATGTGACACAGAGATGAAGTGAGCAAATCCTGTTGGAAAATGGCGCCAATAGACTTGCCTGAAACAGGGTTGCCACAAACCTTCAATTTGTAAAAAAAGCCATACTGCAAAGTACAATAAAGCAGAGCATGATAAAATGAGGTATGCTTGTATCTGTTAAAAAGCTGCAGCAGGGCCACAGGATGCTTTTTCTCTTTACTTCCAGCCCTACTCAGAATGCACCTTGTGTTCACCCGAGCCGTTCTTTTCTCCTTCCCCCATTTTAGTGTGACCCTCTTTCCCTGCTCTAACCCCTTGGCCTACCTTTCTTCCCATCTATTCCCCCCTTTGCTGCTCCAGGAGATGGCTGGTAGAAGTGGTGGTCACAACACCTCTTTGCCTTCTAAGTAAAGAATTTGTGGTGGGATTGGAAGTGGGGCTCTCTGTTCTGGAAGTGAGGTATAGCTTCCACTCTAAATACATGAATTATGAAGGCATGGAGGTTTGCGGTGGGGGGAGGAAAGGATGTTTCATTACTTCTGTACTCCTTTCATGTCTGGCTCTTTTTCCTTCTGTCACACCAAGATTGCCTGTGTAACTCTACTCTCCAATGTCACTTTCATCTTTCTCTACTTCTGGAAATTATAGACCCTTTTAGAAGATTCTGGGAGCCTCTGGCCAATACCTCTTTTAATCTGCCCTCTTAGAGTATAATGTCTAAGGCCAGGAACATTTATATAACAAAAGTTTATTAAGAAATTGTTAGGCAGGCCCTGTGTTAAGTGCTGAAGAGACAGAGATGAATAAGATACACCCCTCCTCTCAAGGAACCTACGGTCTGCGGAGTGAGATAGGAAAGCAAAGTCATCATTTAGTGGGATAAGGATTCTAGAGGAAGATTGTATGAGGTAATGAGGACATTGAGAACAGAGTGCCAAAGCCTTCTTAGAGAAGGAGGTACTTTAACACAGATGTGAAGAATAAATAGGAGTCTGCTGTCTGAAAGGGGGAGGGATTGTGTTTCAGATGGAGGAAATAGCCAAAGCAAATGTAAGGCAGCAGGGCTTATTCAGGATACTGCAAACCCATAGTTTGGCATGACCAGACAATGGCAGTAGTGATTGAAAATGGAGAGAAAATGAAATGTTTAAGAATATATCCCACTGAGGAGTAATGTTCTATTTCTGAACCTAAGTGGTGGGTATATGGGAGTTCATTATATCACTCTTTCGTTCAACAGATATTTGTGTGTGAGTGTGTGTGTGTGTGTGTGTGTGTGAGTGTGTGTGTGTGTGTGTGTGTGTGTGTGTAATTTCTGGAAGCCCATTATGTGCTTTAGCATAGTAGGAATAGAAAATTCCATAGAATTTTCTACCTCAAAAACATGCCTTAAGGGTTATATGAATTACTTAGTAACCATATGGAGTATCAGTGTTAATGTCAGCGTTCAGAGGAAGGGGTGTTGATGATTTGGGATTTTTATTCTGCTTCAGTTCATAGCCTAGAGGGACACTTAGTTTTTATTACAGGCTTGTTTGAATTGTCACATAAAGCATCCATTTTTTGTGAAATGGTACCCCATTCACAATGGGGTATCAAAAATGAACCAAGCAGATTCCATGTTGCCAAGCTGCTTATGATTTAATAGGGGAGCTAGGAAAGATGTGCACATGTGCTGTATGAAAAGAAAATTACGTGTGTGGGAGTTTGGGGAAGGAGAGAGAATCACATGGGTCAGAGTTTTGGGGATTCGGGGACTGGTCATTTACTGTTAGTGCTGTCAGTCTTGTTCCCGAAGTGTCTGAGGCATCAGAAACAATTACTCTTGGTGCCCACACTTTAGGGTTCCTTGACTGACAAAATGCAAGTTAGCAAAACTTCCAGTGAGTCATCTGCATTAATCAAGGACCTCTTGAGTGTTGTCCTTGTGGTAGGATACAATAAGAAAAATGCCTGCTACCTCCTTACGCACACAGGATGGGTGTAACCCCTGCGAAGCCATGCTAGGCTGAACCAGTGCTGTTTGGTGCCCCTCTCTGCACATACCAGTGCAGGCATGTTCCCTGAACCCACCTTTCCAGAGCTTTCCCATTAGACTCAGTCAGAATTTCCTCATCATAAATTGTATTGTAGAAGGACAGATGGTTTTTATTTTCCTTGAAAGCTACTATGCAACTTAAATCTGTGCTAGCATTCTTTGCTCAGATTTTGACTGTTTCCTTAAGATTTAGCCCATCTCCATTTTTGCCCTTACTCTCCTTTCTAATTAGGGGTACCTTTGAATTGTCATAAATCTTTGATGTGTGTTTATATTTTAGTGTATCTATTCTAAGCCTTTTTCTCTCTTCTTCATCTCCTACAGTTTTTGTGGCTTTAGCCACAGTACCTCAGATCCCAAATCCTTGTTTTTCCTTCTACAGTTTCTACATCAGTGTTTACCCTTTCTTTGCCTACTATTCCATGAATCTCTTCCCTGAGTCTCTGACTTCTACCCCATCTCAGCTGTGCTTTGTGGCTTCAGGAAAAATCCCGAGGTGGGTCTGTGATATTTGCCTTTGCTACCTCTCATCCCCATTCTCCTGACTTTGTTTCCTTCCCTTGTCCTACCTCTGTCTTACATAAAATCAAGACAAATGCCCCACTAACTGTGGGCAAAGAGCTGAGCCAACCTCTAGGGGGCTCAAAGATGGCTTAAGGAGGATGCAGCCTAGTGTAGGAGGTGGACAGATCCATAAATAACTAAAATAAGGTCTGAGGAATCATAAATGAGATATTTGAGGGACTCACAAGGTAACGAGGGGTAAAACTAGAGCAGTGTGAGTAAAAAAGGGAATGGGGAGCATTGCAGGAAAGTCACTCCCTCTATTAACTAGTGGAGACAGCTGGTGACAGAGCTGTTAGGTGACACTGGACCCTCCCTTGTCTTGCTGGGAGCTGTGTCGGGGCTGGTTCACTTTGCCTTGGGTTATCTGTCGCTAACTGCTTCTCTTTTACCAGGTACCTGAGCAGACTCAGTGGGTAGGTGTGTCCAGCCCTATTTCTGATTCCTCCCTGACTCTTGCTGCCACATCCCATTTCTAGGTTTCTCATGGGATCTTGGGACCTTGCCTTCTTGTCTTCCTTCCCAGTCTTCACACTGGATGTGGCTGAACAAGCTTAGTCCTCTTCCTCAGGGCTGCCATGTGTATTTTCACTGGGGGTCTAAGGCGAGAGTGGAAAGTAGGGTTGGAGGTGATAGAGGCAATAGGAAGGGGCATTGTCAAGTTGAGCTTGCTCTCCGTTTCAACATCTAAGTTATATATACCTTCCAAACTGACCCAGTTCTGGTATAGTTGTTTCTGCAGAGCTACCGATCTCATTGGTTAAGATGGAAAAGAGTCATAAAAAGACAGTGGTAATAATAGACTGACTTCTGACCTGTTTCTCTTTGGATACCTTCCCCAGAGACCGAGATAGGATAAAGGGGAAGTTGGTTGTCAGAGTGATGTTTGCTATTTAAATATCTTGTCTCTGGTGAGTGTAAGGGCCTTAGCCTCTGTCTACTATCTGTAAGTGTTGTTAACACCTAGCTCTTGGAAATCTAACCTTTGGCAAAGTACCTACTCATTACTGTGTCCAAAATACTTGTGGAAATCTGAGCTGGAGCTTGCTATTGACAAAACACAAAGGTGCTTCTTTCCAGATTTAGTTGAAAATCTCCTCATGTTTAGAGCAGGTCAACAATGCTTCTACACACTCACCTTGGACTCATTTTGCTTTTCGTGTTTTCATCAGTCAGGGTAGTAGGTTTACTTCATGACTCTGAATCTAATGTTTTACATATCTTTTTTGGAACTAGTAAATCCGTCCAGAGAAAGTTACAGAGATACTGGCTTTCTAAAGTAAGCTTCAGAGTGGAAGCTGTTAGTACACAGAAATGATTATTGAATGAGTAAGATTTTAGTAATATGTACAGATATTACTCAGTTTAACGGACCGTGTGAGGGAAAAGTTATGAAACAAATTTTAGTAACATATTTGACATATAACATTAGCAATCACTTCTTATGGAAGGAGCACTTAGTAACAATCTCAACCTGTACTTATATATTGGTTATGCTTTTCACAAAGTTTCTATGTATATAAGCCTTTGAGATAAACTAGGTGAGTCCTGCTGGCATCCCTCATTTTACAGATACCTGAAATAAAGGCTAAAAGACCAATCTGGTATCCTGGGGTTAGAACCCACAACCTGGTTTAGTACGCTTTCCTCTGCAAACTGTTCAGCCAAAAAGTTTGTATGAATCTGTGATAATAAGAGATAAAGCAAAGAGTAAGTTTTGTTTTTTTTGTTGTTGTTGTTTTGGTTTTGTTTTTGTTTGTTACCATACTCACTTTTATTCAATTTAAGGATTGGCATTCTTTTATTCTGGGATCCTTTCAACAAATACTGAGGGCCCAGCTGTGTACCAGATACACAAGCACTTGATATAGTGTTGAACAAGACAGATATGGAACTTATGTTCTAACAAAGTAAGAAAAATAATAAATAAGTAAACAAGAAATAACATAACAAGAAGTAAATTCAGGTAGTTAGAAGAGCTCTGAAGAAAATAGAGGAAGACTTGTGTTGGTGATATTTTCCTATATGATATATTCCTGAAAATGGACGCCAGGTTTTAGTGTACATATGTTTTAAAGGGAGATTCCTTTCTGAGGAATCCAAGCAATCATAAAACCTCTCTTCATTGTGGTGTTTGGAGGATTCATTCCTGTTCTTTTTCTTCAGAATTGACCTCAAGTCCAAAATTGACTTAAATCCAGAGAGTGTTTAGTTGAGGCTAAAGATGTGCTGTTTCAGGAACTCCTCTTGATACCTCTTTCATGATGTTGAGGCTATGGGAGCCAGTCTTATTGCTGGGCAAATATTCCATTTTTACCATTTTCACTCATCTTTATAAAATAATGAAGACAAAATACTAGGCAACAGTGCTTTCTCAGTTTTTAAAAATTAGCAGCAGAACTTTCTTCAGAGAAAATTCCAGATACCCAGCATGTAAAACAGCTGTGGCTCCTCTGTTCCACACCATAATGATCCCCCACGAATACCTGAGAAATCGCTAAGGCTTTGCAGAACACAGGATGAAAACTACAATAAAAAACTCAAATTTCTAATCTTGTGATAAAAAGATAGCTGTGTGGTGGAACTGGCACAGGCACCACACCAGAGCTTCCAAATCATGTTCTGAAATCCATGAAAGTCCGCATTCAGTGAGAAAATAGATTTATATGTACATTTTCATCTAAAATTACATTTTCAGGTAGCATTTTTTATACAAGGCAAAGTCAAATTTTAAATGAAGCTATTTCTTCAGAGCATACTTCCCCCCATCCCCAGTTTTATTGAGATATAATTGAAATAGTGTACTGTATGAATTTAAGTTGTATGGCATAATGATTTGAATTACATATATTGTGAAATTATTACCACAGTACACATAATGTGGGCATGATGGTACTACTGAGGCCAAAATACTTTTCATCTACTAATTTAAAAGTTAAATTTCATATTAACCAAATTTTATTTTGTTCATAAACTGTTTAATTATAAATAAATCCATGATATGTTTTTTATATCATTATAAAGTAATTGATTTTCTGGTTTAAATTTTTTTTTTCTTTTTGTCTTCTAGTTTGCCAGGGTTTGGATACCTGATCCCGAGGAAGTTTGGAAGTCAGCAGAGTTGCTCAAAGATTATAAGCCAGGAGATAAAGTCCTCCTGCTTCACCTTGAGGATGGAAAGGTAAGAATTTTGCTTTTATTTGTTGTTATTGGCATAAAGTGAAGGAAATTCAAAAGTGTAAATTTGCTGTGACATACTTAACTTCACTAGGAAGTTAAATTTTGAATTAGTATAATATTTTCACCTACTTAATTGATAAAAATAGCAAAATGGCAAGCTCAATTTTCTATCCCAATGGCTTAATGAAAATAGCAGGTACTTTTAAAAATCCATTATTTTGATTTATGAATTTATTATGACCTGGTTTAGATTCACATCTAATCCTCCCAAAGATATTCCTGTTTATCTGTATTTTATTTAGGATACTATTTAAATTATTCACATTAACTAAGAAAGCAACATTTACGGAGCCAGTTTGAGATATGATATTTGCTGGAACTAGATATTTGAAAAATATTTACTTAGAAGCTGTTATATAAAATACTTTGCTAGTGGCCAGAAAAACTTAAAACCAGTTATATCTCTTTCCCATCTGCATTCACTGCAGAGTGGACTCTTAGTTTTACCCTTTTTAATCTCTCCACTGCATTTGACAGGGCATGTCACACTTTTTTCTTAGAAACCTTTGTGACGTTAATTTCCTCTAAACTAGTTATAATCTAGCCAGGGAAATACAGGATATAAAAAGTAGTTCAACACAGCAATATTAAGAGGTCAAAAGATAAGCTTATGATTAACTGCCAAGTGAATAATGCTGTCCTGACCATTAATATATTTTGAGCACTTACTATGTGCTTTATATGCTGTATATGCTGTATACTAAGTGCTTTATATGCTGTAACTCACTTAATCCTCATAACAATCCTGTGCGGTTGGGCTATTATCATTACCACTTTATGGATGAAGAACCTGAGGCTCAGAGAGTTTGGGACTTGCTCAGGGTTATACACGCATTAGGGGATGAAGCTAGGACTTAAAGCCAGGAGATTGCCTTTCTGGTCTGTGCTCATTACCACTCTGCTGTACTGTAAAGACAGTGAGGACTTTAAGATCCCAATAGAGGGAAATATCACTGTGGGCTGCTTCAAGGAAGGCTTCAAAGAAAAGGAAGAATTTTGACTAGATAGAATTTGGATTAACAAAGAGAAGGGAGTAGACTTTGTTCTAAATATATTCAAAATATATTCCAATATATTCCAAATATATTGGAATATATTTTGGAGATAGTGAATATCACAAGTTGACTGGAGCAGAGATTTAGAAAGGTGTGTGTACTAATTCAAGGCTTGTGTGTTAAGGTACCTGCTATATACCATGTTAAGAGGTGGCAAAAGATATGCTCTCTGACATTAGTGTCACGTAAGAGAAGTACATATACTTATGAATAGTGTGACACATGGTATAGTAAATATAAACAAGAAACAAAAATAGAACAGAGTGGGTAGTGGCCAGAGGGACTGGTGAAGGTTAAGGGTCAGAGAGGCATTGTCTAAAGAATGAGTAGACAAGAAGGAGTGCATTTCAGGGATCTAGAAAAGCATGGACAAAGGCCGGGAGGCTTGTACAGTGGTGTGTGTTTGGGGAACTGCACAAGTTCCATGTTGTTGGGATGTGAAGTGAGGGTACAGGACTGGCAAGAGGCTGGAGGTGGGAACCAGATCACAGAGGGCCTGGTGTTCATGCTGAAACTCTTGGACTTCAACTGGTATGCTATGGGGAGTGATTGTAGTGTTTTTAAACAGAAGAAGGGTGCCAGGTTTGTGTTTTAGAAAGGACTCACTGTTGGCAGTATGGAGGATGAATTTTAGGAGAGCAAAACAGAGACAAGGAGATTATTCAGAAAGAAGGCAGGGAAGAATTAGGCCAGATTAGGAGGGCCTTAACTGCCAACTAAGGAATTAATTTATTCAACATTCATTGATCATCCACTCTGTTTGGCACAACGTTAGGTACCTTAGGCTATATTTTCTTCTTTTTTTTTTGGCCATGCATGTGGGATCTTAGTTCCCCAACCAGGGATCAAATCCGTGCCCCCTGCAGTGGAAGGGCAGAGTCTTAACCACTGGACCACCAGGGGAGTCCCTATATTTTCTTATGTTAATTCTCACAGCAATCCTGTAGGTTCACAGGTGGTATTATAACCATTTTCCAAATAAGGAAGCCAAGACATTAAGCAGTCTACCTGAGATCACACAGCCAGAAGTGGCTTTTTTGTATGGCAGGAGCCAATGCAAGGACCAGTCTGCTTTGGAAAAGTTTTATTATTATACCCTAATAAACAGGCAGAGAGAGGTCAAGGGGCAGATTGTAAAAATCTCCTCCCCATTTTGCAGAGTCATTCCAAGCTGATTTGAACATTTGACCTCTATATATCTCTTTAGTATTAACAAAAAAGTCTTTTTACAAAATCAGCTTGTCCCTCTCTGCAATTATATTGCCATTTTTTTTTTCCTTTTCATGTGTCGTGTGTTGTTTGTCCTTAATACATAGTTGAGTAACACTCTCCATGCTTGGCTTGGCCATAAAGCCATATTCCCTTGGCTTTAAAGTGAATAGTACTTCTTAATTTGGGGGCCCAAGCACCTCATTAAAAGTTGAATAAAAACTATGGACTGTGTTTTTTAAAAAATAAACATATATGTATATATTTACACATATGTGCATACACACAAAGTGTTAACACCTAATTTTAGGGGATTCTTGGACCACTCAGGGTTCAGGAGTTCCCAAGTACTTAGCACATACCAGGCATTGTCTCACTTAATTTTTACCACACCCCTATGAGCTACTTCCATAATGCTCATTTTACAAATGAAAGATTTAGGTTAAATAACATACCGAAGACCACAAAAGGAGTAAGTACCAGTTTTAGGATTTGAACCTGTGTTGATCTGGCTCTAGAGCCAAGCTCTTACCACTCTCTTATGCTGTCTGTCACTTATAATAGGTGAAGAGGAAAAAAAAAAGCTTATTTAAAGACTAAAAACTCTGGTCTAGTAACTAGGTAAAAAAAATTCTAGGTTTTGACTTTTCAAAGTGTATTATCAGAAATTGTTAATATGAGTTAATACATCTAATGAAAACATAGTCTCTCCTTATTTTTTTGCCATTTCCACCAGTTTCTGTGGTTTTGAAAGGTGCCAGGGAAAGAATGCATTTAATAGCTGAGAAGCAAATCAGGAATAGGAAATAAGCAAAATGTATGTGCTTGTTTAGGGTTTATTGTCATTATTTATCCAGATGCTATATCTTGTGCATTTTCAGGATTTGGAATATCATCTAGATCCAAAGACGAAGGAACTGCCTCACTTAAGAAACCCTGACATACTTGTGGGTGAAAATGACCTCACAGCCCTCAGCTATCTACATGAGCCTGCTGTACTCCACAATCTCAGAGTCCGCTTTATTGATTCCAAACTTATTTATACATATTGTGGTGAGTGTGCATTGCTGTCTGAGTGAACTGTGAATTCTTTTCTCTAATGGACATGGCCATGGAAATATTGTGCATGGGGACAATTCTTATTTTCTCCCATGTCCCCAGCTCTTTTTTCTCTACTGACTTCTTATCCTTCTTTCACTAATCATTCTCTGCTGAGACCCAGGTCTGGGATTTCCATTCATTTCCTTCTAAGTCTCTTTGCTTGGTGTACCAAACTCAGCACTCAGCATTTCTTCATTACGCTCCTGTTTTGGAAAGGAACAGGTATCTTTTCTTCTTAAAAGAATGTATACCTTTTATATCCTTGATATTTGCTCTTTTTCTTCCCTACCTATTAACTGAATATTTCTTTTTCTCAATTTTCATTTTTCTTCAATTTATTTTTTTCTTGCACATATGCTACCTTCTCAGTGAAACCTTTCCTGTCTGCCCTATCTTTTCTTCTCCTAGGTGTCTATCTTCCTTCTCTGTTTAATTTTCCCCACTTTTCCTTACTACTGTCTAACCTGTGATATATATTTTTCTTACTTATTTTATTGTCTGAATTTCCCTCTAGAATATAAGGTTCACGAGGGCAAAACTTTTTCCTTTTGTTAAAAAATTTTTTATTGAAATGTAATTGATATACAATGTTATATAACTTAAAGGTGTACAGTACAGTGATACACTTTTTGTTGTGTTTTGCTTTTTTTGGCTGCGTTGGGTCTTTGTTGCTACACATGGGCTTTCTCCAGTTGCGGCGAACAGGGGCTACTCTTTTTTTTTTTTTTTTTTTTTTAGGGGCTACTCTTTGTTGTGGTGTGCAGGCTTCTCATTATGGTGGCTTCTCTTCTTGCATAACACGGACTCGAGGCACGAGAGCTTCAGTAGTTGTGGTCCGTGGGCTCAGTTGTTGTGGCTCACAGGCTCTAGAGCACAGTCTCAGTAGTTGTGGCGCATAGGCTTAGTTGCTCCACGGCAAGATCCAGACCAGGGATGGAGCCTGTGTCCCCTGCATTCGCAGGCATATTCTTAACCACTGCGCCACCAGGGAACTCCCCACAATTTTTAAAGGTTATACTCCATTTAGATTTGTCTTTTTGTTTGTTTACTGTTGTAAATATAGCACTTAGAAATGACTTGAAAGGTAGTTGTAGTCAAATAAATATTTGTTGAATGAATGACTTATTAAATTAATATATACTTGCTGTAAAATTTAAGGAAATACCCAAAAAAGTATTAAAAATGAAAAAGAATTACATGTAATTCACCACTGAAAAATAGCCAGTATTATGTTGTCTTATATCCTGTGTGTATATGTGAGGGAGTATAAATAGATATAAAATTGGAATCAGTCTGTATATAGTTTTGTGTCATGTTTTCCTATGACACTTAATATTTTTTATAAACATGATTTGTGGTGGTGGCTCAATAGTCTGTTACGTGGATATAATAATACATATTAAACCACTCTCCCTTTTTTTTTTTTTTTTTTTTTTGCGGTACACGGGCCTCTCACTGTTGTGGCCTTTCCCATTGCGGAGCACAGGCTCCGGACGCGCAGGCTCAGTGGCCATGGCTCACGGGCCCAGCTGCTCCGCGGCATGTGGGATCTTCCCAGACCGGGGCACGAACCCGTGTCCCCTGCATCGGCAGGCGGATTCTCAACCACTGCGCCACCAGGGAAGCCCCACTCTCCCTTTTTAAAAAAAATTATTGAAGTTTAGTTGATTCACGATGTTGTGTTTAGTTTTTGCTATATAGCAAAGTGACTCAGTTGTGTATATATATATATATATATATATATATATATATATATATATATATATATATAAAATTTTTTTTTTCCACGGCACGCGGCCCTCTCACTGTTGTGGCCTCTCCTGCCACGGAGCACAGGCTCCAGACGCGCAGGCTCAGCGGCCACGGCTCACGGGCCCAGCCTCTCCACGACACGTGGGACCCTCCTGGACCGGGGCACGAACCCGCGTCACCTGCATCAGCAGGCGGACTCCCAACCACTGAGCCACCAGGGAAGCCCCGTATATATATATTTTTTCATCCTTTTCCATTAAGGTTTATCACAGGATATTGAATATAGTTTCCTGTGCTATAACTAAACCACTCTCCCTTTACTATAATACTTTGTTTCCACTTTTCACTGTTATGAATAACATTATGATAAACATCTTTATTTTAAAAAAAAAACACCTTTACGTGAATCTGTGATTATTTCATTTGGATAAATTTCTAGAAGTGGAATTTTTGGTTTAAATATTATAAAAATATTTAAAGTCCTTTCAACATTGCCACAGTTTTTATTATTTTAAATCACCTAGTCTAGTTTGTAAATGGTGTTTTAGTTAGGACTAGGTATATCATGAGTTCAGAGGCAAAGGCTATGATATATTTTGACCCTTAACAACTTGTTAGTTCAATATTAACTGAAATTGAATTAGTATTAACTATGATTCTCACTTTACCAAGTTTGATATGCCCATGAGGTATTATTGACTTCTTTTGCTTTTTTTTACCTTTCTCCCCAGGTATAGTCCTAGTAGCTATAAATCCTTATGAACAGCTGCCTATTTATGGAGAAGATATTATTAATGCATATAGTGGTCAGAACATGGGTGATATGGATCCACATATCTTTGCAGTAGCTGAAGAAGCTTACAAGCAAATGGCCAGGTTGGTGGAAGCTCTATTTATTATTTCATGACTTTTATTAGATGTGATAATTTCTTCTTTGCTGAGTCACAGATATTTTAAAATACAGTGAATAACAACTAGTAAATTATTAAATAAACAGGCTTGATTGATTTGTCTCAGATGGCCTGCATTTTTTGTTTTGGCCGTGCCGTACGGCATGTGGGATCTTAGTTCCCTGACCAGGGATCTAACCCACGCCCCTTGCAGTGGAGGTGCAGAGTCTTAACCACTGGACTGCCGGGGAAGTCCCTGGCCTGCATTATTATTAAAATAACCTAACATTTGTAGAAGGACATATGGTTTTTAAAAACTGCCTTTGGAATCTCATTGTAATTCTGTGACCATGCAAGGACAGATGTTATGTTTTACAGATGAGTGGATCAAGGTTTGTAGGTATTAAGTGACCTGCCCAATGTCATTCAGCTAGTGAGTGGCAGACCAGAACTAAAAGGCCTAAGTGCTGAAAGAAATCTGTCTGTATCTGGTGAATTAAATCTCAAGGGAAGTGTGAATTTTAAAGTTAGCAGATGCTGGGGCATCAGTGATCCTGAACAGCATCAGGGAAATGTCTTTGATGTTAATTGGGGAACCCTATTATTTTGAGAGTGGAGAATGGGAGAAAAAAAGCTATTTTCAAGACTAGATTATACTCTTGATAATGTAATGTAAAACTATGCATGCATAGAAAAATAGTCTGACAGGTGAGAAATGGTATCCTAGTGTTGTTTTAATTTACCTTTCTCTAAGTAGGAAAGACTTTGCACTTTTGTACACACATACACATGCACATACCTATTTGTATATTTAATATATATATTAAAAACCATAAGTTCACACTGATACCTCCAAATCTAGTTCAACACCACAATTTTTATTCTTGATTTCTTTTTCCTTCTTTTAACTTTTTTCTTTGACCTTGAAAACCCTGGCTCTCATTATCCATAGTATATTTACTTGTTTGCTCAATCCTGGAATACTCTTTGTATCAGAAATGCTAACCCATACCCCCGTGAAAAGCAAATTTACCACTCAAGTACATTTGCATCCAATTCATTTTGTCTTTAGCCTTATGTAATATAAGGTGCCAGTTTCCAAAGTTACTTAGGTTGGTTCCTTTCTTCTCCACCACTTTATTAATTTATTCAATCACTCTCCCATATATGATCACTTAGATTGTTTTCAACATTTTGCAATTGCAAACAGTGCTGCAGTAAATAACCTTGTGCATATACATTTTTGTATTTGTATTTATTTATTGCTCTTCCGAATTGCTTTTAATGAAGCTATGGCAGCAAAATATACAAAGTGACCCAGATACACAGTGGAGCAAAGGCCTAGATAATTAGATGGTTTTATCCACATCTTGGGGAAAAGGGTGATATGTATGTCTTTGTGAACACTATTTAAAAAATATAAACTCCGCACAATATTCTCCAGGAGCTAGAGCCCAAGAGAACCCATGGCAGGGTCCATCATCCACTGGGACATCAGAGGAAATCTCAGGGGTGGGGACAGTGGTCGGTCGGGGAGGTAGGGAGTTTCTTCAGAGCTGGAAGAGACTGCAACAGTCCCCATCTCTGCTGGGAGTGTCGGGCAATGGCAAGCAGCAATGAGGGAACAGAGTGGGTAGCAGCAGTGTTGGGGAGTTCTTCAATGTCTTGATCACAAATATTTGGTACAGCCCAGTTGGTGATATTGCCAGGGGGCCAGAGAGGTGGAGGGAAACTTCTTGACCACAGGGACAGAGAGTGCACCTCTCTGCTTGAAGAGGGACATGAGGGGTGATGGGGAGCAAAGGTAGATGGAGCAGGGGACTCTCACATTCTTGGCGACCTCAACTGGACCACAGCCACAGCGCCATGATTAGGTTAAACCCAACCACTTTCAGAAGTGGGTGCAGAACCTGATCACTGACAGGCTTTGGAAGTTTAGGTTCATATCTGTTTCAGAGCTTTTTTTTCTACCAATTTGGCATCACTGGAATTCTTGAGCTGGGGTAGAAGGTCTGGTTGAACGTGTCTTCACATCCAAAATTGGTGCTTTTGCTCCAAGCCAGGACCCAGTTGCTCTTGGAACCTGTGGCCCCCATGTCTAGCACAGTGCTGTTTGAGCTGAACATCATGGCCTGGTGACTTGCAACACAATGGTTTGAAAATCAAAATCGGTGTATAAGCAGATGGAGGTGTTACTGGATTTGGGGCCTCTCAGCTAGTACACAGCGGGGTTGGGGTTCTGGATATTTGGCTTCACAGTGTACATGGTCTTGTCCCCAAAGACTAATTTGCCTGCATTGAGTTACACAGTGTTCAGTACTATTGCAGTAACCTTGACTGGCCTTTAAGAAGACAGGTTGGAGGTGGAGCACATTTTTGTATTTTTAGAGATGTAGCTTCAGGTAAGTTACTAAAAGTGGTGTTGGTAGGTCAAAAGGTAGGTATAAATATACTGCCAAATTCCCTCTGGTAGAGTTGTTCTGGTTTTCATTCCTGCCAAAAATGTTCAAGAGTGCCTATTTCCTCATAGCTTTATCAACAGAATGTATAATCTTTGTTTTTAGTTCTTGCCAATTTAATGGTATCTCAATGTTGTTTTCCTCTGCATTTCTTTAAATATGAGTAAGTTCAAACATCTTTTCATATGTTTAAGAGCAGTTCACTTTTTTTCTGTTTGTTTCTTTGTTTATGGGCTGAATTGTCCATTCATGTCTCTTTCCACTTTTCTGTTGTGTTTTTGTTTCTTTGATCCTCAATTTTAAGAGTTAAAAATATATATATATTAGGTATATTAGCCCTTAACCTGTGTTATATACTGCAAATACTTCCCCCAGTTTGATTTTGTTTATGATCCTTTTCCATACAAATGTATTAATCTATTTTTGAATTGCTGTGGATTTTGAGTCATTGCTAGAAAACCTTTCCCTGCACCAAGGTAAAAGAGAATTTAATCTTTTCTTCTAGTCCTTGTATTGTTTTATAATTTACCTTTGGATCACTGATCCCATTGAAGTTTATAGTTTTGAATTATGAGAGATATGGATCTAAATTTATCTTTTTTCTAAATGGCTACCCAGTTATCTTAGCATCACTTATTAAGAAGCCCATCTTTGCCCCAGTTATTTGAGATGCCATCTAAAATTCATCATATCCTAAATTTTCTTATGTTCTTAGGTCAATTTCTTGGCTCTGTTCTTTCCACTTTCTTTATTCATGTCCCAGTACCACACTGCTTTGATTATAGTGGCTTTATAGTATGTCTTAGTGTCTGATACCATTAAACCCCCTCATAGTTTGTCTTTTTCATTATTTTCCTGGCTATCCTTAGATGTTTGTTTTTACATACATAAGTTGATGACATTGTCCAACTCCATAAAGAAGCTGTCTTTTGAGTAATAACATGATGGAAAGGAGAAAGCAAGCTGTTCAGATATCTGGGGGAAGAATTTTCCAGACAAAGAGATTAGCAATTGCAGGGACCATACAAAGCCTTGAGGACTATTATAGCAAATTTGACTTTTTCTCTAAGTGCGGGTTTCGAGCAGAGGAATGGCATGATCTGGCAGCTGTGTTAAAAATTGATGATAGATACCAAAAATGTATATCCTGAATCTAATCATGAGGAAACTCAGAAAAACTGAAAATGAGATGCATACTACAAAATAACTCTATATACGCTTCAAAATTAGCAAGGTCAAAAAGTCAAAGAAAGACTGAGGAACTATTCCTTATTAAAGGAGATAGAGGAAACATGCCAATTAAATGTGGTGAATATTTGGAATTGAATCCTTGATGATGGGGGAGAGAAGGTAACTTTGTAGGGGGCATTGCTGGATGATTGATAAAATTGGAATATAGGCTGTGGATTAAACAATACTGTTATATCAATATTACATTTTCTGATTTTGATCACTATCAGTATGAAAGAGCAATGTCATTGTTCTTAGGAAATATACTTTAAAATACGTAGGAGTCATCATGTCTATAACCTATTCCCAAATGTTTCAGAAAATATCAGAATAAGAGAAACAGAGACATTTATTAAACAAATGAGCAAAACCTAAACAACTTGTGAATCTGAATAAAGTATATACAGGAGTTCATTTTACTATTTCTGCAATTTTCTGTAAGTTTGAAATCATATCAAAAGTAAAGCTAGGGAAAAAAAAAAACCCAAACCAAAGGACAGAATGTAATGGTGACAAATGGTCGAATCCACGAGACTAGTTAGGAGGATTTTGCATTGATCCAAGCAAGAGCTAATAATCTAATTAAGGAGAATATAATTGGAGATGGTTAGAAGTGGATCGATTCTGGATAAATTTTTAAGGTAGAATGTACCAAGAATGTACCAAGGCTTGCTTATGTGGGGGTATGAGAGAAAAAGAGAAGTCAGGGATGGCAGCAAATTATTTGATCTGAGCACCTAAAAGGCTGGAGTTGCTGTTTACTGAGATGGAGAGATTGCAGGCAGAGCAGGTTGTGCATGTGGGGTGGGAGGGCTGGAGGAGGAAGGGGGTGGAGTTCTGTTTCAGATCTTTAAGGTTGAAATGGCATTTTCAACATCTATCCTCAAAGCAAAGCTGACACGAGTGATTCTTCCCCAGTAGATACATGTCCAGTGACAGTAGTGTATAATCAGGATCCTTGACTCATGAGTTGTTTCTGAAGATGCCCCTTATAGAGAAAAGCGCCCCTTCATAGACTAGCCTGTTAATTTTAACAGTCGCATTGGCTTACAGAGGAGAAAAACTCAGTGGGCTGCTGTATCTGTTTGTCTTCTTATATTTCTGTTTCACCATTTTTGCCTCACATTCTTGCCAGTCTTTTCTCATGCTGAAGCTCATTGCTCTCTGATAACTAAATCACAATATTATATTCCTTAAAACATCAGCGTTTTGGTTTTTTTTTCTTTTTGTTTCCTTAAAACCAAGTAATATTGATTGCTTTGATTTGTTATTTTTTTCCTCCCTTGTTAATGGTAGAGCAAATAAATTTGATCGATTGTTTCATTTATGAGTTTTCTTGAAATAAATTAGAGAGTTATATTCATAACCTTAGTGTAATGGAAAAGATATCTATACTAGTCACAGCTCCATCAATAAGTAACTATATAAGCTTAAACCTTCTGGTCTCCCAGGGCCTCAGTTTGATCACCTATAAAATAGAACACTTGCACTAGATGGTCTAGCTTTACATTTAAGGCATTCTGTTGTACACACTTGTTACCTTTCAGTTTCATGGGCATTAATGCATAAGTCTTTTACTCTTTCTAGTGGAGGGCAGACTATGATAAGGAGCTTGTAGCAAAGCAGAAAGAGCATAGTATAGACTTTTCCTCTGGAAACTAAGAGATGTGGAGTATAACAACCCAACTCTGCTCTAACCTTGGATAAGCCATCTGACCTCTCTGTGTTATTGTTTGCCCCAATGAAGAAAAGATAGTATTTATCATGCTTACTTCAGAGGTGAAAATTACATTAGATGATAAACATAAAAAGCACTTTGAAAAACACTATTTAAATATAAGCTGTTACTGTCATCACGGTCTTCATCATCATGGAGTCCCATGTCTGCATTCTCTTTCTGTTCATTTTAGCCTCTCATCGGGTTTTATTCTTCCTGACTCTCTTGCTAGACTTTTCCTTAGGGTGGCCCCTTCTTGCATTTGTTTAGGCAGATTCTGAATGCTTCAGTCTTCTAAGGTCCATTGGCCAAGTGGCTGCTGGCTGTTATAGATTATAAAATCTCTCCTGTTGCCAGCTGTGACTCACCTGCCATGTGGTACCAAGTATTCCTACTTAGGCAAGTAGACATGCTACCTGATAAGGAATTTTATGTATGATATATAAAGATGAATTAACTTCTATTAATTAGCAGCTACCATGTTTAGAGGTATACTATGTGCCAAGCATGATGTCAGGCGTGTAACCTCTAATTTTCATTACACCCTTGGGAGCAGACATCATCACCCCTGCTTTACAAATGAGGAGACTGAGGAAAGTAACTTTCAGACTATCATGCTAATAAATAGTATCTGGGAGCTGAGATATGAATCAAGCTCTGAGGCTACAGAGCCTTTCTTCCTTGTTGTTTAATTTTCTTACTTCCAACTATATGACCCTATTCTAACACAATATTATCACAGTATTAATCTATTCCCTCAGATTAACTAACATTGCATACTTTTATAGAATATCCTTCTCCATGCTCCATTATGTGCCTGGTTTCTATTTATTCTTCATGATCCCACTCAAGTTTTACTTTGAGACCACCTCAGTTCCTGATAAATGATTCCTCTTCAGAATTCTTTACTATATGAATTTGGGACTTACTGAGAACTATCTACCCAATAAGTTTGTAGTAGGAATAAAGTACAGTAAGTATATGAGTCTATAAAAGTTACAAACAAATAAAATTGGCTATTTCTGAGAGAAAGACAAATACCATATGATATCACTTATATGTGGAATCTAAAATATGACACAAATGAACTTATCTATGAAACAGAAACAGAATCATAGACATAGAGAACAGACTGGTGGTTGCCAAGGGGGAGGGGGTTGGGGGAGGGAGTGAGTGGGAGGTTGAGGTTAGCAGCTGTAAGCTTTTACATATAGGATAGATAAATAACAGGGTCCTACCGTATAGCACAGGGCACTATACTCAATACCCTATGATAAACCATAATGGAAAAGAATATTAAAAAAAGAATATGTATAACTGGAAAAAATTGGCTATTTCTGTTATGGAATCTTTATATTAATTTCATAGGCTCTATACTGATGAAACAGAAAAGTCAGATTGACATGAGAAGATCTGATAGTCATGTGACAGACTTCTCAGCAGGAATTTGGTATATCTCCAGGAAATGCTTATTTTCATTTCCTGAATAATCTCTCTGCCTCTCTAGCACAGCTTTCATCAGTGTGCCAGCACAGTCTTACGGTAAATATTTATACTTAAAAACTAATACTACACATTGTCTTGTGAACTTATTGTCTAGTATCCACTTTAGAGTGTAAATCTTTTCTTCTTGGGATTGATCAAGAGCAGAAATCTTGGAGAAACAGAGCTGAGCAGCTTGAGGTTTGACAAGTGATAAAAATGTAGAAAAACTTAGCACCTCTCTAATAAGAGAAATAAGGATTAGAGTCTCAAGTGAAAGCCACATCACAGTAAACACACAATGTTGGAAGAAAGCATTATATTACACTAACTTAATAATTTTCCTTTTTAGCAAGGGATCAGATAAAGGAGAAACAATTAGATTGAGTGCCTGCAAGAAAATAAAACTCTAGATTTTGTTTCATGAGAAGATGTTCACTTATAAGCTAAAAATTAGACCTAGGTGCTTGTACACTTAACCAAAGTACATAGCAACACCCAGTGGATGGTTATGAGAGAGTCAACATTGAGGTGTGTGGATATAGTAAAATGGGTCCTGCATGAGTCAGGTCTGAGGCTGGCATTACTTAGTTTCCTCATTAACAACCTGGATGTGAATGGAAAGTATGCTCATTAAGTTTGCAGAGGACAAGATGATGGTCTTGGAAAATATGAGCACCATAACCTAGAGAGATTACATTTTTAATGGGTAAAGTTCAGAAGGAAAATGTATGAAATAATATACCTGATATGAAATGAATCTTACTAGATATCATCTAAGGAAAGGCTGGACAAACCAAATAGATATATAGATAGAAGGAAAATAGACTCAAGTGTAACATCTCTCTCTTTCATCAACCCAGAGTGGATAGTATATCCTTGAATAATTTATTTCCTGGGGTTTCATGTACCTCTCCATAGTTTAATTCCTATTGCCTTTTTCCCATACAACTTAGTTTTCTCCTAATTATCGTATAAGAGTCAATTCAGGCATCACCTTCTCTAGAAAGCATTTCCTGACAGCTCTCCCTCACATCTTCCACTAGTTCTATACCCCTTCTCCATGCTTTCATAATATCCTGGATAGACCTCTTTTCTTGTAATTACTCCACTGTATTTAAACTGTACTTTTCAGTCTCTGTCAATAGGCTATGACCCTAGAGTCTTTTATCTTCATAAAGTGTTTGGCATATTGTGGCTACTCATTACATATTTGTTGCATGAATGAATGAAGCAGTATTTTTAGGTAGTGGCTTTTCGTTCACATTATAGCCTCTGGAAGCAACATTGACTGAAACAGGCCACAAGAGTTCACCTCTACTTCAGGGCACCCAGTACCCAGGCTATTTAGGATCATTGCAGGGGCCCTTGAGAGGACTGGCCAAGCCATAAATCATAAGTTTTCAGTTCCTGCATCCTTAGGATGCTCCAGACTGATCTGTCCTTGATGAAGAGTGGTGACTCTCTGTTCCTTAACTTGGTTTTCTCAGGTCCTTGAAGTGATATCTACATCCCAAAAGGAAAAGAAGGTTCTTATAAGGACGAGACACATGAAGGATTGTGAATAGTGGCTGACCAGCTAATCAAAATTTTGAAGAATAATAAATTATTATTTACATAGATGTAACAATCTAAAGCTTACAGCTCAAATAAATAGAGTAGGGTAGACTCTGATATTCACATTAAAACCATAAAATTTTTTATCTTTGGTGTTTATGTCTATTTTCTCCACATCTCTATTATACTTTTCTTGTTTTTCCCCTTGCATGTCTTTATTATGTATTACCCTTCTCCCTTCTGTGTCTCTAGTTGGCTCCCCACTTCTACTTGTCTCTGCTCTTGTCTCTTTTTGGCATTTCTTCCTGTGGCCACATATAACTGAAAAACATTTTAAAGACAACTGTACTTACATTATAAAGATTTCTGTTTCCTGTTCTTAATTTAAAAGCAGGGGGATGGAATTTACATTTTTTCTCTTTGTAGCCCTTTATTGATTTTGGCCATCTCAGATTCAGGGGTCCTACGGAGAAGAAATGTTTGCCCATTTCAAGTACAGCCCTTCAAGCCCATCTGAGCATCTGTAAGCCTGTCCTGTTCCAATTGTACTTGAGTTTACCTGGCTTAGACTGCAGGCTATGGCCCATCCAACATCTGAAAAATCAACTCCGGAGTTAGTTTAACTTTTAAGTTATAGTACTTTAGAATTGAGAAAGACTTTAGATGCTATTTAATCTTAAAAATGAGGGAAACTGTGACCCAGAGAGGGTATGCAGTTGCTCACAGTCATGAAATTGGTAAATGACAGATCAAAGACCAGAGCCTGATTCAGAGAAATTTATGTAATGGAAAAGTCATACTTATTTATATATTGGAATGCTCTACTGGGCTTCAAGAAGAAGGGAAGCCTCTGCCAAAGTCAGGGAAATGTAATAAATAATAAAGTCCCTTAAAAATTGTTGGTCATATGGACCCAGGATCATAAATCCTGGAAGTGAAAATGTATCTGGTATGTGCTTGACATCAATGTGTATAAGTGTGTATTTGTACACATCTGTGTGATTCATTTGAATAATCCTCAACCTTATCTCCTTTAACAGTTCTCGTCTTCCCCATGGTATAGGAAAGGGCTACTACATAATGAATGCTTCTTTTTTGTTGGTGTAACATTTTGTCATAAAAACTTTAAATAGTATTTAAAAGGCAGTACAGTTTAGGATAGCAGTTCCCACTAATAATTCCTTTTCATCAGACTAGGGGAAGCCTCTTCACCTTGTTCATTATTGGAAGGAATGCTGGGAGAATTTTGTCAAGGTAGCTATCACACTGGGTGTAGTGACAGAACTGATCATGCAGGAATTAGGAAGAGATCATTTTTCTAGTTATATTTTGGAAGGGAATCCAAAGACTGCTGGTACTGTCCTTGATTAATGTATCAAAGACATCAATTTGGATAACATTAAAATACTCTAAATGATGAAAAAAAAAGGACATTGGCCCCACAATGAGAACTGTTTGGCGTTTTTTTATTGGTTTTGAGTGATTTATCTTGAAATCAGGCATGTAAGAACAGAGGCAGTGGGAATATCCAGTTGAGTCTAGAAGTTCAAATAAAAAGGGAATGAGATAGTATGAGGTTCAAGGATGTTTTATAAAAATGAGGGTTACATGCAAGCTTTTACTATAAGTATTAAACATTCCTTGTGTCACCTAGGTCCTCCTGATTTTCCCCGCAGTATGGGAGTCAGAGCATCTGAACAGGCTGCTTACAGGTGCTGGTAGTGTGATGTGAATGTACTTAATCAGGCCTGAGTTGGGTACTCCTATTGTATTTTTCAAAGTTTGTAAAATAATACAGTGACCACCCTTTCTCAACGAAAAAACAACCTTTACCGTAGAAAAATCTTTCTACTTTGGAAACTTATTGCAGGTACTTTTGATTCTATCACTTTGGTGTCTCTTAAACCCATCTGCCTCTCAGTCATGGCCACCACAGTCTTTGTTCAGACTTTCATACCTTTTCATCTGGACCCCTGCCACCTATATCCACATTGCTGCCAGAGCGTTTTTACTAATTAGATTGTTTATTTTCTGTTTACAACCCTGCAGTAGCACTCCATGACCTTTAGGTAAACTTCAGATTCCTTAACATTTCATGTAAGATCTTTATGATCCATTTCTCATTAACTTCTGCAACCTTATCTGTCATCACTTCATGTTCTAGTCAAATTAAATTTTCTGATGTTTCCTAATTTCTCATGCATCTGAGCCTTCATTTATGTTATCTCCTTTCCCTGGAATGTTTCCTTCCTAACTTCCTTTTCCCTTGCTTGCTTTCTCTTACTCATCTTTCTAGACTTTGCTGAGGTATCATCTCCAGGGTGCCTTCCCTGATCACCTCTTCCTCCTCTCGATACCCCATCCCATGTATTATAATCTTTAATTATTAGTTTGTCTTTCCTCTCAGACCCTCAACCACTTGAGGATGTAGATCATGGCTTTTTAAACTTGTATCCCTAGTATTTAGCACAATGTTTGGCACGTAGTAGGTGTTTGCTAAATGTTTGTTGGATAAATAAATTTCTTTTAAAAGATAAAAATATCGTCTTCTATAGTGAAATGACCTCGTAATCTTGTGGCCTAAAAACCTTTGAACTCATCCTGTTTCTACATAAATTAAGGGCAAAAATGATACTACCTTTATGTACTTGTTCAGTTAATTTGATGGATTGAAGCTGACTGCTGGTTTCATCTCAGGAAGTGGAAGTTTCCTGCTTCTTTCCCAGTCGAAATCGTAGCCAAAGCAGATTTATTCCTAGGCTAGGTTGGTTATTAAAGTTTTATTTACGTATAATCAATACACATTTACTGAGCACTTGTGATGTTGTCAGACTCTGGACTAGTTGCTGGATACTAACGATATGGTGACATAGGTCCTCATCCTCAAAGAAATGATAGTCTTATGAGCAAGTTCCTCACCTAGAGTTTTGAGTCACTGTATGAATGAATTAAAGATGTAATAGTAGATAGTCTTTGTTTTTTAAATTAATTAATTTATTTATTTAGCTGCATTGGTTCTTCATTGCTGCACGCAGGCTTTCTCTAGTTGCAGCAAGCGGGGGCTACTCTTTGATGAGCGGGCTTCTCATTGCGGTGGCTTCTCTTGTTGCAGAGCACGGGCTCTAGGCGTGCGGGCTTCAGTAGTTGTGGCTCATGGGCTGAGTAGTTGTGGTTCATGGGCTCTAGAGAGCCGGCTCAGTAGTTGTGGTGCATGGGCTTCGTTGCTCCGCGGCATGTGGGATCTTCCCGGGCCAGGGCTCGAACCTGTGTCCCCTGCATTGGCAGGCGGATTCTTAACCACTGTGCCACCAGGGAAGTCCAGTTGGTAGTCTTTGAGCTCTAATATATTTGAATGAATCAGCCAACAAATGAACCATTTCTTCTCTGGTAATGAGGGTACATTAATAAGAGCTGGAGTTTGTGGGAGACACTACGGACAGTTAGCTAGTAGATAATTTTCTTTTTAATTAAGTAGTATTTTCTTCTAAATTTGTTTGCTGTAACTCCTATCTCTTCTAAAGGTGGTTGACAACAGTACTATAATAGACCAAAATAATTCTCTAGGAATAAAGTGTGCTTGAGATATGTACACACAAAAAATTCAGAGACTCTTACAGATTCATCCTTAGATGTGATGCTCTCTAATTTAATGCCTGACATTTCTTCTCCCTCTCTGTTCATTGTTAATTTATAAGTAGTTGTTTTTATTAGGAAATGTCATTCTTAGGTTCCTTCCCACATTTTTGCATGTGTGAACCAGCAGGAACTCACCATGGCTCATTGATGAGAACATGGAGAAAATAATGTTAATCACATTCAAAAGTGAGCAGCACTGTCAGCTACTCTTCTTTGTTTTACAGAGATGAACGAAATCAGTCCATCATTGTAAGTGGAGAGTCTGGGGCAGGAAAAACAGTTTCAGCTAAGTATGCCATGCGATACTTTGCAACTGTAAGTGGTTCCGCCAGTGAAGCCAATGTTGAGGAAAAGGTGTTGGCATCCAACCCCATCATGGAGGTAAGGCAGAGGCAGCCATGGCCTTCTTACTATATTCTCTCATTAAGAAACAGGCTCAAAAAATGGATTGATACAGCACATGTCAGAAAGTCTAGGATCTCTCAACCAGTAATAGTAGGAAAATACTTTGCTGGATGTTAGTGAGAGATCTAGGAAGAGTAAAAATTCAGTAAGGTAAACATTTTGAGTAAAGTCTAGCTATAGAGGAATCTACTTTATTCCATAAACCTGCATTTTTAACCTACCATTGGATCGTTGCCTCCAAGGAGCTGGCAATGGCACTTCATTTCCTCAAGTTTCTTTTCTCCCAGTTAATTGACCTGTATCTATTGCTAAGTTTTTACATTTTTCCAGATATGAACTATAAACTTAAATCATAATCTTGAAAGCATTTTTCTGTTTGTTTCTGTCAAGCATATCACACAGCTTTAGTTTAGAAAAAGAAATTCAATAATATAAATTCTTGGAAAAGGAAGATCTATGAAAGGATATCCTTTCAAAAGTGGACTACGTATACAAAGTAGACATGCTCATGCCAAAGAAAACAGACTTTTTTGTGTCAGAATTTGAGTATTTTAGGATTTGTAATTAGAGAATATGATTTTAGGAAAGTTACATTTTTGTAAGTATTCCCATTAAATGGAGAATATAAGTCTCAATAAATGGAGAGAAATTACTTTGGACATGCAGAAACAAACCTTTCTTAATAAAAACCCAAGTCAACATTCTTTATTCCTGTTTTTTTCCTTTGTCAAGCCTTACATGTCACCCAAACACAGATGGCGTTTAGAACTGGCTTGGTGCACCTGTGGTGCAAGTGGTTTTTGCACTGATCGGTCCAGAGGTAATTGAGCCTGGTGTGCAGTGCTGTGTGTGACACTTCAGAATAGTATGCTGTGACCCCTTGCCCACAGGGCTGCCCTCTAGTGCAGCATGACTTCTGTTCTTGGGATTAAGAAAATAAGAGATGCTGGGGAAGTTAAGAGCCTCCTGGGCTGGGTGAGCACTGGAAATGTTTTCTGAAATAGCACAGACAGGAAAAAACAGATGCTTATGCCAAAAGAGAGTAGTAAAGATTTTAAGCAAATATTAAGATTTTGAAAGAATTTAAGCTACAGATATAGTGGTGGATCCCACTTGTGTTAATATTGCGAAAATATAATCTGTATAGCCAGTTTCTGATTTTGGTTCAGAAAACAACAGGGCTTTGCTTTCTACCATTATTTTGACTGTTTTTGATCATAACAACAAATTCTTGGTATTTGGCAGTAGTTTAGGCCGTTCTTAGTCCCTAATGTTAGAAGATCCCAGAGTGTTGATTATGAACGCATCAAGAAATCCCATTTCTCCTAGGCCTAGACCATATAATAACATAACTCTGGAATACGTCAAGTTGAATGAACTATTTTATGACCTTGCTATAGTCTCTTTCAAAAACTAGCTATACTGTGTTTTCTACAACACAGATTTGAGTTGTGTTAGTAGGTGTGATATTAAGAATTTGGAATGACTACAGATACTACTTTTTAATATGCAGTTATAAGGAATGTACCCTGTTTGCTAGGATGAACAAAAAAAGATAAAGACAGCAGTTATACTTTAAAAAAAATTAATTTATGAAAAAAATTTTTTTAAAGACAGTAGTTATACTTAGCTACTTCACGGTGTATTATTGTTTAGTTTCTCTGCTGGAATTTGGATTTAGAAAATTTGTTAAAGAGAGAACTAATTTTCAACAGCTACAAATGAGGCCATCCCAACTTGAAAGATTAAAATGGAATGTAGGGCTGAAGAATGGTGACAAAGGGATTCCAGTTACAGGAAGAAAATATAGGTAGAATATTGAATATGTGGCCAAGAAAATTTGTAGCTTTTAAACCTGCCTCAAGATTATGTCTTTATATCAGAGCCGTTTACTGTGATGTCAAGAAAGGAGTGTCTGGGTCTCCAGTGATCACGAGCATCCCACACCTTGAACATCACAGCCCAGGGGCTTATGGGATTTGCACATTATCCTTTAGAAAGCAAGCTCCTCATCCTCGGCATAGGCTCCTTTTGCAAAATACGAACAATGTACAGTGAAATAAATGATTCCCTTTTACTCAATTTTATGACATTTTCTTTTTCATCCTTTTTTCCTAGACATTTTCATCCTAAGATGGGGACAGGGAAGATGTTGGGGGCACACTGGGTCTTTTTTTAAAAACTTTAATTAATACATTTATTTTGGGCTGCGTTAGGTCTTTGTTGCTGTGCGCAGGCTTTCTTTAGTTGCGGTGAGCGGGGCCTACTCTTCGTTGCGGTGTGCGGGCTACTCATTGCGGTGGCTTCTCTCGTTGCAGAGCACGGGCTCTAGGCATGCGGGCTTCAGTAGTTGTGGCTCGTGGGCTCAGTAGTTGTGGCTCGCGGGCTCTAGAGCGCAGGCGCAATAGTTGTGGCGCACGGGCTTAGTTGCTCCACGGCATGTGGGATCTTCCCAGACCAGGGATCAAACCCATGTCCCCTGCATTGGCAGGTGGATTCTTAACCTCTGCGCCACCAGGGAAGGCCCCACACTGGGTCTTAATAGTTCTATTTCCTCTTCAATAACTGTAGTTGAAGATTTTCACCTCCATTTAGTAAAGAAGAATAATTCATTCAACATTTCGCTGAAATCAGTAGTAAAATGAAGACCACAAAACTTCTTTCCTTTAACAATTTCTTGCTGATTGAAATGAAAATAGCATTGGGAGGCTGTTATAAATATAGTACTTATAAGGCAGAGGGAGCAATTAGGGGGAATGAACAAAATAAATGAATAAATGAATAAACTTCGTTTACATGCAGAACCTTCTTTCCATATTGGGTTAAAGGCTTAGAATCATAGAGTTTTATTTTTGAAAGGGACCCTAGAGCTCATCTATTCCAGTCAGTTTACGCCTGGGGACACTAATGCTCCTCAGAGGATTAAATGATGGCAAGTTAGTGGTAGGGCCTGGTGTGCTACCCAGGCCTTCAGACTTCTGTTTCATATACTCCTTCTACCATTCTTTGCTATATGTTTATATACCTTGTGCTCAAAGACAAAAGGGTCTGCTTCAACTCTGGCCTACTCACTGCTTCTTCTCACAGAACGTAGTATTATCTCGGCAGGTTGGCCACTCTGATCCCCACTGTAAATAGACTGGGGTGGGGGGATGACATTTGGAGGTTGGGATAAGAGTCTGGGAGGGATGAGAAGCTGTGGACCACCGTCCCCTAACTTGCTTACGTTCTGGGGGAAAGTGCTTAGGACAGTGCCTGGTAAACACTCAGTAATTATTATCGCTGCTGCCATTGCTACTACATGTAACCCTTCATCTGCTCTTTGACAGAATATGTTGTGCTGAAAGAAAATTTCACGTTTATTTTCTAAACAAAATAAAAATAATGGGAATATGTGGAGACATTTTGTTGTGCTTTTTGTAATATCAAGTTTTGCTGGGAAGATAGCTTCCAACTATTCTTTCAATCTGTAATGTTAATCTGAAAGTTAGCAGCGTTCTCATTGCCAAAACAGAATAGGGTAATACATGTCTTATATTTCAGAGAGTGAAAATATGTTTTCTTTGATTGATCAGAGAATCTAATGTGTTGACTTTTATGGCTATGTTACTACTGTTTTCATCACTTGTGTTTGTATTGCTTTTTTTTTTTTTTTTGTATTGCTTTCTTAATGCTCCAGAGCATTTTCATATCTTTCTCTCTGCTGTGGTTTCAATATACTAATCCTAATAGTCCCAGGCTTTGCACAGTGAAAGATACTAATTGTATGAAATTATCTTATTAAGCATTTAATTTATGCAGTATGTTAACACTTGCTTTTCTAACTACAGCATGTTTTTTGCTTTGCTTTGAAAGAAAAATTTATAGATGCATGTTACCTAAATCAGAAAGCAGTGCATATTCAATTTAAATTTTTAAGATTATATGAAAAATTTAGCAGAAAGTTACATTCTCTGCATTCTTTAGCAGATGTCTTGCAAGTTAGATACAACTATCAAAATCCAAAGCCAAATTTTACTGTCTCTGGTTTCTGAAAATGGCTTTGAATTAAGTGGGTAATTACTAACACTCCACTAATAAGCAGTCCAGCTGGGCCCACTGGCTAAAGAGACCCTGAACACCAAAGCAATATTTCCAGGAAAATATTAATTTGTCTTAACCAGCTTATTTACGTAAAACAGACTAAATTTTTCAAGAAACCAAACCCTGTTATTTAACTAAGAGGGCATGTGCCTCGGCAGCCCCTGGTCCCATCCGTTCTTTTCCTTTGTTGACACGAATGAGTATGTTCCATACCACAAATGGTGGATGAAGACCTCCCGGGCACTGGGCTCGAGTCTGCTGTTTCTGAAAATAATTTGTGCGAGAATAACAAGGCCGATAAGGACTATTAGTGTGTACCTGTGTGGTTGTGCAGTGAGCAAAGCATACAGTTGTGCCTGCAGGGGCAAAACTGGTTCTGTTTTTAAAAGAATCAGTTTTAAAGGATTGTGTTCTTTCTCTCCCTGAACAAATCTGTAAATGTCAGGGCATGAATTGCACTTCTAAAACCTTATTGTTTTCCCTTTGTTTCTTAGTCAATCGGAAATGCTAAGACAACCAGGAATGATAATAGCAGCCGTTTTGGGAAGTACATTGAGATTGGTTTTGATAAGAGATATCGAATCATTGGTGCCAATATGAGAACTTACCTTTTAGAGAAGTCCAGAGTGGTGTTCCAGGTAAGCCGGGCAGGTATACATATAGATTGCCATATAATTCCAGAGCTCATGTTTGTTGGTGTGCATTTTATTCCCAGATGTTCTTGAGCATGTTATGCCAATATTACTACAAACCACACTTGGACTGAAACGTAAAACAGTGCCTGTCAGAGTATATCCCTTAGACTAATAGTCTTTGGGACTGGGCAGTGATTTAGATTTAATGGTTTTGACTGTTTCCTCCAAATGCTTGTAGGAAAAGCTTAGTTAAGAAGAGGCGCTAGGGAAGAGATATGGGAACATATGTATATGTATAACTGATTCACTTTGTTGTAAAGGAAAAACTAACACACTATTGTAAAACAGTTATACTCCAATAAAGATGTTTAAAAAAAAAAAAAAAAAGAAGAGGCGCTATTAGTTTAGTCTTGTCTGTCACATTTCCCAGTTGATAGGGAAGCCATTGGTCTATGCTTCAATGAGTTACAGTTTGAACTCAGTTAAAGAAAAAAAAAAAATTATCCTTGTCCTTTTTCCTTCCTTCTTCTCTCAGAATGTGATACCATTTAGATAGAATAATGAGGGTTAAAAGATCTTCACAAGTCAGTTGTGAACTACTGTCAGAGAACACACTCAAGTGTATGCATCAGTGCCAGACTTGCATTCGCACATACTCTCTTACTCCTTTTCGGGGGGTGGGGATCTCAGTTCCCCAGAGAGGACTAAACCTAGGCTACGGCAGTGAAAGCCCAGAATCCTCACCAGGGAACTTACTCCTTTTTTGTTTGTAAATGGGAAGTATTGCACATCACAGCACTGGCAGGTGTGCATTCACATGTTTATAGGTATACTCAGGGAATGTGGACTTATCATTGGAAAACTCCCCATATAGGACTCCTGGTGACCCACTGCATGCTGAGATGGGGTTCCTGTAGTCCCTTAACTAGATGCTCACCATATTGAGGTTCAAATAGTCCTGGCACTGCCATGTAGCAGAGTCTACAATTTCCATTGCACAAGTGCCTTAAGGCTTTGAAACTGTCTGGGGCATACTGAGAATCATGAGTTTGGGCAGCCTAGAGCTATCCTGGCTTTGGCTTTGGGGGTGTGCCTGATTTGTGGCTACCTAAATGTAATACCTGAGTTGTACAGCAAAGGAATAGTCACCCTCCTCCATTGTTCTAATATCCAGATACATGTAGAGCAGTGTTACTGCGCACGCATGTATACTTGAATAGGTCCAAAACAAAATGTTTAGTAGCCAGAGGAAACAATGGGGGAAATATATGTAGATCTAAGAGAAGATTGAATCTAAATAGTACAGATTTGATTGATAGGTAGATGATTAAAGGGAAAATGGGTATGGTGACCAGAGGCTAGTAGTGCTTAAGACAGAATGTTAAGGCCTAATCCTTATTGTCTTGTATAGAAACATTGAAGCAATTCTAGATGTTCCCCAACCCACAGGGCTATATAATATTGTGGATGTTTGGTTGTATCAAAGTGAGTCAAACAGTCAGAAAGAGCATACTTGATATTGTCCTTCATGTACAAAGATGACCAAAGCATTTCTGTAGATCCCCCTGCTTTTCTAGTTGTCTGTGTACTGAAACACCTGACCTCTTGCCTATTCATGCTTGTGGTCATTGGTATATTGTTAATTTGTTTAGTGTCTTCTGTGCATTAAACACAGAAAACTAAGTTTTCTTTACCAGACACCAGCCCCTGTTGGGCATCAAATCTGACCTTGGCCTTACGTGCTCTATTCTTCAGTTAACTGAATACGCTGCAGACTTCAAGGATATGACAATAGAGTATAATAATATTGTATAAACAATATTATTACAACTGTACTTTTAAAGTATATATATGGAAAAAGACTGTCGGAAAATAGTAAGAAATGATCTTAGAATTGTACATGATTTATTTTCTATTAAAAAAATTTTATTGATTTTTAAATATATAAACTAAAATGATATGGATGATGTAGTGCATTTGTGGATTTCTTACAAACAACTACAGTAGATGGTCCAGTCTAAAATATGGCAAAACTGAGATTTTTTTTTTCTAGTCAAAAGTCTTAGGAAGGCCATGAATCTAAGAAAATACTGTGAGAAAATATTGAGTATTGCAGGGAAAAAAGTAAAAAGGTTTTAGCTTCCCCCAAAGGCACTGATCTCTTATGACAGTGCCATATAGCAAGCTGTTCACTAGTTCAAAAAGCATTACTATCAGGTATATTATTTTGAATGTGACCAACAGATACACACTCACACAGATGCACACAGCCAATAAATCACAGGGTTTAATAATCATAGATATGTGTTAGGAAATTTGGGAGAGGACAGTTTATTTCATCAAATGAGATAATTAAATTTTTATTTTTATGATTGAATTTTCTGGATTTTAGATTAAAATGCTGTAATTGAAAACTCTTCTTTTTTCAAAGGCAGAAGAGGAGAGAAACTATCATATCTTCTATCAGCTTTGTGCCTCAGCAAAGTTACCTGAATTTAAAATGCTGCGATTAGGTATGAGTATGGCACTAGATTTATTGTGCTGGTATTGTCTTATGTTAATTTCTGAGTTCACAAATTTACTTCTTAAAAAGGAGATTATCTCATACTGAAATATTTATGGATGAAATGATAAGAGGCCTACAGTTGGCTTCAAGATAACTCATGGGATGAGGAAGTGGTGAGTGGCTGTATAAATGGAACAATATTGGCCTTGAGTTGATACTTGTTTAAGATGAGTGATGAGTACACAAGGGCTCATTATACTAGTTTCTGTACTGTTGTATATGTTTGAAATTTGCCTTGATTAAAAGGAAAAAAAATGTAAAGGAGTTTACGTGGTGGAAATCTATGAGGTTCCATAGGTGGAACTCTATGAAGAAGGGAGTAAAGTATTTGAAGAAATTATCCTAGCCTGTAGATTGGAATAAAACCTTTAGGAAAGGACTATTCATTTCACAAATTCTACAAACATTTTACTCCGTTATTTAATTTTGAGTCTTGTATTAAAATATAACTAAAACCACAGGAAGTCAAACTTCAGACTCTATACACTGAATTGTGCTGTCACTGCCTCTAATTCAGAGTGGACATAAGGGTAGAAGTCAAGGCCTTTTCATAGACTGCAAATCTTTTAAAAAAATTTTCCTTAATTTCAGGAGACGCAAATAACTTTCATTACACGAATCAAGGTGGCAGTCCTGTGATTGAAGGAGTAGATGATGCCAAGGAGATGGCACAAACCAGGCAGGCCTGCACTTTGCTAGGTATGTAATCTTATACTTGAATTTTTAGAAGCAATAGCTTTTTTTTTTTTTTTTTTGTGGTACACGGGCCTCTCACTGCTGTGGCCTCTCCCGTTGCGGAGCACGGGCTTCGGACACGCAGGCCCAGCAGCCATGGCCCACGGGCCCAGCCGCTCCGCAGCACGCGGGATCCTCCCGGACCGGGGCACGAACCCGTGTCCCCTGCATCGGCAGGCAGACTCCCAACCACTGCGCCACCAGGGAAGCCCAGAAGCAATAGCTTTTTGACTCAAGCAACATTTGATTGCAATATTGGCTTAGCTTCATATTAAGTGGTGAGAATTGTTGAGAGATTTAACATTCATTTTTGGTGTTTTGTTTTAAATTTATTTTTAGATTCTTTATAAAACACAGTTGGACAGCAAATGAGTACAGTGTTTCTCTTCGAGTTGATGGGGACTGTACTGAAATTAGGTTATGATGATGGTTGCATAACTCTGTAAATTTACTAAAAACCATTGAATTGCATATTTAAAATGGATAAATTTTATGGTATGCAAATTATTCCTCAGTAAAGCTATTTAAAACATACATTCAGGGGCTTCCCTGGTGACACAGTGGTTAAGAATCCGCCTGCCAATGCTGGGGATCCCACATGCCACGGAGCAACTAAGGCTGTGCACCACAACTACTGAACCCGCGTGCTGCAACTACTGAAGCCCACACACCTAGAGCCCGTGCTCTGCAACAAGAGAAGCCACCACAATGAGAAGCCCGCACACCACAAGGAGGAGTAGCCCCCACTCGCCACAATTGGAGAAAGCCCATGTGCAGCAACAAAGACCCAACGCAGCCAAAAATAAAATAAAAGTTTATTAAAAAAAAAAAAAACATTGAGGGCATCAGGGGATGTGGAACTGTTTACTTAAAATTTTGCAAAATCTGAAAGCTAGAGCCAAATGAAATGGGTTTCTACACAAAAACTCATGTTTTATAGGATTTTGGGGGGTTTGTTTTTTCGTTTTGGGTGTCTTTTGTGGCCTGGCAATGTGGTTGAGCTGGCTTGGTGACAAAACACTGTATTACTTGTAGTTTATTCTGTTTCTGAAATAGCTCATGTCACTGTCTTGTTTCTGGATTTAAAAAAATATTGGATCTACATATAAATAAATCGACCTTTAGAAATGTAGTTATATAACTTGTAGTGTTGAATTATTTATTTAAAAGCTTCAGAATATGAATAATTCTAAAGTCATATATTGGTACTTTGAGGGGTAACCTGAGGTGACTTAATTTAATTTAAAAGCAGTGCTAATCAAAGTATGGTCCAGGACCTCTATGGAGCTTGCAAAAATTTAGAATCTCAGACCCTGACTCAGACCTACTAAACCAGAATCTGCAATTTAACCAGATCCATTGGTGATTCATACGCATATTATAGTTTGAGAAACACTGCTTTACTTCCAGGGCTAACTCTGTTTGTAAATAGAAAATTGCAAATTTGAAAGAGCCATAATGTAGGAGATGGCAGAAACATTCCTTGTAAGATGAACTGTCAGTTACTCTGTATATAGTTACATATTTGGAAATCATTTTACTATTTTTACTCGAATATAATTTATATGTAATATTCTGAAAAAAATCTTACCTTATTGAAAAATGAAGCCTGAGCTGGTGAAATACCAAGGGCTGTCCGGCTTTCTCATCCTGCCTGATCCTTTAGGTCCTGCTCTAATGCTGCGTTTAGATACTCGCTCATCAGGCTGGGGTGCAACACCAGCCTGAGCACTTCTAATCTTGGGGTCTCTTTGACTTACAGTTGGTCTGTAGTTAGAAGAAGTAATTAAATAATCTGACTTTAAAAAGCCTTACTGGGCTACAACTTACATTTGGAGTAGAGATCAATAAAAAAGGTAATAATGTTAACGAGATAATTAAATTCAGTGTGTGACAGTGATGGTGATAGTTTGTTTAGCACCTACCATGTGTCACATAGTCTGTTAAGTTTACTATGTGCATTTTCTTATTTAATGTTTACAAACTCCCTTTGAGATAGTCCCTATTGTCCCTGTATCTCAAATGAGAAAACAGAAGGATAGAAGGGTGAAGTTACCTGCCCATGTGAGATGGCAGGTCAGGAGCAGAGCCAGGCCTCAAGCTGAGGTCTGTCTCATTCCACAGCCCATGCTCTCAACTATAATGCTAAAGTGTATTATGTGTTAATGTCAACAAAGATGAAAGTGTTGTTAACTATGACACATTATAATGTGTACAACATCTGGCATTATTTAAGAGTTAAAGATGGGCTTAAAATTGTCTGCTATAATTGTTTAGTTCCTGTTCTGAAATTGATCACTTGTTCATTTACTCTGTTGTTTCAGGAATTAGTGAATCTTATCAGATGGGAATTTTCCGAATACTTGCTGGCATCCTTCACTTAGGCAATGTTGGATTTATGTCTCGAGATTCAGACAGCTGCACAATCCCTGTAAGTTCAGAGCAAGCTTCCTGTGATGACAGTCGATTTATATTTTAGTTTTGTTGATTCTTTATGGAAACAATGTGTTTGAAGTCTCTTTATTAACTAACATTAGAAACTATCAGAGAGGTAATTATTAGATACACTATGCAGAATAGAATCTTGAATTGTAAACAAAGAAATGTGGATTCAGATCCCTGGTGCACAGTGATTGGGGTGGGGGTCAGAGGGAGGGGAGGAGAGAACTTGGATATATGTTTGAGCCGTATAAACAGCAGTGGGAAATATTAGATATGAAAGTTGGATTGGTGAGACTAGAGAGAAGGGCTCATTTGGCCCATGGCTCACATAGCAGAATTGGTAAGTTCATTTGTCTCCTCAGCTGTGGAAATATAATATGGTTTAAAAGTTACTGAAGAAACTGTTAAAAGTGGTTACTCCTGGGAAGAAGAATTAGATGGCTGGGGAGATAGGGCGTCTTCACTATGATTTACATATTCTTCCGCACGTAGTGATAACTACACACTGAGAATTAAAATTCAGTTCATTTGTTTAAACTGTAACAAAACCTGACAGTCTCAGATTGTTCTCATTGGGCATTTGTGATTTGTGGTATTTTCTGATCACCACCATCAAAGATTGCACACATACACACACTCACACTTACACACACGTACATATACAGTATATATTTATTAGGGTTTTTTTTTTTTTTTTTTTTTTTTGTGGTACGCGGGCCTCTCACTGTTGTGGTCTCTCCCGTTGTGGAGCACAGGCTCCGGACGCGCAGGCTCAGTGGCCATGGCTCACGGGCCCAGCCGCTCCGCGGCACGTGGGGTCTTCCCGGACCGGGGCACGAACCCGTGTCCCCTGCATCAGCAGGCGGACTCTCAACCACTGTGCCACCAGGGAAGCCCTTATTAGGTATTTTTAACTTTATTAAAATGGAGGCAGTTTTAATATAATTCTTTTCCATCCTGCTTCCTCAAGGATTATAATAGGAAACAATTTTGAGATTTATGTTTCACTCTTCCGACACCCAAGTTGATATTTGCAAATCTACATGTAGATTAATTCATATGACTTAAATTTGGGTAAATTAGACTTTAGTTTTGAAATACATGTTTCAATGTCTCTGCCTGGGTTCAATCCCAACTTTACTATTTACTCTCTATGTTTTAGGGTGAGTTGCTTAGCTTTTCTGAACCTCAGTTTGCTCATCTGTAAAATGAAAGAGACTTTCTTTTCTAGCAGTTTTGGACTGGTTGCTCTGATTGAGCTTCATGTTGGATAAATTATATATATATATATAAATTTTTTGCAGTATGCGGGCCTCTCACTGCTGTGGCCTCTCCCATTGCGGAGCACAGGCTCCAGACGTGCAGCCCCAGCAGCCATGGCTCATGGGCCCAGCCGCTCCGCGGCATGTGGGATCTTCCCAGACTGGGACACGAACCCGTGTCCCCTGCATCGGCAGGCTGACTCTCAACCACTGCGCCACCAGGGAAGCCCTGGATAAATTATATTTTAAAATATTTTAAATAAATACATAAGAACTTCTCAGAGGCTATAAACGGAGTGAAAACAGGAACTCAGAGAATGAAGCAGAACCCTGAAGCTAAGACTCACTTGGAGGGCGTTTGCTGAACCCAGTGACGTTGAGCTTCAGTTTTTATAGCCAAATGGGGTGCAGAAGACAAAAAAACAAAGCCTAGGACTCGTATAAACAGGGGAACAGGAAGGAAAACTTCTGGCTAAAGCTGAGACCCTAAATGAGGAACTTGCTCACCACACTCTCCAAGAGTACAAAGAAAAAGAAAGTCTCAAAGCTAAGCAGAAGGGAAAAACATAGTTCCCTAAAAATTTATAACAATAAACTGACCCTCACACATACTTCCCAGTCTGATTTCATAGTTCCTGGATGGTCCTCAAAAGCTACATACACAAAACTTGGTTTAAATTGGTCCTGGATTGGTAGTGCCCTGGATGTCTGACAGAAGCAAATGCAAATCCACCTTCAATCCAGGACTCAACAGAGTCCCAGAAGAAAAGTTACAAGAAATATTGGCTCACAGTCAAAAATCTCAAATCCTATGATAAAACAAAATAGAGCTAGGTGAAACAACAGAGAGCAGAGTCAAACCTACTAATAATGCTGAAAGAAATTAACAGCATGTTTGACACAACCGAATAGGGAAGTGATGAGCTGGAAGACAGAAGTGAAGAAATGGTCCAAAATGCAAGATGGCCCCCAAGCTGGAGCCCTTAACAATAGTTAAAAGAGACGAAGGATGGAGTAATAAAATCTAATTTTAATATAATGAGAATTCCTAAGGGAGAGAAAGAAGAGAATGAGGCAGACATAATGTTTGAAGAGGTAATTACTAACAAATTTCAGAACTTGTGAAAATGACACTACACCACAGATTTGGAAAGGCCAAAAAATCCCAGTTAGGATAAATAAAAAGAAATCCACACCTAGGCACACCGTAATGCTACCACAGGCGAAGAGAAAAATCTTAAAACAGGAGAGAAATAAGACATACCACTCTTGAAGTAGCAATTAAACTGATAGCTCACTTCCCAACTGCAGTAATAGGAGCCAGAAAACAGTGGACTATCATCAGTGTTCTAGAGTAAATAACTACTAACTTAGAACTGTATATCCAGTAAAGATATCTTTCTACAATGAGGAAAAAACCAGAGGTGTTTTCAGACAAATAGAAACTTGTGAGAATTTGTCACCAATAGACCTTCACTAAAGGAAATATTAAAAGACATAGTTTAGGCAGAAGGAAAGGGATCCCAGATACAAGATCTAAAATTCCAGAAGAATTGGTAAATCAATAAACTAGTAAAGGGCTTCCCTGGTGGCGCAGTGGTTGAGAATCTGCCTGCCAATGCAGTGGACATAGGTTTGAGCCCTGGTCCGGGAAGATCCCACATGCTGTGGAGCAGCTAGGCCCATGAGCCACAACTACTGAAGCCCATGCACCTAGAGCCCATGCTCCGCAACGGGAGAGGCCACCACAATGAGGCCCATGCACCGTGGCAGGGAGTGGCCTCGGCTCTCCACAACTGGAGAGGGCCCACACGTAGCAGTGAAGACCCCAATGCAGCCATAAATAAATTAATTAATTAAAAAAATAATAAACTAGTAAAGTATGGGCAAATGTAGATAAAATTTGATTAATTAAAAGAATAATAATAATGACTAGTGTATTGGGCCACAAAATACTTATTCATTACAGAGGGAAAGGTAATGGAGAAACCTGGCAGATATTCCCTTAACCAAGCAACCAGTCAGCATCACACGAGTTCTGATGCAGCCCTCTGAGGAGGGTGCCACATCACTTCTCTAGCATTCCTGCGAAAAAGCATGGCCCAAATCTGAGGCAACATCATACAGACCCAAACTGAGAGACATACTATTTTTCTAAAATGTTAAGTTCTCAAAAGACAAAAAAAAAAAGAGTGAAGAGCTACTCAAATTAAAGGTGATTAATAAAACAAGATGACTAAATTCAATGTATAAACCTAGATTGGATCCTGGACCATAGAAATGTGGGCTCCCCCAGCCCACCCTCAGAGGACATTATTAGGTCAATCAGCAAAATTTGAATTAGATCTGCAGGCGAGGTAATAGGGTTGTATCATTGCTAATTTCCTGATTTTAATCACTATACTATAGTTATATAAGATAATGTCTTTGGATTTTAGGAAATGAACAGTAAAATATTTAGAACCAAAAGAGCATCAGGTTTGTAACATGCTCTCAAAAGGTTCTGAAAAAATAACATGTATGTATATGTACGTGAAAGAGTGAGAAAGAAAGAGAATGATACAAGCAAACTCCGTAAAATATTAATATTTAGGGAATCTGGGTGAAGGGAATTCTTAGTACTCTTCTTGCAACTTTTCTGTTAGTCTGAAATTAGTTCAAAATAAAAAGTTTTAAAAAAATAAAGTGAATCACCAGCCCTTCCTTCCCCCCAAAAAAGATGGAACTAAAATACTGGATAACAAAGCTTATAGATTGGGGTGGAATGTTTGGAGTTCGTGTTAGTTAATTACACTAAGTTAACTAATGTAACTTAATGCTTCTATCATAAAAATAGAAACAGAAGGTAAACCTTTCAAACTAGTAGAGAGAAAAATTAACTGAAAAAAATAATCCAAACATAGCAAGAGAGGTAGAGAAAATTTTAGAAAAGGTGGGACAAGTAAAGGCACAAAATAAGGTAGAAATAATTACAAGTGAACCAATGTTTCAGCTAATATGGATTGTCAGACTGGTTTTAGAATTCAGGTATGTACTTTTGAAAGACACATTCCTAAAACATAAAGGTACAGATAGTTCGAAAGTAAAAGGTTTAGAAAACACACACCATAATAGCTAGAAAAAAACGCAGACCTATATTGATCCTGGACAAAACAGACTTTGAGGCCAAAAGCTATACTGGAGATAGAGTCACTATGGGTTTTTTTTTTTAAATTTTATTTATTTTTTTATACAGCAGGTTCTTATTAGTCATCCATTTTATACATATCAGTGTATAAATGTCAATCTCAATCTCCCAATTCATCACACCACCACCACCCGCCCCTGCCACTTTGCCCCCTTGGTGTCCATGCATTTGTTCTCTGCATCTGTGTCTCAATTTCTGCCTTAGAAATTGGTTCATCTGTACCATTTTTTTAGGTTCCACAGATATGCATTAATATATGATATTTGTTTTTCTCTTCTGACTTACTTCACTCTGTATGACAGTCTCTAGATCCATACACGTCTCTACAAATGACCCAATTTCGTTCCTTTTTATGGCTGAGTAATATTCCATTGTATATATGTACCACAACTTCTTTATCCATTCATCTGTCGATGGGCATTTAGGTTGCTTCCATGTCCTGGATATTGTAAATAGTGCTGCAATGAACATTGGGGTACATGTGTCTTTTTGAATTATGGTTTTCTCAGGGTGTATGCCCAGTAGTGGGATTGCTGGGCCATATGGTAATTCTATTTTTAGTTTTTTAAGGAACCTCCATACTGTACTCCATTGTAGCTGTATCAATTTACATTCCCACCAACAGTGCAAGAGGGTTCCCTTTTCTCCACACCCTCTCCAGCATTTGTTGTTTGTAGATTTTCTGATGATGCCCATTCTAACTGGTGTGAGGTGATACCTCATTGTAGATTTGATTTGCATTTCTCTAATAATTAGTGATGTTGAGCAGCTTTTCATGTGCTTCTTGGCCATCTGTTTGTCTTCTTTGGAGAAATGTCTATTTAGGTCTTCTCCCCACTTTTGGATTGGGTTGTTTATGTATGTATGTATGTATTTATTTATTTAGGCTGTGTTGGGTTTTCATTTCTGTGCAAGGGCTTTCTCTAGTTGTGGCAAGCGGAGGCCACTCTTCATCGTGGTGACGGGCCTCTCGCTATCGCGGCCTCTCTTATTGTGGAGCACAGGCCCCAGACGTGCAGGCTCAGTAGTTGTGGCTCATGGGCCCAGTTGCTCCACTGCATGTGGGATCTTTCCAGACCAGGGCTCGAACCCGTGTCCCTTGCATTGGCAGGCAGATTCTCAACCCCTGCAACACCAGCAAAGCCCGGGTTGTTTATTTTTTTAATATTGAGCTGCATGAGCTGTTTATATATTTTTTAGATTAATCCTGTCTCCGTTGATTCGTGTGCAAATATTTTCTCCCATTCTGAGGGTTGTCTTTTCATCTTGTTTGTAGTTTCCTTTGCTGTGCAAAAACTTTTAAGTTTCATTTGATCCCATTTGTTTATTTTTGGTTTTGTTTCCATTACTCTAGGAGGTGGTCCAAAAAAGATCTTGCTGTGATTTATGTCAAAGAGTGTTCTTCCTATGTTTTCCTCTAAGAGTTTATAGTGTCCGGTCTTAAATTTAGGTCTCTAATCCATTTTGAGTTCATTTTTGTGTATGGTGTTAGGGAGTGTTCTAATTACATTATTTTACATGTAGCTGTCCATTTCTCCCAGCACCACTTAATGAAGAGGCTGTCTTTTCTCCATTGTACAGCCTTACCTCCTTTGTCATAGATTAGTTGACCATAGGTTCATGGGTTTATCTCTGGGCTTTCTATCCTGTTCCATTGATCTATATTTCTGTTTTTGTGCCAGTACCATATTGTCTAGATTACTGTAGCTTTGTCATATAGTCTGAAGTCCAGGAGCCTGATTCCTCCAGCTCTGTTTTTTTCCCTCAAGACCGCTTTGGCTATTCGGGGTCCTTTGTGTCTCTGTACAAATTTTAAGATTTTTTGTTCTAGTTCTGTAAAAAATGCCATTGGTGGCTTTCCTAGTGGCACAGTGGTTGAGAGTCCGCCTGCCAATGCAGGGGACACGGGTTCGTGCCCTGGTCTGGGAAGATCCCACATGCTGCGGAGCGGCTAGGCCCGTGAGCCGTGGCCGCTGAGCCTGTGCGTCCAGAGCCTGTGCTCCGCAATGGGAGAGGCCACAACAGTGAGAGGCCCACATACCACCAAAAACAAAAAAAATGCCAATGGTAATTTGATGGGGATTGCACTGAATCTGTAGATCGCTTTGGGTAGTATAGTCATTTTCACAATATTGATTCTTCCAATCAAAGAACATGGTATATCTCTCCATCTGATGGTGTCATCTTTAATTTCTTTCATCAGTGTCTTATAATTTTCTGCATACAGGTCTTTTGTCTCCCTAGGGAGGTTTATTCCTAGGTATTCTATACTTTTTTTTGCAAATGGGAATGTTTCCTTAATTTCTCTTTCAGATTTTTCATCATTAGTGTATAGGAATGCAAGAGATTTCTGTGCATTAATTTTGTATCCTGCAACTTTACCAAATTCATTGATTAGCTCTAGTAGTTTTCTGGAGGCATCTTTTTCTCTACATATAGTATCATGTCATCTGCAAACAGTGACAGTTTTACTTCTTCTTTTCCAGTTTGTATTCCTTTTATTTCTTTCTCTTCTCTGATTGCTGTGGCTAGGACTTCCAAAACTATGTTGAATAATAGTGGTGAGAGTGGACATCCTTGTCTTGTTCCTGATCTGACAGGAAATGCTTTCAGTTTTTCACCATTGAGAATGATGTTTGTTGTGGGTTTGTTGTATGTGGCCTTTATTATGTTGAGGTAATTTCCCTCTATGCCCACTTTCTGGAGAGTTTTTATCATAAATGGGTGTTGAATTTTGTCAAAAGCTTTTTCTGCATCTATTGAGATGATCATATGGTTTTTCTTCTTCAATTTGTTAATATGGTGTATCACATTGGTTAATTTGCATATATTGAAGAATCCTTGCATCCCTGGGATAAATCCCACTTGATCATGGTGTATGATTCTTTTAATGCGTTGTTGGATTCTGTTTGCTAGCATTTTGTTGAGGATTTTTGCATCTATATTCATCAGTGATATTGGTTTGTAATTTCCTTTTTTTGTAGTATTTGTCTGGTTTTGGTATCAGGGTGATGGTGGTCTCATAGAATGAGTTTTGGAGTGTTCCTTCCTCTGCAATTTTTTGGAAAAGTTTGAAAAGGATGGGTGTTAGCTCTTCTCTAAATATTTGATAGAATTCACCTGTGAAACCATCTGGTCCTGGACTTTTGTTTGTTGGAAGATTTTTAATCACAGTTTCAATTTCATTACTTGTGATTGGTCTGTTCATATTTTCTATTTCTTCCTGGTTCAGTCTTGGGAGGTTATACCTCTCTAAGAATTTGTCCGTTTCTTCCAGGTTGTCCATTTTATTGGCATAGAGTTGCTTGTAGTAGTCTCTTAGGATGCTTTGTATTTCTGTGGTGTATGTTGTAACTTCTCCTTTTTCATTTCTAATTTTAATGATTTGAGTACTCTCCTTCTTTTTCTTGATGAGTCTGGCTAATGGTTTTTCAATTTTGTTTATCTTCTCAAAGAACCATCTTTTAGTTTTATTGATCTTTGCTATTGTTTTCTTTGTTTCTATTTCATTTATTTCTGCTCTGATCTTTATGATTTCTTTCCTTCTAATAACTGGGTTTTGGTTGTTCTTCTTTCTCTAGTTCCTTTAGGTGTAAGGTTAGATTGTTTATTTGAGATGTTTGTTGTTTCTAGAGGTAGGATTGTATTGCTATAAACTTCCCTCTTAGAACTGCTTTTGCTGCATCCCATAGGTTTTGGATCATCATGTTTTCATTGTCATTTGTCTCTAGGTATTTTTTTATTTCCTCAGTGATCTCTTGGTTATTTAGTAAAGTATTGTTTAGCCTCCATGTGTTTGTTTTTTGATATTCTTTTCCCTGTAATTGATTTCTAATCTCATAGCGTCGTGGTCAGAAAAGATGCTTGATACAATTTCAGTGTTCTTAAATTTACTGAGGCTTGACTTGTGACCCTAGATGTGATCAATCCTGGAGAATATTCCATGCGCACTTGCAAAGAAAGTGTAATCTGCTGTTTTTGGATGGAATGTCCTATAAATATCGATTAAATCTATCTGGTCTATTGTGTCATTTAAAGCTTCTGTTTCCTTATTAATCTTCTGTTTTCATGATCTGTCCATTGGTGTAAGTGAGGTGTTAACGTCCCCCACTATTATTGTATTACTGTCGATTTCCTCTTTTATAGCTGTTAGCAGTTGCCTTATGTATTGAGGTGTTCCTATGTTGGGTCCGTATATATTTATAATTGTTATATCTTCTTGGATTGATTCCTTGATCATTATGTAGTGTCCTTCCCATTCTTTATTTTAAAGTCTGTTTTATCTGATATGAATATTGCTACTCCAGCTTTCTTTTGATTTCCATTTGCATGGAATATCTTTTTCCATCTCCTAACTTTCAGTCTGTATGTGTTCCTAGGTCTGAAGTGGGTCTTTTGTAGACAGCATATAAATGGATCTTGTTTTTGTATTCATTCAGCGACCCTCTGTCTTTTGGTTGGAGCATTTAATTCATTCACGTTTAAGGTAATTATTGATATGTATGTTCCTATGACCATTTTCTTAATTGTTCTGGGTTTGTTTTTGTAGGTCCTTTTCTTCTCTTGTGTTTCCCACTTAGAGAAGTTCCTTTAGCATTTGTTGTAGAGCTGGTTTGGTGGTTGCTGAATTCTCTTAGCTTTTGCTTGTCTGTAAAGCTTTTGACTTCTCCATCAAATCTGAATGAGATCCTTGCCGGGTAGAGTAATCTTGGTTGTAGTTTCTTCCCTTCCATCACTTTAAACATGTCATGCCACTCCCTTCTGGCTTGTAGAGTTTCTGCTGAGAAATCAGCTGTTAACCTCATGGGAGTCCCCTTGTATGTTACTTGTCGTTTTTCCCTTGCTTGCTGCTTTCAATAATTTTTCTTTGTCTTTAATTTTTGCCAATTTGATTACTATGTGTCTAGGCATGTTTCTCCTTGGGTTTATCCTGTATGGGACTCTCTGTGCTTCCTGGACTTGGGTGGCTATTTCCTTTCCCATGTTAGGGAAGTTTGAACCATAATCTCTTCAAATATTTTCTCGAGTCCTTTCTCTCCCGCTTCCCCTTTTGGGACCTCTATAATGCGAATGTTGTTGCATTTAATGTTGTCCCAGAGGTCTCTTAGGCTGACTTCATTTCTTTTCATTCTTTTTTCTTGATTCTCTTCTGCAGCAGTGAATTCCACCATTCTCTCTTCCAGGTCACTTACCTGTTCTTCTGCCTCAGTTATTCTTCTATTTATTCCTTCTAATGTAGTTTTCAATTCAGTTATTGTATTGTTCATCTCTCTTTGTTTGTTCTTTAATTCTTCTAGGTCTTTGTTAAACACTTCTTGCATCTTCTCGATCTTTGCCTCCATTCTTTTTCTGAGATCCTGGATCATCTTCACTATCATTATTTTTTAATATATTTTTTAACATCTTTATTAGAGTATAATTGCTTTACAATCGTGTGTCAGTTTCTGCCTTATAACAAAGTGAATCAGTTATACATATACATATGTCCCCATATCTCTTCCCTCTTGCATCTCCCTCCCTCCCACCCTCCCTACCCCACCCCTCTAGGTGGTCACAAAGCACTGAGATGATCTCCCTGTGCTATGCGGCTGCTTCCCACTACCTATCTATTTTACGTTTGGTAGAGTATATATTTCCACGTCACTCTCTCACTTTGTCCCAGCTTACCCTTCCCCCTCCCCATATCCTCAAGTCCATTCTCTAGTAGGTCTGCATCTTTATTCCCATCTTGCTCCTAGGTTTTTCTGATCAATTTCTTTCTTTCTTTTTTTTTTTTTTAGATTCCATGTATATGTGTTAGCATACGGTATTTGTTTTTCTCTTTCTGACTTACTTCACTCTGTATGACAGTCTCTAGGTCCATCCACCTCACTACAAATAACTCAGTTTAGTTCCTTTTTATGGCTGAGTAATATTCCATTGTGTATATATGCCACATCCCCACATAGCACAGGGAGATCAGTTCGGTGCTTTGTGACTACCTAGAGGGGTGGGAATGGCGAGGGTGGGGTGGAGAGAGATGCAAGAGGGAAGAGATTTGGAGACATATGTATATGTATAACTGATTCACTTTATTATAAAGCAGAAACTGACACACCATTGTAAAGCAATTATACTCTAATAAAGATGTTAAAAAAATAGACAGGTCTATCATAGTGGGATATTACTGACTTCTCTAAATTATTCATAGGTAAAGAAGTCCAAAAATTAGTTAGGTTATAGAAAATTTGAACAAAACAGTTAACAACGTTAATCTAATAGAATAATGTGTTAACGCCTTTCAAATAGAATGTTTAGAGAGTGCTGATCCACTTCTAAATGATGTCATACCATTCATATATATAAATGAATGAAATAAGCTGCTTATTTAACGGAGTTGATCCATGTTGTTGGTAATGCTGCTGATTTGTATCTGAAGTGATTACTTGGGAGGAGGGAAGATGAAAGAAGGAAGGGATTGCTTCAGTGGGAAGGTTCAGCGGATGAGGATGTCAGGAGACCAAGGTTCTAATGGCAATTCTGACATAAACTTGTTGTGTGATTTTTAAAAAAATATTTATTTATTTATTTGGCTGTGCCGGGTCTTAGTTGTGGCATTTGGGATCTGTACTTGTGGCATGCGAACTCCTAGTTGCTGCATGTGGGGTCTAGTTCCCTGACTAGGGATCAAATCTGAGCCTCCTGCATTGGGAGCATGGAGCCTTAGCCACTGGAACACCAGGGAAGTCCCTGGTTGTGTGTTTTTCAACAAACTATTCTCTTGGATCTTATTTCCTCATTTGTAAATTAGAGATAAGAGTGTTCACCCTACCTATTCCCCTGGAATGTTATCAGATGCATTTGAAATGTGTGAGTGAAGATGTTGAAAAATATAATGCACTAACATGGGTTAAATTTAAAAAGTGTTTATTGAATCCCTACTCATGCAAAGCCTATGGAAGACAGCTGTAGGGGATACAGGATCCCTGTAGGTGATACAGTGGATGCTTAGATTAGAGATTCTAGTCTAAGAAGTCACACAAATAACTGTCAGGTTAACTGTTTATAACCCTTAAGTACCCCACCCCCCATGGGCCCCCATTGCTCTTAGTGGAAAGACCAGCCATAGTATAGCCTCTGGCTTCATCTCATACATTTTCTCCCTCACTCAGCTTCAATCCCTCACGTCTCTGGTTTCCCTCCCACCACAGGACTTTTATACCAGATGTACCCTCAGCTTGGAAGACCCTTTCACCAAGTTAACACCTTCTCATCCTTCAGATCTCAACTCCATTTCTCAAGGCCCCGTCTCTTGCCTCCCTCAATAGGGCATTCTCCTTTCACATGACATCTTAGTATAGTGTCCTCCTTTGTAGTAATTTTAATTTTAGGGAGCAATCATTTAGTTAACACCTATTTCCCCTAGTGACTGTAAGTTCTAGGAGGACAGGGTACATGTCTGTTTTTGTTTGCTGGCATATAATAGACACTCAGTAAACATTTGTAGACAAGCTGACTCATTTTATGACTGACTGAATGAATGAATGTGCCTAAAGAGAGATCCAAACAAGTACTCTCAGGAAACAAAGGAAGAGGTAATTTTTTAAATGAGCCCTAGAAGAGATTACAAAATCCTGCCTAGATGCTGGTTTGATGGATGATTGTGATTATAACTGATCAGCTTCAGGTGATCTTGGTGTTTGTTATAACAAAGAAATTGCTGGGTTTTAATTGTTATCTCTTTGTTAGTATTTTTTAGTAAATTTTTGCTTAATTGATCTGGTCCTAGGAGATAACCCATTCTCTTTTGGCAGCCCAAGCATGAACCTCTCAGCATCTTCTGTGACCTCATGGCTGTGGACTTTGAGGAGATGTGTCACTGGCTCTGCCATCGGAAGCTGGCTACTGCCACGGAGACATACATCAAGCCCATCTCCAAGCTGCAGGCCACGAATGCCCGCGATGCATTGGCCAAGCACATCTATGCCAAGCTCTTTAACTGGATTGTAGATCATGTCAATCAAGTTCTCCATTCTGCTGTCAAACAGCACTCTTTTATCGGTGTGCTGGACATTTATGGGTAAGTGTATTTGGCTTAGTGGTCTGAGCATTTCTTTCTAGAGACTATCTAGTAACTCTAAGTGGGTATTTGATTATGTTTCCTACTGGTGAGGAGAAGGGAAAATTAGAAGATAATTTTTAAAAGTCTAATTTCATTTGCTAGTTTGCCTTCTCTGGGTACCTTTCTTTAATGTTAAAACCCTTCCTGTATATTTGCGCTTTACGATGACTTTTTCATTATCTGGTTCAGTTTTTCAAAAGAGTGTATGAAATTTCTATTCCCCATTCCTTTCTATGTGTATATAGACACTGTGCATCTCTGACCTGACAAGAGCAATGGCTTTATCGTAATTCTGATTGTTCCCTACTTGAGGATGAATATGCCGTCCAGAGTATATACTGTTAGACATGTCCGTAGGCTGCAGCCTTTAAAAAATCTCGCTGCCACCTGGCTGATGCTTATCTGCTGGGTACATATTTCATGTTACTGAGTTACAAAACCTTATTTATCTTCACTGATGTGTTAAGAAAGTTTCACAATGTTGGGGAATTTCCTATTTCTTTCTTTCTGATTTGGACATTTTAAACATTTTTTAAAGTTATTTCTTCCTTTTTCTCCTCTTCCCATGTTACTTTTGGTTTTACAGATTTGAAACATTTGAGATAAATAGTTTTGAACAGTTCTGCATAAATTATGCAAATGAAAAACTACAGCAACAATTCAATATGGTAAGAATTTTCTTGCTTGAATAATATTCTACCAAAAATTATTCTCTTGAATTCCTAGTATGTGTTTAAAGTTTGGTTCCAGAAATGAAGTTGTGAATTGCAATTATTATCTATGGTTTAAAACAGCTAAACTGCTGAGGAGCTTAGGATTAGTAAATGCTGCAACCTTGGAAAGATGTTTATGGTCCAGATTGGATTCAAGGTCATCCTTGGATTGCTGTTTGAGAATAGTGAAAACTTGGTCCAAATAAATTGAGAGAGGGAAGCTGAAAGTGTGTTAAGTAGTAATATAGGGGGTGTAAAACTTTGATCCCCAGGATATCCTTTAGTTGGCCCTTCCTGAGGCTAACTATATGTGGAGTTATGACTATCTTAACTCTTACTTGCTGTATTAGCAAGAGGTCAGAACAAGAAAGCCAGGACATATTCTCTTTTCTACATATATATCAAGAAATCAATAGATAATGTTTCAAATGAATAAATAAAATAATAGCTGGGGGCTTCCCTGGTGGCGCAGTGGTTGGGAGTCCGCCTACCGATGCAGGGGACGCGGGTTCGTGCCCCGGTCCGGGAAGATCCCACATGCCGCGGAGCGGCTGGGCCTGTGAGCCATGGCCGCTGGGCCTGGGCATCCGGAGCCTGTGCTCCGCAACGGGAGAGGTCACAACAGTGAGAGGCCTGCATACCCCCCCCCAAAAAAAATAGCTGGTAAACATATTCTTTAGAGGTAAATGTCAGAAGAAATAGCTGAGGGAGTTAAAAATGGTCACTTGCAGGGAATGAGACTGGGGTTGGGGAGGGAGGGATAGGATAAGGGATTGTTACTTGTCATCATAAAACCTTTAAACTATTTGATTTTCAAAAAATATTGCATGTACTTTGATAAAAATTTGGACCACCTTTATTTAGCAAATTAATCTACTTAGTACAGTGAAATAATGTAGAGGTGATCTTAAAATCTTAGGCTTATGACTGTTTCTACAAAAATATGACTGGTATATTTTGCATCTCTGCATAAGGAACACTAATAAAAACCTATCAGAGGGTATCCCTGGTGGCGCAGTGGTTGAGAGTCCGCCTGCCGATGCAGGGGACACGGGTTCGCACCCCAGTCTGGGAAGATCATACATGCCGCGGAGCGGCTGGGCCTGTGAGCCGTGGCCACTGAGCCTGCGCGTCCAGAGCCTGTGCTCCTTGACGGGAGAGGCCACAACAGTGAGAGGCCTGCATACCGCAAAAAAACAAAACAAAACCTATCAGAGACTAAATTGAGCTTTATTTTTTCTCAAGGTTTTCCTGAGTTTCTCAATATTTTAATCAATGGCACAGCCTTCTGTTCTTTCCCAGTATATTTTGGCACAAGCTGACTGGAAGTATAAGGAACCAGGGCCAGCCTTATTAAGGACTGGCTAATTTGTTTATTTCTCAAGGACCTCATATCTCTGCATGTGTGTTTCTGACTCTCTCCTTTCTCTTTCCCTCTTTCTGTCTCTATCCATCTGTTTCTCCTCTCTCTCTCTCTCTCACTCACTCACACACACACACACTGCATCTTAGCCTCTCTCTGCACAACTGCTCCACTCACTCTTATCAGATGGCATATATTTTTTCTTCTGTTCTGTATATATTTTGTCAAGGTTTCTGCTTCCTCACTCACCTCACACTTCCTGTGAACCAAGCAGTGGTTGGAATGCTCCCATCCTCTTAACTTGTTTAACTCTCATTCATCTTGAGTTCTTTCAGCATCAGCTTCCACTGTTAATTGCCTGTTTCCTAGTTCTTATACCGGAGAAAGAGAATTTGATTAACCCAGTTCATCCATTCATCAGAGATCTCGGGCACTTGACTAGCTGTGACTAGGAGCACGGGGTCTCACAGTAAAGACTTTGGTACTTAGGGCTGCGCCCTCAGCAGGGGCTGTGGGTAGGGCAGTGGGCAGGAAAAGCATGGTGATTGGCAGGTTTAGTGCTTGGAGGCATTACCTTATCCACCAAGGATCTCTTTCCATATTGAACCTCATGCCCACCTGTCATTTTGGCAGTTGAGAATCGAAAATTTTTGAGGCCCCATGGATTTTGCCAAACTAAACATAGAGACTTGTATGAGAAACAGGCTCTAAAGTTTGGAGCAGTGTTTTTGCTGTCAATGTGGAAACTGCACTGCATGTAAGTTAATGAATTTTTTAAAAGATAGGGCTCATTGTTTTGGAAATTATTGGTACCATCAGGCAGGGCATCTAGCTGACACACGGTGCCCTACTTGCCTTCTCATTAATCAAAAAAACAGAAGAAATTTGCTTTCTAATTAACATGACATAAATATTTATATGGATGACAGGTTTGGTTGTTGTTGTTGTTTTTAACTAAAGCTTTTGCAGCTGCTAGACAATAAATGCTGTAAATGAGCCAAGAGCAGCATTATAATAAGTGTAGAATAAAGTGGAAAAATTCCAGATGCGTGGGGAGAGTAAAGCATCAGAAATTTTGGTAACCCCTAAGTTTCATGGGGTTTTGGGTTCTAGGAAATACATGTTGTCTGGTAATAGCCGCAGAGGGCTTATCTTCCCAGAAAGGTTGCAAGATGTGTGAGATGAACCAAGATGACAAAGGAGACAAGAAAGAAAGCAGAACCCTCCAAGAACAAATGAGTAGAGGTCATTAGCATCTGTAGAGACTAGAATTTATGGGTTGGCTTCATTGGCTGTGGAGCTTGAAGCAGGAGCTGCAGCAGTGGTTAGATTGCCCTTCCCTCCTGGACCAACTTAACTACCTTTCACTGAAGAACTCAGATCACACAGCCCTTCCTCAAGGAAGCCTTCCCTCGCCACCCTGTATCCAAACTGGATAAGGACTCCTGCTCTCATGGCTCGCCATTATTTTCCTCTGGAACATTATTACAGTTTGTAATTATATTTCTTGTGATTACTTGATTTCTGTTTCTCCCACTAGTCTTCAAAGTCCATGAGGGCAGAGCCCATGTCTATTTTGCTAGTGGTATGCAGTGACTGGCATAGGATAGGCAGTCAATACATATTTCTGCTAAATGCTTCAGCCATTCCTTCTCAATGGAGATGAGAAGCATTTAGCAGAAATAGCAATGGATTCATAGTGGTTGCAGCTGCTTGCAGATTTGGATGTAGAAGCCAGAAAAGTGAGCCATAGATTCCCTGACTGTGGAGGATAATCAAGGCAGACACAAAAGACCAACTGTTAATCTAATTCTGAGGCACATGAACTTCAACACCACAGTCCCTTAAGAGAATTACTTTGTTATGCTGTAAGCATCACCCAGAATGTTTCAGTAGTCTGGAGGGCATCCTCTCTGCATAGTTTGTTCAAGGCCAGCTAAGGCATTTCTGTGCCCATATGGGCAGCAACACTGTGCAATAATTTAAGGGACCAAAAAGTATATAGTGAAGTTTGGGATATATATCAAAAAGACTGCCATATTTATCAGCTATTTAAGTATTCACATACTTAGATTTTCTTGTTTGCCGAAAATCCTTTATTGCTGAGGTTTTACTGTCTGTGGTTTATATTTGCTTTCTTATTTTGTTCTCTGCATGTAAATCATGCTTCTCCAAGATTGTTGCTAGAAGCCATTGACTATCTCAAATTATGTTGGTATCCTTTTATAAATGTCTCTTGACTAACATTATTTATGACAATATGCAGTAATGCCAGTTTTTTCTTTTTCATTTCAGCATGTCTTCAAATTAGAACAAGAGGAATATATGAAAGAACAAATTCCATGGACACTCATAGATTTTTATGATAATCAGCCTTGCATTAATCTTATAGAATCTAAACTGGGCATTCTAGATTTGCTGGATGAGGAATGCAAGGTAAGTATGATTTTCTGATGTACTTAGTATATGAAAATTGATACATCAAGGTCAAATGGTAAATGGGTTTAAGCAGAGATTCACTAGTATACCATAAGGTGCCATGGTGTCAAGAAGTGGAGGTCACCCTAACTTGCATTCTGAAGGGTCACTAGACCCACAGAGTTCAAAATACATGTGAAACTAGGAGAATCTCCCTTCTCATTGGCATTAGATACAACTACTACCAATTTTAGCCACTTTTGTTATGATATGCTTATATTTGGTACTTTCTGTTCAGTGGTGTGATATAGTTAAAGAAATGCAAGAAATTGTACAAAAGGCATTTTGAATAACAGTTCTAAATATCCATAATTTTAAAATTGACTAGTTGTTCTTTAGTACTGATATTTATGGTAGAGAGGGAGTTTTAGCTTTAATATTTGAAGATGCAGCATGTGGAAAATATATCAGATCCCCAGCTTTACTGCTGAGTTATCCTAGACACATAACCTATCCTTTTTCTTAGTTGCTCTTTAATTTATATGCCATAAATTACAACTTAATGTAGGTTGATCCTCCTAAGCATCCAGATTTCCTGCAACATTAAGAATGCAAAGACAAATACTGTATCTTTTCACGTATATGTAGAATCTAAAAAATAAAACAAACAAATGAGTGTAACAAAACAAAAAGAGCCTCACAGATACTAGAGAACAAACTAGTGGTTACCATTGTGAAGATGGTTAGGGGGAAGGGCAAGATAGGTGAAGGCGGGATTAAGAGGAACAAACCACTAGCTATAAGATAAACAAGAGATACAAGGATGTTATGTACAGCTCAGGGAATATAGCCAATATTTTATAATAACTTCACATGGAGTATAAACTATAAAAATATTGAAGCACTATATTGTACTGAAACTAATATTATACGTCAACTATACTTCAGTAAACAAAAAGAATGCATGTAAAGGTGCTCAGCCTTGCTTGAAATTAAATAAAATGTAAATCAAAACAAAAATGGGATACTGCTTTTCACCTATCAAATGAGTTTAAATTTGATAATACCAAATTGATATTTTTTAATGGTTTTTTTGATGTGGACCATTTTTAAAGTCTTTATTGAATTTGTTACAGTATTGCTTCTGTTTTATGTTTTGATTTTTTGGCCACAAGTCATGTGGAATCTTAGCTCCCCAACCAGGGATCGAACCCGCACCCCCTACATTGGAAGGCAAAGTCTTAACCACTGGACCTCCGGGGAAGTCCCCCAGATATATACTCTTGATGAAGGGCATGAGTTAGTACAATATATTTTTGAGGAAATTTGACAGTATTTGTGAAGATTTTAAGTACACATACCTTTTGACCCAGCCGTGGAACTGCTGAGAATTTACCCTATGAATATACTTACAAAAGTATCCAAGGTTTTTGTGTAAAAGGAGCCGTTGTGGCAGTTTTCATAATAACAAAAAATCAGTAACAACCTAGTGGCCATAAATACAAGAATGCTACTGTTAAGAAGAAAAAAAATGCAAGAAGTTTATAGAATGATCCTATTTGTGTCCATGCCTTTAAAGACAGAAAGATAAAGAAATTGGTGGAAATGGTGAGAGAAGACTATTCTCTATTTTATACCTTTCTGAATTATATAAATGGCCCACTGTGTGCAAATGTTATTTTTATTTAACAAATTTTTTAAAATACATGATAGTCATGATATTTCATCTTTCATTTGTGAGGCTTTTGTTGCTATAAAAGCATATCGAATATTTATTTGATGACCTCTGGTATAGGCAGGTTGAGTTGCTGAAGGTCTCAGTCATTGCTTTTCATTAGTCATTGGTTTGGGGCCTCTAAGAGAGAAATGTGGAAGTAATGAGTTCCTAAACTGGATGTCAAAGTTGTTAGGAAAGCCAAAACATGGTCTCTTGGTTGATGCATCAGAAGCGTCTCATAACAATATTCACCTTGTTTTCTTTCTTTTTTTTCCCCTGAATGTAGATGCCTAAAGGCACAGATGACACTTGGGCCCAAAAATTGTACAACACACATTTGAACAAATGTGCGCTCTTTGAGAAGCCCCGTCTATCAAACAAAGCTTTCATCATCCAGCATTTTGCTGACAAAGTAAGGAAGTTTTATTATCTCTTTTCTTTTAAATACTTAAGTTCAAAGAGGAAAAAAAAAATCAATAGTCAATAGATAGCATTTTTTTCTTTGCTGAGCTTGCATTCTTTAGCTCCGTTTAGGAAAAATAAGCTTAAGTGTTGGCTTATTGGTTTTCTCTTTCTTTAACCTAAATGGAATTATATTAAGAAATAAATATATGTTTACAGTTCCTCTATCTATAATTCTGAAATCCAAGAAACTCTGAAATCCATGTCTTTTCATAATTCATTTAGTGGCTAAGCCTGATTTTTTGACCTGAACTAACATGAGGTTATTTATAGTCTTTATTTATCCCAGTTAGGCTGGATATTTATATATTTCAATGTAGAAATGTTAATATGTTTGATTATAGATTGCTGCCTCAGATTCTGCTAAAAGATTCTGGGTTCTGAAACCCAATGGTTTCAGAATAGAAACTGTGGACGTTCTCACCCTCTGTGATTGATTCAGTGAGTCCCTACTAATGAGGCGTGCAGACTTGCTGCTTCACAGGTTCTGTAGTCTACTCAGAAAATCTGGAGCTATGACACTAGTTTATATTTCCAGGAGGTTGTGGTAGCCTTCTGGTAAGCTTCCCATGGTCCCCTTTAGGAACTGAGGGTTTTCCGAGTCTGTCCTACTCCTAGCTGGAGACCTTGAATGGCTTCAGGGAAGCCTAAGGGCTTTGTGGTACAGGCTGGGGACCCTGAGTGGTCGATGGCTGAAGTCTTCTAGAAGCAGGGAGAGTCCATTCTCATGTAGTTCTACTTACCAGATCATACAGTGTTTACCCAGCCTCCATCGACATCCATCATTGCCGCTTCAACTTTCTGCCAGGCAGCCATTTGTTCCTCTGACTCTCTTTCCCACTTTCATCTCTTGTCTCCCAGAGGAGACTTACCCACTCTCCCAGAGGTGAGCTAGGTTTGAAGAAAATACAGTGGGAAAGCCTTGGAGGAGCTCTCTTTGGCCTGCATGAGAGAAGAGAACAGCTTCTTTTGAGTTTGCTTACCTATGAACTGGAATGATCTTAGATCAGAGTTAATCAGCACTGCCACTCTTCCCTAGGAAAAACAATATTTGGGGAGTTTTACTCTGGAGTTAACATGCTTCTTACTAAGAATGGTACTAATTTCTTAGAATAAAACTAATGATAACAGTTCACTGAGAGCCCATCACATAGCCTGAGCCTAATAAATATTTTTGTTGTTGATGACAATCATATCTATTCAAAAGTTTTATTAGCTAAGGAGATTTTCCCATGTGTTTTCAGGTGGAATACCAGTGTGAAGGCTTTCTGGAAAAGAATAAAGACACTGTTTTTGAAGAACAAATTAAAGTACTTAAATCAAGCAAGGTAACCATGTATAGGCTTTCTCCAATCAGGCTATATTCATTAAAATGTTTCTTACTTAAGCATTAGCTTTTTGACAGTAATAATAATTGTTCTAACAAAATCAGCTTTACTGTTAGTTTTCTATTGATCAATACATGTGTCAGGTCCTGTTTTAAATGCCTTACAAGTGTTAACCCACCTAATCCTATGATGAGGTGATATTATCATTACTCCCATTTTACAGATGAGGGAACTGAGGCACAGAAACTTCATAGCTAGTAAGTTTTCAAGCCAAATTATTGATAAAACCCAGGCTGTTGAGCTCAGAGTGTGCACTCTTAACCACTATGCAGTGGTGTTTTTATGTGAAATTTTTGCCTCCACAGCAGTTCTAGGCTCTCTTGTGCCTTTGTGAGAGACCATGAGAGAAAACGTTTTGTTGTTGTTTTTGGCTGTGTCATTTTGAAGGGATGCACTAAAGACATGGCCTTAAGCATTCCATCCAAATAAAGATTGACCTCTGGATCATTGAGTGCAATTTCAGATGTAGTCCAAAGCACTTTGAAATTATTCTTCTTAGGTATAGATACCAGAAACACTGCTTTCTAGTGGGAGAAGAATATTCCAGATTGCAGAGAACTATGATGACTCTTTGAGGTTGACCTCAACCTCCACCCTTTGACTCTCTTCAGGAAAGTATTTGGGAGGGGAGCACGGCTCACTTTCATCCTGTAGGGAGCAAACCAGAAAGCGGGTTACTTAATTTAACAAAGTAAATATTCAAATATTCAGTGAAAGACTAAAAATATTCATGTGAATTCTTCTGGATTTCTGACCGGCACTTTTTGTTTTTCTGGTTTATTCTAAGAAAATCCTTTTAACTTCAATGGAATGTTATATGAACATTTTGACTCTTGTTTTTGGAATAAAAACTTTTACCTTCAATTATTTTGATAATAGAAAGATCATGTAAGGACCAAATTCCGGTTTTAACCCTCAGAAAATAATGAGTCTATAGTCTTAAGTGTCTGTAGAAAAAATCATTTTTTCACTTATCCTCTTAAGCCCTGGACATTAACGCTTTATACCTTATAGGAATGATGTATAAGAGAAAATTCTGTCACAGTGCCAATCCCTGAGTATTATTCAGTTAAAGATTATAAATCATTCTAGTTTATGAATACTGATGAAAACCCTGGAATTTTAGTCTTACTACACTAAATAATTTCGCTGACACAGAACATTCACAGGTTCTCATTCCCCAGGCACCCATAATCTTTTGTGTCTTTTTTCTGACCTAACTTTTCTGACTGGCTAGTGGCTTCTTAATTTCCAGAAAGTAGCTATGCATTCTGAGGAATCATTTGGAGTGACTGCCAGTCTATATAGCACTGTTGCAGTTGGGTGGGGTGGTGTAAGATTTACATAGCTTAAAGGCCTACACTGCTCCCAGTCAGCAGAAACCCAGCCCAAGGGTATGAACTTTATGTTTTAAGTTTTCTGCACCTGATAGGAAGCAAGTGTAACCTAGTGTTGATTTGTCCTCTTGGAAGTACTAATTTTAGAAGATCAGTATTTGTGTTATGTGTTTTCAACAGAATTATTTTTGTGGTAATACAGTGTGGGGTTGTTTGTGTGTATGTGTTTTGTCTTTTTTTTTTTTTCTTTAATCTTGCAGCTTCTAGCCACTTTAAAAGGAACTAAGGTATAAAAAAACTTAACAGAAGGTGTCTTAATTTATGTTTTCCCACCATAAAGAAATCTGTTGCTACATCAAATAACAGGAGGCACATAAGTAAATTGCAGCTCGATGAAATACTACTAAATTGCAACTCTACTAAATGTCATTAAAAAGAGTTATATCCCCTACTTTCCATGTTGCTAATTGATGAAGGGAAGCACAGTTCATCTACTGAGTTTATGCCTCAAATCTCTCATCTGTAAAATAGAATCATGATAGTATCTACTTTCAGAGGTTGTTATGAAGATTAAATAGGTTGTATTAAGCTCTTAGAGCAGTGCTTCATGTATAAAAAGCTCTTAGTGAATAATGTTGTTGTTGTTGTTACTGAGATGATTTCCCACATCTTTATGAAGCAGTTACTTGGATTTTTCTGTCTTCTTTAACACTCTTTCCTAGACATATAAGTTCAGTCTTAAGCAATTCAGAGTCCTGTCTTAAGCATAGACAGATCAAAGAAACAAGATGGAATGTCCAGGCATATCTACCTACTTACATATTTGACTTTCTGTTTATTTGCCTTTCTCTCTTCAAATGAAGTTGGCATTCTCAGTCAGTGGGGAATGGCTAAATTTTTCAATGAGTGATTTAAGAAAATTGGGAATTTAGCAAGGTAAACATGTAAATGAGATAGGCAGAGGAGTTAGGTAATACCCACTTAACCAAATATTTAGATGATATCATGTCATAAAATGGTAAGTGCTATAAAGAAAGTAAAACAGGGTACCAAGCTAGAGAGTGACTAAGCTTGGGCAGAGGTGAGGTGCCCATTAGCCACAGTGGTCAGGAAAGGTCTCTCTGAGGATGTGATATTTGGGCTGTACCTGAATAATAGGAGACAACTGTGTCAGTGGAAGAGCAAGTGAGGAGTGCTGAGACTGTATAAGATGGTTGTGTTTGAGGTCCGTAAAGAAGGCCAGTATGACTGGAGCATGGTAGATGAGTAGGATGGGTAGACAGGGGCCACTTTCTGGAGGGAAGTGTGGTAAAGAGTATGGATTTTATTCCTGTTCCTGTGGAAAGTCTGAACAGTTTTCATATGGGGAATGATAAGTTACTGTGTGGAGATATGGTGGGGGGGCTGGGTATAGTGGGGTAGTAATCTAGGGGACAGATAGTGGACTGAGATACTGAAATTATAGCAGTGGAAATGGCTTATGATTTGTGGGTAGAGTTGACTGGTCTTGTTGATGGTTTGAGTATGGAGAGTGAGAGGAGAGAAATTGAAGATGACTTCTATGTTTTGGGCCTGAGATGCTGGATGGATAATGGTGCCACTTACTGAGGTGAAGACTTGTAAAAGATCAGGCTTCAAGAGAAAGAATTAAGAGTTCTGTCTTGGACTCATGGATATGGAGAACAGACTTATGGCTGCAAAGGTGGAGGGGGTTGGGGGAGGGATGGAGTGGGAGGTTGGGGTTAGCAGCTGTAAGCTACTATACATAAAATGGATAGACAATGGGGTCCCGCTCTGTATAGCACAGGGAACTATATTCAGTATCCTTTGATAAACCATAATGGAAAAGAATATGAAAAAAAAGAATGTATGTATATGTATAACTGAGTCGCTTTGCCGTTCAGTGGAAATTAGCATGACATTGTGGGTTAGCTATGCTTCAATTAAAAAAAAAAAAGAGTTTTATCTTGGACATGTTTTGCCTGAGATGGCAATTAAATAGTCAAGTGGACGTGCCATATAGGAAGTTGTAAACGAAAGTCAGCAGGTCAGAGAGAAAGTCAGAGTCAGTGATATAAATTTGGTAGTCTTTAGAACTAGACGGCATTTAAAGCAATAGGACTGGATAAGATTGCTTAGGGAGAGCAAGTAGGTGAAGAATAGTAGAGAGTAAGGCATTCCAACTCCTGGAGACTGGCCTGAGGAAGAACCAGGAAAGAAGTCTGAGAAAAATGGCACACGAGGAAGCGGGAACACTGCCGAAAGAAGAAATTGTAGAGTAGTCTCTAATATGACAATGTAAAATGTTCTCTCTTTTTTTTTTAAATGAAAACTCAGTGTAGAGAATTTTAAATTTATAACTTGTATGAAGAGGAAGACACACATATGCATCTATATGTGTGTATGTGTTCTGAGCTCTCAACACTGAGTAGTTTTCTGGTAGATATTGTAGAACTTCAGTTAAATTGTAACACTAGTGGTGAACATGATATTTCAGCCCAGCTCTATTAACCATTTCACACAGAAGAGAGAAAAACAAAGTTTAGGTAGGCAGCGCTAATGTAGAACTAGCAACTTACTTGGAAATGACAGAGTGTGTGGATAGATCCTAGAGTCCTTGGCCTGTTATCGAATAGCCTTACATCTTAACTCTGTGCTGAGTTTTCAAATCAAATCTATTAGGAACTCTTATTTTTCCCCTTTGTGATACAAGATAATGGTAAAATGTTCCCCTACCCCCACCCCCTGCCCTGCTTTGTAGTTAACCAAGCTATATGTATTCCGTAAAGCAAGGGATACATTCATTTGTGCAGCAAGCAACCATTATTGGTATGTCATGTATAACAATTTGTTATACACATCATGAATTATATCCTAAATTACCCTTATAATTGATAGATACATTATAGCAAATGAAATTAATTTTGTTTTTTAATGAAAGAACTCTCTTAAGAAAATTATTTCTTCTGGAGATATTCTAAGTTTATTAGATAAATAATTGGTTGTTGCAGTTACACTTTGACTTATAAGAAGGATTTATTTTATGTATGTGGACTGTGTCACTATTGTAAAGATATGTACATATATCAAAATGTTACTGTCGGGCTTCCCTGGTGGCGCAGTGGTTGAGAGTCCGCCTGCCGATGCAGGGGTCACGGGTTCGTGCCCTGGTCCGGGAGGATCCCACATGCCGCGGAGCGGATGGGCCCGTGAGCCATGGCCGCTGGGCCTGCGCGTCCGGAGCCTGTGCTCCGCAGCGGGAGGGGCCACGGCAGTGAGAGGCCCGCATACCGCAAAAAAAAAAAAAAAAAAAAAATGTTACTGTCGATTACTTTGAAGTCTCTTTTGTTCCATAAAATGTCTTCCAACCACATTAACTTATACTATCCACCCATTTATTAACTACCAGATCTTTTAATAGCCTTTCATTTCGTTAACCTGGTAGAACACAAAATTGATTGCAGGAATTATGCAGTCAAGTTATAAATCCTTTGAAAACAAATGCAAAGCTTACAGGATACGGGCAGGGTTTCCTTTTACTTTTTTTCCCCAATAATCCACCTTACTTTCTAAAAATTATTAATTCATGATTTTTTAAAATCTTATTAAATTGTAGAACTAGTTCATGACACCCTTCCTGATGAGATTTTCAGTGATATTTTTTAGTTGGTACTTACCATTTGAGTTAGTGGGTAGACAGATGAAGCATGATGATAAGACATTTGGTGGAACTGATATAATAAGACTTTCAATTAGTATTTTGCTCAGAAAAGAATTATCGTTTAAAACCAGTAAAATGGTTAGAGTGGCCATTTCCTGTGGATTAAGATTTCAAGTCTTAGTGGAGTAGTTTTGATTTTGTTTTCCCCCAAATAAGGTTGTAGAATTACTGCATTTTTCCATCTATATTTTTGTAGCATTGATGTCACCTCCCTCTCATATTTTTGGCTCCTAACACAGATATTGATTATTTCTGGAATGTGACTCTGAAAGGGGTTACTTAGGGAAGGGAATCGCTCTGGATTACAAATCATCATAGTGTTTCTGTGAAGATTTCCAATTGAGTTTGGGTTTAGAGTGTGATTTCCTTTTACTGTTTCTGACTCAGTTTAAGATGCTACCGGAATTATTTCAAGATGATGAGAAGGCCATCAGTCCAAGCTCAGCCACCTCTTCAGGGCGCACACTCCTCTCCCGCATTCCTGCAAAGCCCACCAAAGGCAGACCAGGCCAGGCGGCCAAAGAGCACAAGAAAACGGTGGGGCACCAGGTGAGTTCAGGGAGCTGCTGCTGCAGTGCTACTTCCCCTCTGGCTCAGCTGGAGCCTCAGGTCTTCCTTTGTCAGCCTCCCAGGTGGGGTCCTCAGGTGAGGAGAGGCTGGAGCTTTCACTGTGAGAACACAGAACACTGTCCGCTCATACTTCTCCTCTCCTAACATAGCCCCGTGACTCTGCTTAAGCGTTTCCCAAAATAATTTTCTCTACATTTTAATTCTTCTACTACATATCCTCCCTCACAAACCACTGCTGCCTTTGTTTTGTTCTCTGGCTGTTTCATCTCTGGATTTGTACAGCTCCTTCAGCCCAGGAACAGTGCCCTCTGCTTTCTTTGATGTTTTATGCACCATGGGGACTGGGAAACATGACACATGTGCTTAGTGCCTGAACTAGGGCTGAGGGCTTTGGGCAGGAGGCTGAGTGCTAGTCAGCTTGTTTTCCTGAGCAGATAGGAAGCAGGGTCTGGCACAGGTCCACAGCCCCCAGTCTGATCCCATGTCCCTAAAGGTAACCCCACCCTGGCTGTACTCTTCCATGCTCCGGCACCACCCCCACCCCCCCCCCGCATTTCCTATACTCTTTTAAGTCATCTGCTACTTTTTTCAGTATCATACAGCAAAATTCCTACTGTACATGATTAAATGACCTTAATATCTTTAAAGCAAGCTTATATTTTTAGTCAAAGTTTTAAGTGTACAACAGAAAGCTACAGAAATCTATATTAAAAGGGTGGGTGGAAGAATGAACTCTAGTGTAATGATGGTAATGATGTGTGATAATGATGTGTTTAAGTAGGTTCATCAGCTGTAACACATGTACCACTGTGGTGGGGAATGTGGATAATGGAGGAGGCCATGCCTGTGCCAGGGTAGGGGGTATGGGGGACATCTCTGTACCTTCTGTTTGATTTTGCTGTGAAGCTAAAACTGCTCTAAGAAAATAAAGTCTATTTTAAAGGCGGGGGGCAGTGGTGGTGGTGGGAGGAGTGAGAATATCTGTTTAGCAGAGTGAGCATGTAAATGGTAGGGTTTAAGCAAATTTGAACCAAAAGCCCTAGCAGCTCCACTGTTGACGGCTGGTCAGGTTCATAGGTGGCAAAATCATCTCCACTAGTGTCATTCGAAGAAAATTTTCAGTTGTTTTATGTCATTTTTGACTTTGACAAAACCTTGATGCCCCTTTCTGCTCTTTTTCATGCAGTTCCGAAACTCCCTTCACCTGCTTATGGAGACCCTGAATGCCACTACCCCTCACTACGTGCGCTGTATTAAGCCTAACGACTTCAAGTTCCCATTCACGTAAGTATTTCTCAACTGCTGAATTTAAAGTATACGTATCTCATAAGGATTGCCAAACCAGCAGCAGGGAAAAAATACTTAGGTAAATCTTCATGTCTTGTAGAGGGAAACAACTAGTTAATAGAACGTTTCCAGTTTTTGTTCCCTTTTAAGAATGTGAAAACAGGGAATTCCCGGTGGTCCAGTGGTTAGGACTCCATGCTTCCACCACCGGGGACCCGGGTTCCATCCTTGGTCGGATCAGGGAACTAAGATCCCACAAAGCCTCACAACATGGCCAAAAAAAAGAAAATGTGAGAACAAATTAGTAGTTGGCCTTCTGATGATTTTAAAAGTTGAAATCAACCACACATTTCTAGTACTATTTTCTATTTGTAATTTACTTCATTTCAAGATCTTTTTGGTTAATGTGGGCTTTAGTTAAAACCAGAGCTGGGTGAGATAAGGTTGCTTTAGCAAAGGCTCACAATCATCCCTGCTACTTTTCAACTGTTGAAACTATCAGAGAATGTCTACTTTTACCAAACATCTTGTCCTATGTCAAATACCATTCGTGAGAGGAAGTTTTTTCCAAAACGGAAATATTTCTCTAATTTTGAAAGTAATGCATGCACATTATAAAAACAATTTTCAGGAAATATAAAGTAGTGTAAAAATAAATAAAAGAGCATTTCATTATACCCAGAGAGATAATAAGTTTGTTTGTTTGTTTGTTTTTTATATATATATATATATTTATTTATTTTTGGCTGTGTTGGGTCTTCGTTTCTGTCTGAGGGCTTTCTCTAGTTGTAGCAAGTGGGGGCCACTCTTCATCGCGGTGCGCGGGCCTCTCACTGTCGTGGCCACTCTTGTTGTGGAGCACAGGCTCCAGATGCGCAGGCTCAGCAGTTGTGACTCACGGGCCTAGTTGCTCCATGGCATGTGGGATCTTCCCAGACCAGGGCTCGAACCCGTGTCCCCTGCATTGGCAGGCAGACTCTCAACCACTGCACCACCAGGGAAGCCCGATAATAAGTATTAACTGGCATAGATCCTTCTTGATTATTCCTTCCCTGCTGTGTGTGTGTGTGTGTGTGTGTGTGTGTGTGTGTGTGTGTGTTTGTATGTGTGTGTGAGAGAGAGAGAGAGAGAGAGAGAGAGAGAGAGAGAGAGATTAATAAAATGGAAGGGATCATGCTGTAATTGTTGTTTTGTATCTGCTTTCAACTTATGGGTGTTTTCCATGTTAGTAAATACAAATCCATATCATCATTTTAATGGCTACATCATATCCCATTATATACACATACCACCATTCTTTTAAATTATTCCCTATTGATGGCCATTTGGGTTATTCCTATGGCTATGATAAACATCTTTTGCCAAACATTTTTTTTTTTTTTTTTTTTTTGCGGTATGCGGACCTCTCACTGCTGTGGCCTCTCCCGTTGCGGAGCACAGGCTCCAGACGCGCAGGCCTAGCGGCCATGGCTCACGGGCTTAGTTGCTACGCGGCATGTGGGATCTTCCCGGACCAGGGCACGAACCCGTGACCCCTGCATCGGCAGGCGGATTCTCAACCACTGCGCCACCAGGGAAGCCCCTTGCCAAACATTTTTGTATATTTGCCTGATTATCTCCTTAGAATAATGTATTTCTAGAAGTGGAATTTGTGGGTCGGAGATTAGGCACACTTACCAAAGGCTGTAATAACTCCCACTCCACAATGTGTGCGTGCTCCTTTACCTACACCCATGCCAGTCTTGCCCTTGGAGAGTCAGCCTTAGACTGCAGGGCACTTCTCAAAGACTGTTGTGTTCTTCTCATTGCCAAGAAGCCCTTTCTGGAGGAAGTGAGAAGCTGGAAGAAGCTGCCACGCCCTGGGTGACTTTCCTGGACAGCCCTAGGGGCCACTGCCTTCTGTCAGCCAACCGCATCTCCCATCACCAGCAAAACACTTGAGAAGGTAGCACAGCAGAAGCCTCGGATAGGTCACTCGGGGCTTAACTGGGGAGTAAGAGGAATCATCATCCCGTAAGAAGCAGGCCTTGCTACTTCTTCTTTTAGTGTCAATTTAACATTAAGGTGCTGTTTATCTAGAGTGAAATACACACAAGACATAATATAAAATATTTTTCACTGACATGGACACTATTAATGCTTAGTATGTATACACTGAGTTGAATAGCTTTTAGAACACCAATAATTTTTTTTAAATACCTGAATGGGGAATATTTAATTTGTTCTTCTTGTTAGAGAAATCTCCAGGGCTGGCCAGTCTTTATTCCAGGGGAGCTCTGTATGGTGAACTAAAGAGTTATGAGGACAGCTAGTCAGGCCAAGGCATGTAATGAGCATGGCACAGTGCCAAGGAGTTTGGGCTTTTTAAATATGTTTAATGGCATTTCTTATAAGTTTGTGGTATGTATTTTTACTGCTAATGGTCTCTTCCCCTCTCTTACATGGAGTTTTCCATTTTGATCACTGTTCCAACTTTTGAATATTTTTTTTCTAATTTATCCATTTGGCTCTTTACAAAAGAATTCAGTCTCTGGACTGAGGAAAGTAGTTTGTGGCTAGAGCCACACTTCTTTGTGTATTAATGATTTCCATTTTTACACATAGGTTTGATGAGAAGAGGGCGGTACAGCAGCTGAGAGCGTGCGGTGTCCTGGAAACCATCCGAATCAGCGCAGCAGGTTTCCCCTCTCGGTGGGCTTGACATTTTTCAAATATAAGGTATCCTAAAGGGGGAGTTTCCTGTTTCTTTAAATAAGCTGATATGAGTTTCTTTTTATAGGTGGACTTACCAAGAATTTTTCAGCCGCTACCGTGTCCTAATGAAGCAAAAAGATGTGCTAAGTGAGAGAAAACAAACATGCAAGAATGTTTTAGAGAAACTGATACTGGTAAGAAAGATTTTTCACTTACCTTTATCAAAACAGATGTTTGCCAAAGGCCTTGTGATTGTAACCTGTGAATGTCCTAGGAGTATCCATATACCACTAATCCAGGGTATTCAGGGGTGGAAGGGTGGAGAGGCACACTGTCTTGGAGGTCAAGGCTCCCTGTCTTTACGATGGAAGACCTAGTGAAGATGATGGTCCAGTATTAAGAAACAGGATGGTGAGGCCTGGACCCAGACTTGAGACACGTTCTTTTTAGAATTTGATCATGTTCAATAAAAATTTACCAAGTACTAAATTTTTATTGACAATTACTTATGACAGACACCAGGCCAGATGCTGTGTGATTAAGAAAAAATAAGTCTTGTCCTCAGGTGACATAGTGTGTCTTGGAAATTAATGCATTTTAAAGATAAGTATAATATACCTTAGTGTCTGTCAAATGCTGAGTGAGTGAGACAGGAAATCAACAGAAGACAAAGCCACATCTGCTGTGGGAAGGAGGAACTTTTCATGGAAGACATGTATTTTGAGTCAGGCCCTGAAGAGTGGGTAAGATTGTATAAAGTGGAAGGAGACTATCCTAATAGGGAGCAAGGAGCAGAAAAGATAGTTTTCTCAAAAAGCAGTTAGAGTAGGATTTTTGTTTTTGCTTTTGCAGTAAAAAAAATGGTGCATGGGACAGTAGGGAATTGGTTAGGAAATGTGGGTTGGTGTTTGAAGAGACTTGCATACCAAGCTAAGGCGTTCGCACTCTTTAGAATGCATCAGGGTCACCTTAAGGGCTTGTTAAACTACAGAGTGCTGGGCCCCACCCCTAGAACATCTGATTTGGTAGGTCTGGGATGTGTCCAATAACGTGCATTTCTAACAAGTTCCCAGGTGATGCCGATGCTGGTTTGAGGACTACATTTTGATAACCACTGATGTAGGTTGTAGAGAATTTAAGATTCATGAGATGCTGTTTAAAGAATATTTTCACTTATTTGACATGAGGTTGGATGGATTACCTCACTTTGAAGTAATTAGTCATAATTATTAGCTATTAACTAGATGTAATATCTCTTTGGTGATAATAACTTTATTTTTCTTGAAAGCACTTAAGCCACTTTCCTGGTAATGTGTGAAATAATTTGATACACTTTGAATCTGGCCTAAGTCCTTTCTAGGGAATGGAGAGCAGAAAGTAGGGACAGCCAGCCTCCTCCCCCAGACTGCTTCCCCCTGGGCTTGGGGCTACAAGGTAAAGGAGTGCAGGCTTGGGGGCGAGGGAGGGAGAGCTGAGATGAAATGGGGCAGAGAGAAGGAGACAGGGAGAGGGAACCACTTTCTAGCTCTTCCAGCTAGCCTCCTTTGCAAACTTTATTGATTTAAACCGAAACAGTTTTAGATATATGTGGAGATTTCTGATTTTCTGTTTTCATGTACAAGATAGAAAATATTTGCTTACAGTGAAAAGTGATTTTCTCTGTTTTCACTTAGAATTTCAGATCACAGTATTGATTAATATAAATAAATTCTACTCTTCTTTTGGTACAAGATGGTTAATAACTTGCATGCTTCTAGATAAGTTGGATCAGAATATAATAGACCAAAAATAGAATGCATATATATCTGTGTTTACTGCTCAACTTTGTTTATAATCAGAAGTCAATGAGCATTATAAATGATTATATTTTTGTAAAAGGAGTTTTGAAATTTGTAGGAAGATTTACTGTTGATAAAACCAAGAGGTAACTGTTGAGAAACTTAACTCAACATGAATATGCAAGATTTTTTATCTTTTAGTTTTTATTTTGTGTGCATTACTTCCTGCCTTTTTCTTCATATTGGTGTTTTTGTCCCTTCAGCTTTCTCATGGAACACACAGCCCGATGTAATCCTTACAGCCTGGGTCAGTCAGAGGGAGTGTCAGCATCTCCATTTCCTTGAGATATTTAAAATACAAACAAGCAAATAGTAGCTGCCTATAACCCACAACCAAGTTTTGGGCCTCAGATAATAATTCCAGGTAGAATAATTCTGGAAAATAACTCTTAAACTGCAGTTTTCCTTAAAGTCCCTTCTATTTGCTCAACTTGCATAGGATCAAAAAGCTGGCTCCATTAGTTAATTGTGATGTAGCCCAAGTTTTAGCTAATAGTTTCATCCCTTTATGATTCTGCTTTTAGACATATTTTTTCTCTTTAAAATTCATTTATATAGTCATCATTTCTACTTCTGAGTATACAATTTCTTCCAAAAATAGGACAAGGACAAATACCAGTTTGGGAAGACAAAGATCTTTTTCCGTGCTGGTCAAGTGGCGTATCTGGAAAAATTGAGGGCAGACAAGTTGAGGGCTGCCTGCATCCGGATCCAGAAGACGATCCGAGGGTGGCTGCTGCGGAAGAAGTTCCTGCGCATGCGCAAGGCTGCCGTCACTGTGCAGAGATACGTGCGAGGCCACCAGGCCCGATGGTAGGTCTCCTGGCGGCATGTCCACTCTGGCTCACGGGCAGCGAAGATTGGCGAGCTCATCTGATTGATTGCCCAAACTAGGACAGTTTTGAGTGGTCACCCTACCTGAGAAGGCAGCACCTTACCTCTTCTTAGGTCCAAGGAATTAACTCATAAGACAGTTAAATAGAATAAAATTTCACTCACCTTTAAGAATGATTCAGATTGAACCTCAAAAAAAAATTACAAATTACTGCCTACTCATGTCCTCAGTGTCTGTAAATTAGAGCAGTCATGAATATAACTAGTTAATAATGACTCTGTTGAGGAGTTTTGGGGAGCAGTTAGCTGAGAAGGTGTAGAAGAGAGTTACACTTACGTGTGATTACATATTATGATAATTTTAATTTAGAGATATCAAAGGATATGAGTTAATGGTAAAGAACTTGTGCCCAAATGGATAGGTTAAGGAAAAACATCGTGCATTAGCAATGGATAGAGCTAAGAAAGCTGGTGATAAGTAAGTACAGGATTACTGTGTAAGCTGGTCTACTATGTAAAAGGGACATAGTCTGGGGTAATGAGCACAGTCCTAGAAGGAATAAACCTTTATGACCTTCACTTTCTGTATTGTAAAATCAAGTAATATGGGACATTCCACTTTTTAGGGTTAGGTAAGGCTCAAATGAGATAATGGATGCACAGATATTTGGGGGATCATTAAATAACTATACAAATATAAGAAATATAAATGTTGATTTAACATGTATGTTATTAGAATAATACAATGGAGGTACTACTTATTATGCCAAAGATATTGGTGCTTTCGGCCTCTACAAAATGTATTCCTGGGTCTTTCTGATTACTGACTACGCACCACTCTTTCTCTGGCCAGTTATGCTAAGTTCCTGCGCAGAACCAAGGCAGCAACCATCATTCAGAAGTATTGGCGCATGTATGTAATCCGCCGGAGGTACAAGATCAGGCGGACTGCCACGATCATCCTTCAGTCTTACCTGCGAGGCTACTTGGCCAGAAATAGGTATCGCAAGGTGAGGCCTTGTTTTCAACTTTGTTTATTCATTCCATTAACGTTAATCAAATTCCATGTCTGTACAAAGTGCCACAGGGGCTCCTATGGATGTAGGAGTCATATGGAGACAACCAGCAATTGAAATACATTTTTAAATATTAAATAAGCCACATATATTTATTAACATGATGTTGAAAAAGAAAATTTACTTTTTTCTTCCCCTGTCTATGTAATTTGAACAAACAGTGAGTATATTAGTTTCCTGTGGCTGCTGTCATAATCATAAATTACCACCAACTTGGTAGCTTAAAACAACAGAAGTTTATTTTCTCACAGTTTTGGAGGCAGGAACTGTGAAATTAAGGTGTCAGCAGGGCTGCCCTCCCTCGAGAAGCTATGGGGGAGAACCCATTCCCTGCCTCTTCTAGTGCTGGTGGCCACCAGTATTCCTAATAATTGTGGCCATATCACTCCAGTCTCTGATTCCATCTTCACATCATCTTCTCTCTGTGTCTAATTTCACTTCTTTTGTCTGTCTCTTGAGAGAACACTTGTGATGGATTTAGGGCCCACCCAGATAATCCAGGGTAATCTCTCCATCTCAAGATCCTTATCTTAATCACATCTGCAAAGGCCCTTTTCCCAAATAAGGTAATATTTACAGATTCTTAGTATTGGGGGCCTTTATTCAGCTGACTATGGTGAGCTTTGAATAGGTAAAAATATTGCTTAGGCCAAAAAGTTCGTTCGGGTTTTTCTGTAACATCGTATAGAAAACCCGAACGAACTTTTTGGCCGACCCAATATATGGCAGATGAACAGATTAAGAATGAAACAACCTTGGAACAATTTACCATGGCAAAAGTGAAATCAAATATAACATCAATGTGGTCAAAGTTGTATTGACTGGAGTACGATGCTCTAGAAATTTTTGACAAATAATCTTTATGTCTAGCAACAGTCATCATGGCTATAGATAGTGGATCACCAGATTAGTCTTAGTCATCACCTCTAACAGTATATGATCTAGTCGATGAAAGTTTTTCCTCTTTCATTTCGGCAAGGTTTTGAGTCTGTTCTTTAGAACATAGTCCTATAAGCCAAAAATACAGTCTGGATCTTGGAGCTCTCTGGGCATCACTCTGTCAGTAGAGTGATGTGAAGGACATTGCTCTAATTACAGGCAGTGATTATGTGGGTGTGCCCTAGGCCCTATTCATGTCTTTATTTTATTTTCTTATTTTGAATTAATTTTATATAACAAAGAAAAATGGAAAATGAGGCTTGAATGAGCATATTTAATAGCTGTGTTTTGAAGAAAATTTGAAGACAGCTACTCCAGGTCTTTCTGCCCACGCCTGCTTTATAGTCAGATGTTCTTTCTCTTCAAGCATGAGCTTTCAAGGGAGGGAAAAGCTTTACTAAACTTGACCTTTTAGATATACCAAACCAGTTACCCTCCTGTTTTCCTCACTACTCTCCTCAGGAACATCTGAACTGGAGTGTGAGGCCATTGGTTTAGCAGTAGCAGTCTCTAGCTAGCTTAGCTCCCAGTGTGACTGGACATAGTAGGGGAGGCAGGTTAGAGACAGGCTCATGTGTAGGCCAGTAGTACCGCCTTAGTGATCCTTCTAGCTGTGATTCCAATCCAAGCTTCCCCCAAGCTTTGGGGGTCTTAAAGTGAGAGCAAGTGTTATTTAATGTCTCTGACTCACCGATGGAAATGAGATTGAGAACGGAAGCACTAATTATATACTGTTTCCATTTGACTGAAATTAGAGAAATGGACCAGTATCTGAAGTTACACGGGGAGAAGGAAATGGAACAGGAATATTGGCATTAATACCTTTGCCACTGTGTGCTGCTTGAGTTTCAAAGTCTGAAAGCCTTCAATTTGCCATCACTGAGTCTTATTCAGTTTGTCACTAGTCATCCAGATAAGACAGGGAGCTCCCTTGGGGTTGTGTTGTTGAGTGAGAGCTCAGGATGCCCTGCCTCACTGTGGCATGACGCACAGTGACTGCACTTAGTGGGAACTGAAGGCTCTCTTAGCATTAGGAAAACATCCCAAAGGGACAGCCTTGAGTTGGCTGAAGATACTATAAAGGTCTCCTAAACACCTATGTTTATTTTGTATTTGTTGGCTTTAAACACAACCACTTATTTCTTAATTGTATCCTCTAGGATGGCATATGTTTTTCATTGTTTTTCTCAGCTACATAACCTAAAAATAGGAACTGTTCTTTTAATGATCTTACTAAACTGCTACCTATCTGAATAGATGGTTTCAGAGATTTTTTACATTTAAAAAGTTTCATAAAATATCCATTTATAATAATCACTAATAAGTACTTAATCAAGTGCATACATTTAAACATTTATATCACACAAGACTTATTTTATAATGTCATAGACTTGAAAGGACATCAAAGTTTTGCTAGTTCAACCGTTCTTAAAATTTAAGAACTTCTTCCCCATCATTCCTGGAAATTGTTTACACAATCTCTGCTTGATGGTCATTAGTGACAAGAAATTCATCTCATAAGGCAATCTTATTTTTAAAAAATTATTTTTATTATTATTATTTTTTTTGGCTACATTGGGTCTTCGTTGCTGCCTGAGGGCTTTCTCTAGTTGCGGCGAGTGGGAGCTACTCTTCATTGTGGTGCACGGGCTCTAGGCAAGTGGGCTTCAGTAGAGTTGTGGCACGCGGGCTTCAGTAGCTGTGGCACGTGGGCTCAGTAGTTGTGGCCTGAGGGCTCTAGAGCACAGGGTCAGTAGTTGTGGCACACAGTCTTAGATGCTCCGCAGCATGTGGGATCTTACCAGACCAGAAATCAAACCCATGTCCCCCTCATTGGCAGGCAGATTCTTAACCACTGTGCCACCAGGGAAATGCAAGGCAGTCTTATTGTTATAAGTTATTTATAAGTTTAGGGGAATATCTTTTTTGTTGTTTTAAGAAAATACAATATAAAATTAAGATTTGTTTACTTCACTTTATCTTCTTAGCTTTCCTTTTAAAGTTCTCTCCCTACTACCTTTGAATCCCATAAATGGATTTGTGCTGCATTTATAATAGCAATGGGAAATCCTCACTAGAATGGTATTCCTCAAATATGGCAAACAAGAGTGTCATTTTTTTGTTGCTGGGGAAAAAATCAATAAATCAGTAATAAACTTTGCAGTACCCCAAGTGTCGTCTTCTACAGCCTGCTTACTGGCCATACCCCATGTCCTCAAGCAGAGAGCTAAAGCACAGTGACATGGTATCAGCAGTAAGGGTAGTGGGTAAATCTCTTATTTTACTAGCACGTAGTTCACAGGGTACCAAGTTCTGTTTATTTTCTAAAGGATCACCTGTTACTTATAGAAATCATATAGCAATAAGAAACCTAATGCATTTTTTCTTTCTTTGTAGACTAGTTTTCTATTTAGTAATCTGGTGCCTTTTATTTAGACAGCTTCTATCTGTATACTCTGTTTATCATCATACATATACATGTAAGCATACATATGACATGTGGATATAATACATATTTTTATATATGTCTCTCAAATTTCCTCTTTTTTAATAAAATGAGTTGAGGTTTTTTTTAAATTTATTTTTATTTTATTTATTTATTTTTGGCTGTGTTGGGTCTTCGTTGCTGCATGCAGGTTTTCTCTAGTTGCAGCGAGTGGGGGCTACTCTTTGTTGCGGTGCGCGGACTTCTCATTGCAGTGGCTTCTCTTGTTGCAGAGCACGAGCTCTAGGTGCACGCGCTTCAGTAGTTGTGGCTTGCAGGCTTAGTTGCTCTGCACCATGTGGGATCTTCCCAGACCTGGGATCAAACCTGTGTCCCCCGCATTGGCAGGCAGATTCTTATCCACTGCGCCACTAGGGAAGCCCTCAAATTGCCTTTTAAAGACTACATTTCAATCACCTTTTAAAATAATTTTGTGCTTCCATATATTTGTGATAAATACAATCCACATAATACATTGTTGTTTCAACTTTTATGTCTTTCCCTTTAGGTAATGTGTGGGTTCTCAGCCTGACATCCATAGGTTGATAGAGTTGAACATTGAGTCTAGTCCAGGGTCTGACATTACTTGCACTTACCCTCTTCTGCAGATACTCCGTGAGCACAAAGCAGTCATCATTCAGAAGTGGGTCCGGGGCTGGCTGGCTCGCACCTACTACAAGAGGAGTATGCACGCCATCATCTACCTTCAGTGCTGCTTCCGGCGGATGATGGCCAAGCGTGAGCTGAAGAAGCTCAAGATCGAGGCCCGCTCTGTGGAGCGCTATAAGAAGCTCCACATTGGCATGGAGAACAAGATCATGCAGCTGCAGCGCAAAGTTGATGAACAGGTGTGTTTTAAACAGGAGTCCTGAAAGTGCAGCATGCCTAACAAAATCCACTGGGGTCATCTTCAGCATTGTCTCCTCTTGACTTTATCTTTCAGTCTTCGCAAAAAAGGTAAAATAATAATGGCATTAATGAACGTGGAAATAGTGACAAGCTCGTAGGTAAGATTATAATTGCAAGGACCAAGGCAGGAACTTATTTTCGAGAGCACAGACAGGTTTACTAGCACTCCAAACTGTTAGGACTGAGAGTCATATTGTACTTTATATTTTACAAAACTCTTTCATCATTGTCATTCATTTGTGTTTAGTGTATTGTTCCTTTTGCAGATGAGTTGTTTAGTATTGAGGTGGCAAAAGAAGCAGAAAAATGTCCATGCTTCTGAGGAATCTGCAGTCTATTTGCAGAGATAAAAGTTTGATTTATTAGAGATAGTTACCAAGTAATATTTTAGCACATGCAAATGATATAAAGATAGTTACTAGTACATAAATACTAAGGATGACAAAGAAAAACAGAAAACAGAATGAAATAGGATTCATCAGAAAGGTTTTCTGAGTGAGGAGTTTCCAGATGGTAAACAAAGGGATTTGTAAGAAACTTGTGATTTTGAGGCCATTTTATCATTCTTATGCATCACTAGCCGGCACATGGCTTTCAGTAGCATACTGATTTGTTTTCAAAAGCAAGTATAGATTTTCCTATTCCTGGATTAAGAATCAAGAAAGAGAATTTACTGTGGGAACTCACCTTGTGACTATGAGAAAATCACATCTATGTTGCTCATCATGTAAAACAGAAATAATTGTGCCTATTCTCTCTTTGTATCACTAAGAGGGTGCTGATTGTGTTATTTTAAATATTGTCATTAGTAATTTTGGTTAGATACTATATCAGCACTATGATGATATAGCATGAATATGATGAATAGGCATGGTTTTCTCACTAAGTACATTTGTGGTGTGTATATTTACTTTTTGTCACTTATGTGTGTGTTTAAAGAACAAAGACTACAAATGCCTCATGGAGAAACTGACCAATCTGGAAGGAATATACAACTCTGAGACCGAGAAGCTACGAAGTGACTTAGAACGTCTTCAGCTAAGTGAGGAAGAAGCTAAGATTGCGACTGGACGTGTCCTCAGTCTGCAGGAAGAAATTGCCAAGCTCCGGAAAGACCTGGAACAAACTCAGTGTGAGAAAAAATCCATTGAAGAATGTGCTGATAGATACAAACAAGAAACTGAGCAGGTAGGAGCTAATGTTCATATCCCCATCTACTCCTTCCACAAAGGAGTTGTGCTGTCATCTTGACTTGGCCCTTGTGGCTCAATATCGGTTTCAATCGAAGGTAAACACATGTTTCAGTTGGTTTACTGTTCATTATTAGTGTTTCCCCCAAGCAGCTGTTCCATATGCTGGATGAGTTACCTATAGGTCTTTTAGTAAAACCTTTTACTCTCCTAAGAACAGAGGCAAAGCAGTGTTATAAGAAGAGAAGTGATGGCCAAGAACCTACTATATACCCTTTTTCTTTGAATGAATAGATCTGTGTGGAGGGTAGACTCTTTTTTCTTCAGCAGGTTAAAGGTGATTAAGAAGTAAATCACAATGAGCTGTCAGTAGCTGGTAGTAGGGATCTTTGTGGAAACCTGCATTAAGACTATTTTGAGAAGTCCAACAGGAAAAAAATCCATATGTCTGTACACTGATCGTAGTCAAGAGCTGCTCTGCAGATAGAACAACAACGAAAATGCTTACAGATTGACCAGTGCTTTCACACTACAAATTTGTATTAACTTATATCAAAACTTTATTAAATACAGAAAACACTAAGGTTCTCAAGCAGTAAGGAGATGTATTGGTTAAACAAAGTAAAAATACCTCAACATAAGGCTTACTGGAAAAAGTAAAAAAAGTAATAGGTTTTCAGAGATTCCACTAGTATTACCATCTTTAAATGAAAACAGAGTTGACTGATGGCTGTAACTATGGCAAGAATCCCAATATGCTTTTTCCTTACTGACTTCTGAACCTTAACAGCAGCTTATACAGTAAGAACCTTGAAGGGGCTTAGACACAATTCAGGTAGGATAGTGTAGCTAATAAAGTTGCAACCCTTCCATGGTATTCAGGGTCCTGATCAAATAATCCTTTCTATACCTATAGCAGATCTGGTCTCTGTATCTGGAAACAGCAGTGCTATTAATATGTTACTTTGACATAGCAAGCTTGTTCTATCAGAATTCAAATATGTATCCAATGGGATACTGTTGAGGTTTAAGATCTTTCTTTCTTGTGCTCTCTCTCTCTCTCTCTTTTCTTCCCCATTTCCTGAGTCCCTGGAAGCTTTCCAAATTCCTCTGAAACTATAGAGAATTAAGCTTGGTAGGAGTATTCTCGTTTTCTTTTCAAAGTCAAGTCCATACCTTTCTAGTCTGATAGAATAGTATACCTGAACATATTCAGATTTCTCCTTTCGTTTTATTATCTGCTGCCGTCACAAGGATAGCTATAGGCACTACCATTAATTCTTTTAGATGGAGTGTGGTAATGAGGAAGAATGAAAAAATTTCACTGTGAGAGCTAGCTTTGTGGTCAGGAAAGCTACATTGCCAGTTCGCCTGATCAAGGAGCCTAGAAGGTCCAGCAGAACTGTGGTTCTTAACCAGGAGTGTATTTCAGAATATGCTGGGGAGTTTTTAAAAAGACACCTACCCAAGCCCTGGGAGTGTGGGCCAGGCACATGTGTTTTGAAAAAGCACCACAGGTGATTGGTTGCATACCCCTGACAAAGAGCAGCCTCTCTCAAGAGCACATAGAGAACTCAGCCTTTCTACTGAGGGCAGACGTTAAGACCTTATCAGCACAGAGGGAAGACACTGGACCATCAGAAGGAACGCCTTCTGGCCTGACTTCTGCAGTGGCAACAGTGCGGCCACCTCAGTTCCCTGTCCTTCAGGGATCCTTAGTCAGAGAGCCCGCTTTCTCTGTCTCTGAACTCCTGACACTTTCTCTTTATTAGTAAAGCTGTTGCTTTAAGCGTCCCTTGAACTTATGCTTAGAGAAAGGAATTCAAATTTCACTTATAACAAGCACACATTCTATTCCAAAGGTGAATTGTATAAATTATGAACTTAGCAAAGTTTCCTTTGGTTTTGATTTTTGCTTCCTGAGACTCCTTATCCAACCAGGAAATAGAAAGTTAAAGGTCAGTAGTTTTTTTTATTGTAGTAAAATATGCTTATATGTAACATAAAATTTACCATTCTACTCGTTTTAAGTGAAAGGTTTTTTGGCATTAAGTATATTCACAGTGTTGTAAGGTCAGTGCTTAAATGTGGAATAAAAGTTTACAACCTTGCAAAACTCTTGAAAGGAGATGAAAATGAGATTCTCTTTCTCAAGACCGAGAGCAGGGAGCTTCAGAATGTCTTCAGTGAATTTCCAAAACCAAAAGGCCTTTCATATTTTTCTTAACCTCTATAATCTCTCTGCTTGAACATGGGTACACATGAACGTTGCGTTAGGCTGTTGGTGTGAAAAGGCATTATAGTTGCTTCAAGCGCAAATGCTTACTAGGTGCCGGGCAATTGCTAAATGCTCAAGGTACAAAGTAAAACAACAACAGCAAATCATTTTTGTCCTCCACGAATTTCTAGTCAATCAGGGAAGTAAAAGTAAATCATTTATAAGGGCTATAAAGAGGCATATTCAGAGTCCCGTAGTAGCCCAAAGGAGAGACATATAATTGGAGGGACTTTCTGGGAAAGCTTTCTGGAGGGTAATGCTAGAAACAAGTTTGAAGGATGACCAGATATAACTCGGCAAAGAAGTGAGGCAGTGAGATGTGGAAGTAAGGAGTGACTGCCAGTTACTGCTGTATGTGTGGTCTTTGTATTCAGTATCGGGCTGCCTCTGTCTGTGGCAGCCATCTCAGTTTATTGTTTCATTTTATAGTTGGTATCAAATCTGAAGGAAGAAAATACTTTGCTGAAGCAGGAAAAAGAGGCCCTCAATCACCTTATCGTGGAGCAGGCTAAGGAGATGACAGGTAAGGCTTATGTGGGCCCAACCTACTGCACTCTCCAACCAACCTCAGACCAAAGGTTTATAAGTTACAACTTTGCTTAGACTATCATCAGTAAATGGAGTCAAGCATTCTAAAAATTTGGTTGAATTAGTTGGTGAACTTGTAAATCTGGTCTCCCTATGTACAAATATCAATTCATATTAGTCAGTATCATATGTGACTTAAAAAAAATTGATCTATATGTATGATTTATGGCTTATAGGAGTCCTGTTGTTTTAGGACCTATTCTTGAGCTAATATGTATATGAGTATATGTATCTGTATATATTATTTATTTTGCTAAACCAATGGATATTATTTTCCTAAGATCAACCACTTTTTGCCACCTTAAAAAAAAAGACACTAGATGTGGACATTTATTTCATCTGCTCTTTGTAAGATAAATTAAAATGGTGATAATTTACAAGAAATCCACAAGTATATAAACATGAGCTAAGAAAATTTATATCTAAACTATAGTAATTGGTGGTAGAAATAGAAAGGAAGAGATTTGATTAGAGTGAAAATATATTATATGAAAAGAATCATATATCATATATCATTATCATTTTTGATGTGGTATTCAAAAAAGGAGTAAAAATTTTCTAAAGTTTCTAAACATTTTCTAAAGTTTTGAGATGAGTTATCAAAACAATAATGTGTTATTAGTAATGAGGAAATTGAGGGGAACAAGTCTCTGTTTATGAGGCAAATTAACGAGGTCAGTTGTTTGAGTATTAAAATTTGGATGTCAGCTGGGGCCTCCAGATAGAGATGATGTGAAAGCAAATTGAGATAAAAGAGAGCCCTCTGTGGTTTTCCCCATACTGCCCCATTCCTCCCAATCAAAGGGAATACTATATAGAAAAGAGAAGAAAATCTGGAATTAAGCCTTATAGGATAACCATAAAAAGGGATAAGGTGAAGAAAATGAGCCAGAAAAGAAAATTAAGAGGGAAGGAGGAAACAGTCATTGAAGACATGGAAAAAAGGAGGCTAGGATGCAGAATGCAGTGGAAAAATCCAGAATGATGACAATTCTTGTAGGAAAATAGAAAATGTTATTTGATACTGAAAGATAAGAACAAAGACAATAACAGTGGATTTGCCTAAGGAAAATTTGTTGGTAGCCTTGGGCGGCTTCCACAAACTTGTGAGAATAAAAAGCAATTTACAGAATGTTATAGATAGAAGAAATTCTTTCATTCATTTATTTACAAATTATTAAAGCCCTAGGGTAGGGAAACACTGTATTGGACATCAGGGAGGCAGTTGTGACAAGACACTTGGCAGCCCTTGCCCTCATGGAGCTGACAAAGAAAGAAATGGTGAAGCAATAGAAGCAGGCAGGGCAGATTAAGATATAGCCACAAAATATGAGGGTAAAATGGGCCATAGTGATAGGAAGCTTAATGTTTATAAATATGACTGGGTCAGTTCATTGAGATAAAACATACAGCTGAGATTTAAGGCTTTTTTTACTGTGCTTGATCTGCAATCAAGGGCTAATCTCCGATCTCCAGATGATGTCCTATCTAAGTGCCAGCCCCTGGCAACAGAAAGAGCAGAGTGAGGTGAGTAAATGGAAAGGTCAGGTCCCCCAGCAGCACATAAGAGTGATAACAACAGAGGACCAGGTGTGGGGATCTTACCTGATTAGAATTGAGGGAGTAATAGGACAAGGGAGCTCACAGCGTAAGACAGAACCTGGGGACTGAGATGAGTGGAGACACTCTGTAGAGCAGTATAGCTGGGTCCGCTGAGAAGTCGCCGTTCCCCCAGAGGCTTGAGGAATGTCTCTGACTTTTGGGGCAAAAGAATTTTATGAATAGCCTGAAACAGAATACTATTGGAATAAAAAATGTATAACCTAGTTACTAGATGATGACTGTGGAAGCTTATCAAGGATGTGCTGTAACCAATGAATGAACTAGTTCTGTTCATGGAACAATGCAATAGATGATGGTTGTTGTTATTAATAAATTATTCTTTGGTCATGGTATTTTCTCTTTCCCTACCTCCACTAAGATACTCTTCATAGATCATAGTGGTGCTAAAAGTAGAACCCCTCCCAAAGAAACTGGGAGTCAGTGTCCATGTTTGTATTCTTGCATTCTGTGGAGCCATCTTTGATATGCTTTTCCCTCTCCTTTCTTTCAGAGACTATGGAAAAGAAGTTAATAGAAGAAACAAAACAACTGGAACTCGATCTTAATGATGAAAGGCTGAGATATCAGAACCTTCTGAATGAGTTCAGTCGCTTGGAAGAACGATATGATGACCTCAAGGAAGAGATGACTTTGATGATTGTGAGTCAAATGCTTTTTGATTTTTTTAATATAAAAATTTGAAACATATGCAAAACTAGATAGAAAAGTAGAATGAACCCCCCTGTACTCCATGTACCCATCACTCAATCCAAAATGGTCAACACATTTCTACCCCCCCCCATTCTACCCTCCATCCCACTCCATCCAATGTATTGGATTGTTTTAAAGCACATCCCAGAAATCATATCACTTTATTCATAAATATTTTGTAAAGTCAAACACTTTGAAGACTGGATTATAAGATAGTATAAAGTCAGTGTAGCTGGGCTTTGTTTTATGTATTGAATGACTTAAAGTAAAATTTGCTTATAAAGCAAATATTTATATAATCAAGTATTATATCATTTTTGTAGTTTCAAAGATATAGTCCTAGAAAAAGAAAATTCAGCCTCTATTTGTAATAGTCTTATCTATTTCAAGGACTCTTCTGCATCTGCCAAAGTACATTTTGAACTTTTAATAGTTCTGCACACCCTCCCTGTTCTACTTGTCCTGCTATCAGGAAACAAAGAGTTCCCTCTCAATCTTGTTCCTACAACTATCAACCTTAAATGTAACTTAATGGCACAGATGGCCAGAAATGCTCTGAAATATCTATTATAAAACACAAGGTAATTTGGAGGGGAGTGGCCAAGACAGCAGAGTAGGAAGACCCTGAGCTCACCTCCTCCCACAGGCACACCAAGATTATAACTATTTACAGAGCAGCTGTATATAAGAATGACCTGAAGACTAGCAGAAACTATTTTATGAAACTAAAGATATAAAAGGGAACCTCAACAAGATGGGTAGGAGGGGTTGAGACACGGTATAGTCAAGACCCACACCCCATGTAAATGAACCACAAACAGGAAGATAAACACAGTTGCAGAGGTTCTCCCCAAGGCACAAGGGGTCTGAGCCCCACATCGGGCTCCCCAGCCTGGGGTTCCTGCACCAGGAAAACAAGTCCCCAGGCATCTGGACTTGAAGGCAGTGGGGCTTGTGTACAAGAGAGCCACAGGGCTGTGGGAAACAGAGACTCCACTCTTAAAGGGCATATACAAAATCTCACATGTCCAAGACCCAGTGCAGAAGCAGTAATTTGAAGGGAGCCTGGTTCAGACCCACTTGCTAACCTTGGAGAGCCTTCCAGAGGGCGTGAGGCCACTGGAGCTCACCCTGAGGACATAGACATTGGCTGCAGGCATTTTGGGGAGCTCCAACCATGAGGACACTGCTGCAGACAAGTTTCATTTTGGAGTCCTCCCTCTAGCCTATTAGGGCCAGAGGTTTACCTGCTCTCAAGTGAGCTGGCACCAGCCCTATGAGCTCCCCATCCAGCCACCCTGGTCACTGACCCATCCATCAGTAACCCGGGACCAGCCTTGAGATACACCCCAGGCTATGCAGCCTGCCACACCAGAACTCAAACCCACCCACCAGCCACCTGGCAGTTGTTGCACTAGGTAGGACCTGGAAGCCAACTAGGCCGAAGGCCATCCCAATGTACCAGTGCATCCAAGTAGTGATCCCCACCACAACAGAAGGGCCCATGTAGCCCACATAAGGGCACCCATAGAGCATATAGATCTGGTGACTAAAAGGATGGGCTGCTGGGGCCCATAGGATGTCTCCTTCATAAGGCCACTTCTCCAAGACTGGGAATCATAAACAACCTACCTAATGCACAGAAATAAACAATAAGCAACACGAGTAGATAGAGGAATATATTCCAAACAAAGGAACAAGACAAAACCCCAGAAGAAGAACTAAACAAAGTGGAGATAAGCAATCTACCCAATAAAGAGTTCAAGGTAATGATCATAAAGGTGTTCAGTGCACTCAGGAAAAGAATGAATGAACATAGTGATAAGTTTAACAAAGAAAAAATATAAAGAAGAACCAAACAGAGTTAAGGAATACAATAACTGAAATTTTAAAATACACTAGAAGGAATCAACAGTAGGTTAGATGATACAGAGGAAAAGATTGGTGAACGGCAAGACAGAGTAGTAGAAATCAACAATTCAGAACAGCTAAAAGAAAGAAGAATTTTTAAAAATGAGGATAGTTTGAGAGAGGCCTCTGGGACAACATCAAGCATAATAACATTCTCATAGGGGGTCCCAGAAGGGGAAGAGAGAGAAAGGGGCAGAGAACTTATTTGAAGAAATAATAGCTGAAAACTTCGCTAACCTGGGAAAGAAAACAGACATCCAGGTTCAGGAAGCAAAGAGAGTCCCAAACAAGGTCAACCCAAAGAGGTCAACACCAAGACACATTATAATTTAAATGGTAAAAATTAAAGAGAGAATCTTAAAAGCAGCAAGAGAAAAGCAACTAATTACATAGAAAGAATTTCCTTGAGACTGTAAGCTGACTTTTCAGCAGAAACTTTGCAGACCAGAAGGGAGTGGCATGATATATTCAAAGCGATAAAAGGAAAAAACCTACAACCAAGAATACTCTACCCAGCAAAGCTATCATTCCAATCTGAAGGGAAGGTAAAAAGATAAAACAAGCAAAAGCTAAAGAATTCAGGACCACTAAACCTTTTAACAAGAAATGTTAAAAGGACTTCTCTAGGCAGGAGAGAAAAGGCCACAACTAGACAGGGAAACTCTCACTGATAAAGGTATACATATGGTATTGGTAGTAGATCAATCACATATAAATCTAGTAGGAAGGCTAAAAGACAAAAAAGTAGTAAAATAACCTATATCCACAGTATGTAGTTAAGGGATACACAAAACAAAAAGATGTAAAATATGATGACAAAAACACTAATGGTGGGGAGGGGACTAAGAATGCATGGTTGTTATAATGCGTTTGATCATCATATTTAAATAATTAAATATGTTTGTATATGTATGTATATGTATATATGTGTGATTGAACCTCATTTATTGTTGTTTTATGAACCTCATTGTAACCACAAACATATAGATACACACACACACACACACACACACACACACACACACACACATATGTGTGATTTGAAAGTCATCAAATCACAAGGGAAGAAAGCAAAAGAAGAAAGGAACAAAAAAGAACTACAACAACCAGAAAACAACTAACAAAATGGCAGTAAGTACATACCTATCAATAATTACTTTCAGTGTAAATGGACTAAGTGCTCTAATCAAAAGACATAGAGTGGCAGAATGGATAATAGAAACAAGACAAATACACACACACACACACACACACACACACACACACACACACACCCCTACACCTGTGAGAGACTTCAGTTCTAAAGACACACAGACTGAGAGTGAGGGGATGGAAAAATGTATTCCATGGAAATTGAAAAACAGCTGGGGTAGCAATAGTCAGACAAAATAGACTTTAAGACAAACACTATAACAAGAGACAAAAAAGGACATTACATAATGACAAAGGGATCAATCCAACAAGAAAATATAACAGTTGTAAACATATATTCACCCAACATAGGAGCACCTGAATACATACAGCAAATATTAACAAACATAAAGGAAGAGATTGACAGTGACACAATAATAGTAGGGGACTTTAACACCCCACTTATATCAAAGGACAGATCATCCAGAAGATTGAAATCATATCAAGCATCTTTTCCCACCACAATGCTATGAGACTAGAAATCAACTACAAGAAAAAAAACTTAAGAAAGCAAACACATGGAGGCTAAGCAAAACACTACTAAACAACAAATAGGCCACTGAAGAAACCGAAGAAGAAATTTTTAAAATACCCTGAGACAAATGAAAGTGGAAACAAAATGATTAAAATCTATGGACTGCAGCAAAAACAGTTCTAAGAGGGAAGTTTAATGGCGATACATGCTACATCAGGTAACAAGAAAAATCTCAAACAATCTAACCTTACACCTAAAGGAACTAGAAAAAGTACAAACAAAGCCCAACATTAGTAGAAGGAGAAAAAAAAAAAGATCAGAGTGGAAATGAAATAGAGACTAAAAATCAGTTTTAAAGATGAACAAAACTAAGAGCTTGTCTTTTGAAAAAAATAAGCAAAATTGATAAACTATTAGCTACACTCATCAAGACAAAAAGAGAGAGCCCAAATAAATAAAATCAGAAATGAAAGATGAGCAGTTACAGGCAACACCACAGAAATACACAGTATCATAAGAGAGTATTACAATTACATGCCAATAAAATGAACAACCTCGAAGAAATGGACAAATTCCTAGAAACATACAATATCCCAATACTGAATCAGGAAGAAATAGAAAATATGAACAGATCAAATATCAGAAGTGAACTTGAATCAGCAGTCAAAAACTCCCAACAAAAAACATTTAAAGAAGAGCTAACACCTAATGCTTCTCAAACTATTCCAAAAAATTGAAGAGGGAGCAGTTTCCAAACTCCTTCTGTGAGGCCAGCATCACACTGATACCAAAACCAGACAAAGATATCACACACACAAAAAAAGAAAATTACACTAATGAACATAGAACATACAGGTTCGGCTGGGCTGAGGGGCTTTCAACTGCCCTGGGGGCTGGCTTCCCTGTGGTTGCACAGATGGGTCTGCTCTCTATAAACCTGGATGTTGGAAGGAAAGAGGCAAAAAGCTCTTCGTGGCTTCTGGCTCTTTTCCTGCACCTGGGAAGGAGTAAAGGAAATTGGACAGATCCCAAAGCTTTTGGAGGCCTTTCTGAAGCTCTCAGGATTCGTAACCCTAGAAAATCCAGGCCACTGAACCTTTCCATGTCTTCTGCTGGGGGCACCCTAGGAGTGAGGGGCCCAAACCCAGCCTTTTTATTCCTTCTTCCTTCAAGTCATTATCTAACCCCTTTTCCTACAGAAAGGAAGGGACTACAATTGCTTAACTTTTCTGTTCCCCACAAGCCTTCTGAACACTAGTTCATAGGTACCACATGCCATAAAAGTGTCACCTGGACTCCCTGAATTAATAACCCAAGGATCGGGCTTCCCTGGTGGCGCAGTGGTTGAGAGCCCGCCTGCCGATGCAGGGGACACGGGTTCGTGCCCTGGTCCAGGAAGATCCCACATGCCGCGGAGCGGCTGGACCCGTGAGCCATGGCCGCTGAGCCTGTGCGTCCGGAGCCTGTGCTCCGCAACGGGAGAGGCCACAACAGTGAGAGGCCCGCGTACCGCAAAAAAAATAAAAATAAAAAATAACCCAAGGATCTTGCCAAGATTCTTCGAGCAGCTTCCTTGCCTCTTCCGCACACTCATCCTTCCCACTGCTGACTCCAGAGATTCAGCTTCAGGCATAAAACTAACAGAAATTGTAGTCGCCTAAGAGGAAACCCCTCTCCCCCGACTTTTTTTTTTCTTTTTTTTACCATTTATGCCCAAATATGGTGCAGTAAAATGATTATGCTATCATTAAATATATCCTATGAACTTTGGGGTAGGTTTTATTTGATTGCAACTTGGAAGTCAGTTGCAGTCCTTAGAGGCTGAGGCATCATACCTATGCTTCACCCAGTGTGACTAGCCACTCACAACTTTAAAAAGCGGTCTCTGCCAGTAATCACAGGTGATTTTTGTTTGAGTATTTGGTTTTGTGACTGTGCTTGTCATGCCCTCCTGGTGCATCTTTCTCTTTCTTTGAGGAGCTCCGAAGGTGACCCTTTTGTAAGAGTTTGTTAATACAACATGGAACAGATCGTTTGGGCCTGAGAACATTAAGTCAGTGGTGAGGACTAGAACCGAGTTAAGGTGGATGCTGTCTTAACTATGCCTAGTTCAATTATTTAATTATGTTGTGTTAACTGTAACTGCTTATTTGTCTGGCAGAATGTGCCTAAGCCTGGACACAAGAGAACAGACTCCACCCACAGCAGCAATGAGTCCGAATACACCTTTAGCTCTGAAATTGCAGAAACTGAAGACATTCCATCAAGGACAGAGGTACATTTTAGACACCTATCAGTCAAAGTAAGATGCGCCCATGCTGTTACTAACAGAGAACATTTTCTTTGCTGAGAGGACCCCATTTGTCCATAAACGTAACGTTTGTTTTATGCTGTTTATTCTTCATAAGTGACTTAAAGGTGCTTAATTAGCTGTGTACATACATACTTATTGCATATATTTTTTGTCAATAAACATTTTAATTTTCATTTTTAATGTAATTTTGAGGATCAGATTTTCCCTTCTGTAATTCCCTTTTATACCTTAACATGTTCTATGTGCAAAAAACATAGCCTGTCATGAATTTATTTCAGACTGAAGTAAATTGTTTGAAAAGTAAGCCCTCTGTCCTAGAATATCATAAATACCAATGCCCAAGAGTTTAGCAAAATTGCTGCCTGTTTGATGATAGTTTGTACCAATGTAATTCTCTCCCACAAAAATGCATGAAAAACAGCTTATAAATCTGCCTTAGTGTTTTGTGTTACATGTTTGAAATCAAAATGACATGTTACTGTAACTCCAAGAGTACAGTGACTTTAAGTTAGATTGTTCCCAAACCAATTCTCAGATCTTCTTCAAATATGACATTAGTTTCTGTAATGGGTAATTCAGGCACAACTCTTCTATTTTTGTATCATATTCTGAGAGAATGGCCAAGTCAGAAATAGACTGCTTCTGGCAGAACAGCTGAAAAAAATTGAATAATTCTTTCCTTTCTTGTCTTAGTTCCACTTGGGATGAAAAGTTTCTCCGTCGCATTCTGTTCCTTTTAAAGAATAGTGTCATATAATTGGACTCATACATAGGAGAGGGCTAAGTTGCTGGCTCAAGGTCACAGCTTGTAAGTGGCAGATCCAGTATTCTAACTGAGGCTTGTCTGTTCAGAGCTCCACACTCTACCTCCTTGCACTCAGGGGTTCTACACTGCGGTTCTCCAGTCCCATTTCTGTCTACAGATGACATTAGGCTGGGGACATTGATACAGCAGTATGGCCTGTATGTAGCAGGACAGAGCTTGTTCAAGTTATCTATTGTTGTGCAACAAACCATCCCTGGCTTTAGTGGTTTCAAACTACAGCGATTCATTATTACTCACAGTTCTTTGGGTTTTTTTTTTTTTTTTTTTGGAATTTTGGAATTTTATTTATTTTTTTATACAGCGGGTTCTTATTAGTTATCCATTTTATACATATTAGTGTATATATGTCAATCCCAATCTCCCAATTCATCCCCCTTCCCCCTGCTCCCGCTTTCCCTCCTTGGTGTCCATATGTTTGTTCTTTACCTCTGTGTCTCTATTTCTGCCTTTCAAACTGGTTCATCTGTACCATTTTTATAGATTCCACATATATACGTTAATATACAGTATTTGGTTTTCTCTTTCTGACTTACTTCACTCTGTATGACAGTCTCTAGGTCCATCCACATTTCTATAAATGACTCGATTTCATTCCTTTTTATGGCTGAGTAATATTCCATTGTGTATATGTACCATTAGTCTTCTTTGTCCATTCGTCTGTCGATGGGCATTTAGGTTGCTTCCATGACCTGGCTATTGTAAATAGTGCTGAAATGAACATTGGGATGCATGTGTCTTTTTGAATTATGGTTTTCTCTGGGTATGTGCCCAGTAGTGGGCATTACATTTTTAAACTCTTATATGCTTTACCTAATTTTTACTAGTAACAGTTTTTGTCAGGGTCTCTATTCTTTTCATGTTTTCTCCAGATTCTTACAGATTTGAGGGGTAACCTTTTCATTTTTATTCTCACTTGTTTTCTGTCAAGTCTTTTCTCAAGTTAAGAGATAGATTAGAGTGGGGTTTGGTACATTTTTCATCTTTTTTGAATAATGAAGTATGAATTGTGCTCCAGAAATCACCTACAGATCTTGGATTATTGTTAGTGTCTGTCACGTGCACTGACCACCAACAGTAGGTCATACACTGGAAGTCTTCTCTCAATAATGAGGAAGGCTGTTGACTGAACTAGTCATGCTTATTGCTTGTGACTAAGTGCATGCATCTGAGTTGTGGCTGGCTTTGGTTAATGCTGTCTTTACTATGGGACAGACTGTAGTAACTCTCCTCCTTGGGACTGAGTGCATAACCTTAGCCTCAATCTCTCTGTGTTTCAGTTTCCTCATCTGTGAAGTGGCAATGCTATTATTATCTTACTTTATAGTGATATTTTGAAGATTAAATGAGTTAATTTTTATAAAACACTTGCAGCAGTGTTGATACATAGTAAGTGTTCAATAAACAAAGGTTTTTGCTCTAATAAACAGGCTTCCAGTGACCACCCTACAATTCTGACTGGGTGTGGCCAGGATCAGAAAGATGGAAATATACACAACTAGTAATAGAAAAAGAGAGATTGATTATCAGAAGGGAAATAGTGCAGGACATAACTTTGTACTTCGAATTACTTATGACTTGCAGGTTTGCCTTTCTTCCTGCAACTACCTCTGTAATGGCCAGGTTTACAAATTGCCCCTTTCAAACTAAAGGAAAACTTTCAACTCCTATGTGTAATATTCCCAAGTAGCTCTTTTAGAATCCAGTGCCAGGAAAATAATGGGATCACTCTTGTTTATGAATTGATTTTTTTAAATTAAAATAGATAAATTTTTTTTTTTTTTTTGCGGTACGCGGGTCTCTCACTGTTGTGGCCTCTCCCGTTGCGGAGCGCAGGCTCAGCGGCCATGGCTCACGGGGCCCAGCCTCTCCGCGGCATGTGGGATCTTCCCGGACTGGGGCACGAACCCGCGTTCACTGCGTCAGCAGGCGGATTCTCAACCACTGCGCCACCAGGGAGGCCCAGATAAATTGTTTTGAAACATAGAATTCCGACCTTAGTCATGTAATAATAGCAAAATTTGATGTAAAAATAAAAGATTAATGTCTCTCTAGTCACAAATCAGAAACCTGTGATTGGTTGTTGACAAGACACAATGACACCTCCATTGCTGTTTCTCTCTGAAGAACTCACTTGCCAGCTCCACTTGCCTTGCAGCCCTCCCACACTTCCAGCATCTTCGTGGTTTGGGGTTATTTTTTTGGAACCATTGCTTCTCCACGCTCTGTAATGCCCCTTTCTTAGTAGCCATTAACTAATTATCTCAGTTCTGCTACTGCTGTCAAGCTTTCTCATACCTTGTCAAATCCAGGGAAAACGTCACCATAACTTTCTCAGCTGTTGTCAGCAGTAATTCCAAAATGACTGCCAGGCCTGTCATGGTAATTTTGTGAACAAACTCTGTTATCTTCCTGATTTTCCTCTAATGAGAGACTGTTGCTATTTTTTAGGTTAGTTTTAAAGCTTCACTTTCTTGGAAAAGCCCTAGATGACAAAGTCCTAACGAAGGAAAGAAAGCAAAACAAAACCCCAGACACTTCCCTGAGCCAGATGGCCCAAGCTTCCTTCTTGCTTACGTGGTATAGAGAGGACAATATCTCTTTGATTATACATGTCATTAGGGATGAGAATGGGCACCATTTGGAGCTCTCTTAATTACTAATCATTATGCCTCAATTTTTGCAGTTGTCAAATGTTCCTATCTGTAGGTACAATGATGAAATATTATATTCATTCATAGAACGAAGGCTTCTATCATAGTGTGAGAAAAGGATTAAATAGTTAAAACTTTTCGGGGATACATACACCATTAATAGAGGAACAAACATTAAAATACATAAGATAGAATGTTTACATTATAAATAAGCTAAAATATAAGTATTTGTGGGATGTATAGAAATGAATTTTTGTATGAATGAAATTCTGTAGTAATTTCATGTTCAGGGAAGATGTTACCTCTGTTCTACTAAGGCAGGACAGGCTTTATGGTGAAGGTCATATACCTAAACTTTTTGTTACTCTGAGCAGTGCAAAAGTGGACAGATGGACTTCCCTGGTGGTACAGTGATTAAGAATCCGCCTGCCAATGCAGGGGACACGGGTTTGAGCTCTGGTCCGGGAAGATCCCACATGCCACTGAGCCCGTATGCCACAACTACTGAAGCCTGTGCACCTAGAGCCTATGCTCCACAAGAAGAAAGCCCAGCACAATGAAAAGCCCATGCACCACAGCAAAGAGTAGCCCCTGCTTGCTGCAACTAGAGAAAGCCCCCACACAGCAACGAAGACCCAACACAGTCAAAAATAAATAAATATATAAATATTTATTTATTTATTTATTTATTTATTTATTTTAAGTGGACAGAAAGAAAAAGACCAGGTCTAACTAGTTTGTAGATAAATGACCCTGACGACCTATAAATGCCCCACTTCTTAGTTTAGTTGATTCTTCTTAGGTGTTTTTTTAGAACTGGAATAATACTGAACTTAGCACTACCAAGAATTCACAAAAGATCAAAGACTGCTCATGAATATAAAAATTATTCACCCTCATCAAAAGACAAAGAAATATAAATTAAAACAATAATGAAATAAAACTATTGGTCTACCAGCTGAGCCAATTTTTTTTAATGATAACAGTCATTGCTGTTCCAGGCAAGTTGGTGGTTGCTGATGGAAGTATAAACAGGCTCAACCAATTTAACAGACTTAAAAACATTAATGTTTAGATATTTATATACTAGGTTGTTTATTTTAGTATATTTCAATAGCAAAAAGTTAGAAATAACCCCAGTGGTTACCAGTTAGGTAATAGCTAAGCAAATGATGGTACATATGTTAATACAGCCATTAAAAATTGTGCTTTCAAGTATCCTATTATAAATTTGGAAAACGACTGTAATATGCTAAGTTTTAAAGACAGTACAAAATTATAATGAAAGTAGTATTCCAGTTCTTTAAATTTATTTTTAAAAAGACCAGACAAAAATTGTGGGTTTTCTCTGGATATGAGATTATGCTTACAGTTCTCTTCTTTGTACTTTTCTTATTTCCTAAACTTATTTTGCTTTTATATGAGGAAAAAACATGTTTTAAAAAATTGACTATTGGAATTATAAGATTTGTTAATCAGTTAAGAATTATACTTTGATCATTTAATTAAATAAATAAGTTGTTGTTACCATTCTCTTTCTAACAAAAAGAGGCTCTTTATCCTCTCTATAAAATCTAATGATACAATTCTTTCTCTTCTTACCTCATTAAAAATTCAAACCCAAAGTAAAGAAAGTGAAACCATTATGGAGCCTCCAGAATTTCTATGATGGTGGTTAGGGGTTAATTATTTCCTTTTGCTTAGCTTTAGTTAGTGTATCTTTATCCTACTTGTTCTCCCTGTGACTGTTTTAGAACCAACTGACATGCTTTTAAATGCTACTAGGTTATCTTTCAGTTTATTAAGGGCTGTATATATTTTGGTTTTTTAGTTTTCTCTCTGACCTCAATATATTTATGCTAGCATCTCACCTTTTCAAAAATCATTTTTTCTAATTACAAAAGTAGTACATGCTCATTGTAAACAATTCAAATATAGAAATGTGTGAAGTAGAAAATGAAACTTTCCCACAGTACCTCCCATTCTCTAAGGTAACCTCGATGGCCTTCTAGATATTCGTATGCCATGTGCTAAGTATACTTAAAAGTCACGTGTATTGGGTTTTGTTTTTTTTTAAGAAAAATGAGATACTATCCTGCAACTTGTTCATTTCACTTAATACTTTTATCTAGAACATATTTACCTACTCGTGTAGATCTACTTCATTATTTTTAACAGCTATAAAATACTTCATAGTTTGGCTATACCATAATTTATTTAAGCAACTCTCCTATTGACCAACATTTGAGTTCTTTTTAGTTTTTTGCAATTACAAAAAATATTACAGTGAACATCTTTCCCCATATATTTTTGTGTACTTGTGTATTTATGTAGGATTAATTCTTAAACATATATTGCTATATTTGTCCTATGTTAAAGAATATGCAGACTTAGATTTTAATAAATACAGCTAACTTGCCCTTCCAAAGGACCTACTTATAACTTCCACCAATATCTTATAAGACACTGTTACTAACACATGGCCTTATTAATCTTATTAGTCTTTGCCAATATGATAGGGGGAAAGTGGTACCTCGCTGTTGTTTAATTCGCGTTTCTCCATTTATTAGCTGGTTGGATGTGTTAGTTGTATATTCTTTGGCCATTTATATTTCTCCTATAAGCTTGCCTGTTTCTCTGTTGAAGTATTCATCATTTTCGCATTGGCTTGCACATCTTCCGAACCATCTTGACCATCTTCTGATTTCCGGGGTTTAGGAGCCAAGCGAGAAGAAGGTGCCTCTGGACATGTCATTGTTCCTCAAGCTCCAGAAGCGGGTCACAGAGCTGGAGCAGGAGAAGCAGGTGATGCAGGATGAGCTGGACCGCAAGGAGGAGCAGGTGCTCCGAAGTAAGGCAAAGGTGCGTAGTGCTCTCCCACCCTAGGGCCATGGCAAACCGAGTTCTGCAGTCTCTTCTCTGACGGCAACTCAGCCCAGAAGTACTTTAACTTTAACCAAGTAGGTTTTGGTTCAAGTAGTGAGGGCTTAACTCTCCTCACTCTTTTCTGCTGAGCTAGGAAATGTTCTAAGAGTAAAAATGTGACAATTAAAATATAACTACTTACTTAAAAAGTTTTTAACTTTGTGTGTTTCCCTAGGAAGAAGAAAGACCACAAATTAGAGGTGCAGAACTGGAATATGAGTCACTCAAGGTAATGGGAAGTTTCAGCCCAAGACTTTGAATATCTTGTGGCAAGAGACCTGCTCAGAGCTTCTTTCTCTCAGAGAACATCCTTAAGGGTGTACCTGAGGCCCTAGCTTCAGGCTTATTCAGGCATTAGTTGTAGCCCTGTGTCATTCCCTTTTTAAAATTCTCTTTCATATAAGCTAGAGTTCAGTCTAAGCAGGAACCAGGAGCAGTAGCTGCCATTTGAGGCTGTAGAAGGTAGTGAAGGACATGGACCCAGGTGACAGACTGCCTGGGTTCAAATGCTAGATCTGCCACTATATGACTGTGCAAATTCTCCTTTCTGTGCCTTGGTTTTCTCATCTATAAAGCGGGAATAATGATAATATGTATCTTATAGGACTGTCATGAGGATTATATGAAGTAATTCATGTTAAACTGCTTAGAATAGTGCCTAGCACATCATAAGGGCCCAAGAAATGTTGGCTGCTGTCATTATCTTCATCATTTTAAAATACAAGCACTTTACACATCAGCCTTAATTTTTAACAACAATCCTGCAAGTGAGCATTTTAATTCCTATTTTATAGATGAAGCAATTGACACTAAGAAGTATAAGTAACTTCCCTAAGATGACCCCACTAGAAACCGACAGGAATGGAATTTGAACATTGGTATCTCTAGCTCCAAAGCTCATGCTCTAACCATCAAACCCCACTGAAATTATGTGTTTGTAGAGAAAGACAGTTCCCAAGTATTAGCTCAGTGTTTCTCGAAATGTGGTCCCTGGGCCATCTGCATCAACGTGACCTGATGACCTGGTAATTTGATGGAAATGCAAATGTATGGGCCTCACACCAAACCTATTGAATCAGAAACCATGGGGGTGGCACCAAGCCATCAGTCCTCCAGGTGATTCTGATGCACATTAAAGTTTGGGAAACATGGCATCAGAGCTTAGGTGTCGAAGTAAAGACATTCATACGTTTTCAGAAATAGCAATATGAATCTGATTACCAGTTGGTAGGAGACTGGGGATAGGAAGGAGAAGTCATTTTCACATTTGAATGGACTAATTCATGAAAGAAAGTGTTATAAATTCTTAAACTAGGGGAAAAAAAGGACTTTAAATAGTCTTACTATAACATGTTGAAAGGTCTAATATGGTGCTATAAACCTAAGACTGCTTCTCTGGAAGAAATGGTAAAATATTTTATCTTTGTATGGAAGTGTCTCACTTCCACTATCATAAAGCCTTAATGTCATGTGCTAAATCAATCAGCATGGTGCTTTTAAATGCCCATCTGCTTCACTATTTCCCCACCAGTATCCTATGACATTTGTATTTTAGGGTCAGTAAATAGAGTTTAGCGTCAGATCTGTATTCTGGGTTCCACCGCCATTGTTTGAGCAGAGCCTACAAAGGGCAGCACTAACTGGTGATGGGAGGATGGCTGGTAGTATGTGAAAGTATAGAGATGGTAAAGGATGTGTCTGTCCATCTAGATGACTGAAGGAAGAGGTCACCCATCCTCTCCTCCTGCTTCTCAAGGCTTCTGCCAGCAGCTTCACAAGCATGTCAGACAGGAAAGAAGTCTCAAAAATATATTGTTTGTTGTTATTAGAGAAGTTTATTAGTTTAAATGCTATGTAATTTTTAAATTAGAAGTTAAAAGCCTAAAATTTCAGTGGTCTTTCCCCTCTCCTTTACAAAAGAAATAAGAGGGTACTACTCAACACTTCAGGGATCTGCTCTCTGAACCATTCATTGGAAATAACCTGACCATGTGGACCTTCATATTTGTGCTTGTATTTACCCATAAAGAAAACCTGGGCTTCTTAGTACTGAGGTAAACTCACCCTTTAGGAGTCAGCATTCTCTTCAGGCCTGTGACCACACCCTGGGCGGCCTGGAATAAATTTGATTCTGGAATTTAGGTTGATGAAGCAAACTACCATTCACCTTGCTCAATTCCACTTGACGCTGACTTTCTTAATTTTCAGAGCAGAGTTCCCAGTAGAACCAGGGGAGCCATTCACTAGGGGAGCTCTGGCGATCTTTTCCAGCAGAATTCTTCTACTATCTTAGGGAAGGATGAGTATTCCAGTGTAAAGTTGAGGATGACAGTGATGAACTATTCTTTGTCTCTTCATACAGCGTCAAGAACTAGAATCAGAAAACAAAAAACTGAAAAATGAGCTGAATGAATTACGCAAGGCCCTTAGTGAGAAAGGTGCCCCCGAGGTGACCGCTCCAGGTGCACCGGCCTACCGTGTCCTCATGGAGCAGCTGACTTCTGTGAGTGAGGAGCTCGATGTCCGCAAGGAGGAAGTCCTCATCTTGAGGTCTCAACTGGTGAGCCAGAAAGAGGCCATCCAACCCAAGGTAAGCATGAGCAAGTAGCTCAGGTGGGTGTTTGGGGACTGGCCCCTGTCTTCCTACCCTTTCCCTCCAATTTATAACAAAGCAAACATTTAAGAGCATTTTTAGTCTAATTGAGGATATCATCATTTGGGGGGAAAAATCTCAATGTTGTTTTAAAACTGTTGCAAATACCAACTGGAGTGAACAAGAAGCAAATGATATCCCAAATGCTCTTCAAAGTTTCACCGCTCACTCATGAGCAAAGGGCTTTTAAAATTAATCGTTTTTTAGTAATCTGGTCATGGTAAATTTTGATCAAAAATACAATTCTGTTAAATACAAAAATCCATAAGTTGTCTTGCTGTGGGAAGGCATTAAAAACAATTTTAAATTATTTGTTGAAAATAGCTTGTTTAACTGGAAAGACAACACATGAAAAGGTTAGAAATGAGATCAGTGAGTAGAAGTGACATGGAGATGATTTCTGCTCACTTCAAGAAGTTCTGTTTAATGGTGGGAATTGTCCCAGCTAGGAGGGGCTGTGTTTAGTGATTCCACAGAAGGGACCCAGGCTGAAGCATATAGATGGCCCTTTGAACACCTTCCCTGACCTCAGATAACTTGAGATCCAACTGCCATGTGTTGGTGAGAAATGGACCTTTTAGTCATTTGACATCAGGGGGAATCTGAATAATCATCTTAAAACCTGGTTTATGTCCCTGCCCATGTTCATGAAGCAAAGTGTTACCAAGAATTAGGCAATCAAGTATCCCAGCTGCATGACCTGCCACATAAAAAATGACTATAAGACAGAGAATGACACATACCATATGATTTCACTTAGTATGTGTGGAATCTAAAAAACAAAACAGAAACAGACTCATAGATAGAAGAAACTAGTGTTTGCCAGAAGGGAGGGGGTTAGAGGGTTGGGTGACATAGATAAAGGGGATTCAGAGTTACAAACTTCCAGTTATAAAATAAATAAGTCACAGGGCTGTAATGTACATCATAGGGAATATAGTCAATGATATTGTGATAACTCTGTATGGTGACAGATGGTAACTAGACTTATCCTGATGATCATTTCATAATGTATAAAAATATCAAATCACTATGTTGTACAAATGAAACTGATATTGTATGTCAATATAATTCAATTTTTAAAAGACTATAACATATAATGAATAGGATGCCTGAAAGATCTGAGAGCACTTCTCTTAGAAATGGTAGTTCCGTGGCTTCCCTGGTGGCCCAGTGGTTAAGAATCCGCCTGCCAATGCAGGGGACATGGATTCGAGCCCTGGTCCAGGAAGACCCCACATGCCGCGGAGCAACTAATCCCGTGTGCCACAACTACTAAGCCTGCACACCTAGAGCCCGAGCTCCACAACAAGAGAAGCCACCGCAATGAGAAGCCCGCACACCGCAACGAGGAGTAGCCCCTGCTCGCTGCAATTAGAGAAAGCCCGTGTGCAGCAACGAAGACCCAACACAGCCAAAAATAAATAAATAAAAATAAAAGAAGATTAAAGCCTCCAAATTCTAAAAGAAAAGAAAAGAAAAGAAAAAAAGAAATGGCAGTTCTACATGTGGTTAAGATACCAAACCTGGCACATAAAATTTGTATTTTTTTTTTTTTTTTTGCGGTACGCGGGCCTCTCACTGCCGTGGCGTCTCCCGTTGCGGAGCACAGGCTCCGGACGCGCAGGCCCAGCGGCCATGGCCCACGGGCCCAGCCGCTCCGCGGCACGTGGGATCCTCCCGGACCGGGGCACGAACCCGCGTCTCCTACATCGGCAGGCAGACTCTCAACCACTGCGCCACCAGGGAAGCCCTAAAATTTGTATTTTGATAACGAGAACTCACACCTGGGATTGGGCCTCAAGAAACAAGTCTCCCTCTGCATGCTAGCTGGAACAGAGTCCAAAATTAGAATTCCTTTCTCTGGTTCCCTGTGATGAACTGCTATTCTAACAAGAAACTTTAGTAAAAGTCAATAGAAAGAAAAAGAAAAATGAACCAAGGGGCATAAAAACAATCCAGCTCACAAGAGCACATAGCTCTGGTACCACACACTCTCACCTACCCAGCTCACATACTCCATGTGACAACTTATCTCCAGTGCCTAATGGGCTGGCCCTGTCTAACCAAGGTCCCTAGGGGCTCTCCAGGCTCCAAGCCTACACATAGCATCAGCTTGTTTTCTCTTAAGAGAAAGGCCCAGGACACTGACTAAGCCCTTTCAAACCCAGGGCTGTTTATCCCACCCCGTTTCTAGTCAAGAGACACATCATTTCACAACTCCTTTGCAAGCAATGGTAAGTGATATCCCGTGAGCCAGGTGATGATCCAGCCCAGCCAGCCACATCTAGTTTACGTGCTCCACCTCCACAAGTGTTGCGGGAGGCTTCACTTGGACAAATGACCTCCTACCAAGCTGTTACTGTTAACTCTCACAGACCTGGGATAAGAGTTTTACCATAATACATTAACAGGAGGTTCATCTTCCTCATACCCTCACAAATACTTTATAATTAGAAAAATCAAAACAACTCAAAAGAATTTCAAGAGTCTGTTCCTGAGAATTAAGAGTTGCCATTACATAAATATATATTAATGTCCACTTCATGCCAGTTCCATGGGTAGTAATTTATATACAGAGTTTTAGGAGAAACAAACTTGGTTGTTTTCACAGTTAGCTTTTATCTGTTTTGATGAGGACTCAAGATGGAATTTATTTATGGAACTAAGGGTTTGTTGTTTTCTCCATTTGTTTTTTTTTGTGCTTGCTGACTTGTGATTTTCAGGATGACAAGGTAATTATATATTTTTTAAATTTTTAGTAAACACTTCTATTTAATCCTGATTTTTACAAGTATCCCCCAGTTTTGCAGTTGATATTTTCTGGCCAACATGTCTATTTTGATATTTACAAATTAATTTCCTATTTGACCCCCTGCTATTTTAGAAGTCAGTGGGAAAATAATGGATGTCATAGGCTCCAGTCTGAATCGCAGAGAGGCCTCCATGACTTTTGAATTCGTAGTCAGCTCTGTGACTCATAGTGGTGGTTATGGCAGGCCGTCCACAAGCAGGGGAGGGAAGCCCTTAACTCGGAGCACACTCCAAAGTGCAAGCTCTCCCATACTCTCATTTCTACCAGCTATGGGTTTGTTGGCCGAGGGTGAGGAGGAGCCTGAGGAGCTGAGCATACCCTTCTTGGGAAGAGTGGGATTTTCCTACATGGTGCAACCCTTTCAGAACTTCTGGTCCTGTCTTGGCAGGGCCTCTGAGCAGTGAGTCAGGAACTTCCTAGAGCTGGCAGTCCAAGTCTGACCCCATGCCCAGCCACTGCTTCTTAGCTACGATAAGCCAGATAAGGGAAGGACCGGCTACTTTCTGCTATCTTTCTTTTGGATGAGTTCATTAGATCTACTTACCTAATTTACTAAAAGTTAAAAACCAGATCATGTAGGTCCTCAGATGTCAAAGAATACATGTAATGTTATTTAACATAGAAACTGGTTCTTTGAGTTGCTATTTAAAACTTAAAACTCTGAGTATGGCCCTTTATAGAGTAGAAAGATTTTCTGCCTTTCAATAAAAGAGAAAAGAAATTTTCTATGAAATATGTACTAAAATATTTATAAAACATAGCTAGAATACTTATAAAAATGCTATATGTGGTGTTTATGGGAAAGATTTTTAAAATCAGTAAAACATAAGCTCTTGTTAATAGCTCTTATCAGATTATGTTTGGTCTTCTCTAAGTGTGCATTTATAGGCTCACAAAAGGACTGCATTAGGATAAAAGTGGGATTTTTTTTTAAAAAGATGTTTTTTATTATAAACACCGGAATTCAAAAGCGAGTATTTGTAGGCCTCTAGTTGACATTAAAGTTATCTTGGTCTCTAAGATCATGATATTTGAAGTGTATTCTATAATCTCCACTTCACTGTGAGATCTGGCTTTAGAGCAAACGTTGACTAAAGGATCAGACGTAGACTATTTAGACAAATAGAATGGGCTCTTGGGTTCTAAAGAGTATTATTCTTTAGAGGCTATAGAGCAGTTGTTCTTATTGTCTATTCTTGCCCTGGTTTAGGAGAGAGAGAGTGACTGAGTAGAAGCAAGATTTTGGAATTACATTGGTTGTCAGACAGGTTACACCAAAAAGGAAAAATAAAAAAGGAAGTAAAAATGTTAGCAGAAAAGCCCTTTCTATGCAAAATTGTTAGTAATTCTGACCTGCCAGATGTTTATTTCAAAAGCTTATGTACCATGCTATACTGTACCAGAAGAAAAAAGAATTGAATAACAGCAGATGGTAGATATTTCCAAGGAGCTAAATCCTTCCCATTTATATATATCTAAAGAGCTGAGGAAAAAAACCATTTAATTTTGCTGAAACACATGATCTGAACACCATTTTTTTTTTTTGTACTGAGTTGTTAATGGAAAAATGAGCTTTATGTCAAACTTTTCATGTTTATTAGGGCATTTGTTTTGTTATAACTGGTCCGGAAGTAGAAGAAAGAACAGCTTTGTACATTGCATTGAATACTTGGTGTTCTTGCCTGGTTATTATTTTAATGCTGTATATAGTTTATATCTATATGTATATTTTTTAAAGTATATATACAACATTAGAATAATAACCAGGCAAGGACACTGAATATATATATATTTACACTATGTGTGTGTATGTGTGTGTGTGTGTATATATATATATATATATATATATATATATATATATACACACACACACACACACATAGTGTGAAACACACGTGGCCCATCAGTGATTTTATTTACTCCAGAATCACAGCACCTTTATAGTAGAGTGTTAGGGATTCTCAAGAGAGGGACTGGAGGTGCCTCTTCCTCTTAACTGCCTGTGCCCCACTCTCTGTAGTTGTACCGGGGCTAGGGCAGACGCTCTGGTGGGGCAGAGGTGTTGTGGAACACATAAACCCCCTATTCTGGAGGAAAGGAAAATGTTGTATGAGGTCCAAAGCTTTAGAGTTAACACTTAATGTGGAAATGTGTCTTTTCCCCCTTCAGAATACAATGACAGATTCCACAATACTTTTAGAAGATGTACAAAAAATGAAAGATAAAGGCGAAATAGCACAAGCATATATCGGTTTGAAAGAAACAAACAGGTAAGTTGATGTTTCTTTTGTTCATTTTGGTTTAATCATATTGATCTTTAATCTTCAAGCCAGCCTCTTATATAGGAAGTCCAAGTGTTTATGCATTGTTTTGTTAGACATCAGCTGATCTTCAAAAAGGGGATCCAAGGTTTCCAATATATTCCCAGTTAAAATCTCATTTATAATAATATAAGGTAGCATTACTGATGAGAGATGGAAAGGAAAATGTTCTTTACACTAAGGGAATATATTTCTGTATGTTTAGGGTCTTAGCCTTGAGAAGAAACCCAGTTGCTTACTATATAGCTTGGACTATCTTGGGTAGTCACTTCCATTTGTTATTCAGGATGGTTATGGTGAAAGTTTGTAGGGACAGCTGAAGCTTTCAATAATAGAAATTTAGTGTGAAGAGAAGTGATGAAGTAGCAGAATCACATCTGTGTTGGCCATGTAATTCTAGAAGGGTACCATGACTTCTAGGATGGGACCCTGATATTTGAGACCAAGTTTTTGTCACGTTTCCTAAGGTGTTCTGAGAAAATTCTAACCCTGGTTTCATCTCATTTACTCATGAGTAAAGTTGTAGATGGCATTTAGCTCAGTCTTAAGAGCCTTGGGTGGGCTGAGAGTACAGATTTGCAGTCTCTAAATGACCAAACTTTCCCCAAAGTTTTCCCTATAGTTTGGAGTATCTCAGCTCATTTCTGGAATTCCTCAGCCTTCCTACCATTCCTGCTTCCCAAAGAGCCTTCATGCTATTGAACTCTGAACTTAAAAGACTACATGCTTAAAAGAACACAGCCAGTGATGATAACAGAGATTTATCAGTGTACATCTAGGTCTCCTGATGCATAGTGTCAGGATTGGTATACAGAAATACTTCACAAGCTAAAGAATATTACCATGCAAAATATAAGATACTTATTACCTTCTTTTATGGGCAAGAGTAGAGAATGCTTATAAAAGTATTTGGTTAAACTTAAATTTTAATTTATGTGTGTAGGTTGTAAGCATATCTTATAACTAAGAATGTGTTAGTATAAAAAGAGCTGTATTACATTGTTCATCCATCCACTCAGCTATTCAGTCACCAAATATGTATTGCATGCCTGCTTTATCCCAGGCCCTGTGCCACACACTGGGAATATAGCAGTAAGCAAAATAAATACAGTCCTTCCTTTCACAGAGTTTATAGGCTGTTGGGGAGACAGCCAAGATAATTTGGACTTCCCTCCAGTGACAGGAAGGAAGTCATTAAAAAAAAAATTATTTATTTTTATTTTTGGCTGCATTGGGTCTTTGTTGCTGCGCACGGGTTTTTCTCTAGTTATGGCGAGTGGGGGCTACTCTTCGTTGCCGTGCATGGGCTTCTCATTGCGGTGGCTTCTCTTGTTGCGGAGCACTGGCTCTAGGCGCTCAGGCTTCAGTAGTTGTGGCTCGCAGGCTTAGTTGCTCTGCAGCATGTGGGATCTTCCCTGACCTGGGCTTGAACCCATGTCGCCTGCATTGGCAGGTGGATTCTTAACCACTGCACCACCAGGGAAGCTGCTGAAAGATTTTAAGTAGGAGAATGATATGATGAGATTGGAATTTTAGAAAGCTAGCCGTGGTTAGCTATGTTAGAGAATAGATTGTAGTGGAACAAGATTGAAAGCAAAAAACCAGTTAAGAGGTTATTACCATAATTGAATGACTGATTATAGTGACTTTGACTTAGTTGGTAACAGTTGGGATTGAAGGAAATGGGACACTTTGAAAGATACATAAGAAGATGGGGTGAGTAGCCTTGCAGTTTGTTGGCTGTGTGGGATGGGGACCATGAAGGGCAACTCTGCAGTGTCTGCTATGGATACTTGGTTGGATATAGTGATGCCAGTTTGTGATCCTGGGTCTGGGATGTGGGAAAGTACAGGAAATGATCAGTAGATTTACAAATATTTAAGGAGGTAGGAAGACATCCAAGGAGAGAAATTCATTAGGCGGTTGAAAATATAGATCTGGAACAGGAGAGATATGTAGGCTGAGATGTAAACAGTGAAGTCATCAGCATGTAATAATACAGTTGAGACCATGCAAATAAATCAACTCTCCAGGGAGAGATGGTAGATGGAAAATAGAAGAGCAATCTCTGAAATTTGTTTTATGTAAACATCATATCAACAACAGAAGTCTAGGGGCTTCCCTGGTTGCACAGTGATTAAGAATCCACCTGCCAATGGAGCCGACACGGGTTCGAGCCCTGGTCCGGGAAGACTCCACATGCCGTGGAGCAGCTAACCCCGTGTGCCACAACTACGGAACCTGTGCTCTAGAGCCTGTGAGCCACAATAACTGAAGCCCACGCACCTAGAGCCCGTGCTCTGCAATGGGAGAGGCCACTGCAATGAGAAGCCCACGCAGTGCAACGAAGAGTAGCCCCTGCTCGCTGTAACTAGGAAAAGCCCGCGCACAGCAACAAAGACCCAATGCAGCCATAAACAAACAAACAAACAAAACAGAAGTCTAGTAGGAAGAGTAAGAACCTGGACTCTGGAGTCAGATAGCCCTGCCCTTCACCACTTGCCAACTGTGCAACCCCTGCAGATATCTTATGTCTAAGCCTCAGTGTCTTCTTCTGCAGTGTGGCAAATGATATATATTGGGTTACTGGGAGAACTAAATGAAATGATACACATGGAAGGATGTAGAACAGTGTCTGACACTTGATAAACACTCAAAAATATTATATTTATACCCTCAGTAGAAAAAAAACTATAACCAACTCTGTCAGTTTTGTTAATTCTACATACTTTTAATAAAATATGTCACACTTCTAACATAAAAGCAGTTTCCCCAGGTCTTTTTTTTTTTAAGCCTTAATTTTTTTTTTTGGAAATTTATTTTATTTATTTATTTTTGGCTGTGTTGGGTCTTTGCTGCTGGGCGTGGGCTTTCTCTAGTTGCGGCGATCGGGGGCTACTCTCCATTGCAGTGCACGGGCTTCTCATTGTGGTGGCTTCTCTTGTTGCGGAGCACAGGCTCTAGGCACGCAGGCTTCAGTAGTTGTGGCACGTAAGCTCAGTAGTTGTGGCACATGGGCTCTAGAGCACAGGCTCCGTAGTTGTGGCGCACAGGCTTAGTTGCTCCGTGGCATGTGGGATCTTCCCGGACCAGGGCTCGAACCTGTGTCCCCTGCATTCTTAACCACTGCGCCACCAAAGAAGCCCTCCCCAGGTCTTAAAAATAATTTTTGACACAAAAAATCTTTTAAAAGTTGTGTCATAAAAGCTGGGAACTTTGGACATATACTGGCTTATAAGTTACTCCTATAAGAATTTTAAAAAATAATTTTAAAAATACAAAATCAGATTTTATTAAGCTAAAACAAATTCCTATCCAGAAGACTTAAAACTTCATTTTGAAATGAATTATGAAAATTGCCACATGAAGACAGTAGCTGAAATTTTCATTCTATATGTATATGACTGTTTTGGTTAGTCTCTAACATAATATGTGACATATAAGATCACTCTGCTAGCTGAGTGGGAAGCAGCTGCATAGCACAGGGAGAGTAGCTCGGTGCTTTGTGACCACCTAGAGGGGTGGGACAGGGAGGGTGGGAGGGAGACGCAAGAGGGAGGAGATATGGGGATATATGTATACATATAGCTGATTCACTTTGTTATAAAGCAGAAACTAACACACCATTGTAAAGCAATTATACTCCAATAAAGTTGTTAAAAAAAAAAAAAAAGATCACTCTGCTAGCTGAATAAAATGTTAAAAATAGAACCTCCTCACTTCTTCAGTCATTTATTATTTTGCAGGAAAAGTAGCTCTAGATGTTGATTATTTTGTTTTAATTTCTACACATTTACGTGTGATGTTACATGTTACCCATTTTTTTAAAAAAAATTAACCAAAAATGATTTTTGTGGTAATATCTTAAAGTCATCTGTAATTAATAAAAACAGTCCTGTTGACTTAATAAACTATTGAAATATCACATGCTGCTCTTGACCATCATCATCTCATTACCATCCCTTTGTGTTTTGCATTATTGTTCCTTTTGCATGGAAGATCATCTGCTGTGGATGGCCATGAGTTGAATGAGGATGGAGAGCTGTTGCTGGTTTATGAAGGGTTAAAACAAGCCAACAGGTTATATTTGTCTCCTCAAAATGGAATGTTATTAATTTGTTGTTTTTCTTACTAACAGTGGCCTCCCGACTTTAACTTCTGTATTTCTTATTCATTAATTGTCTTCCTGGGTAAATTTCAGACACTAAAATTTGTGACTATCTCACTAAAAGTGGAAGAAAATCCAAACCTCTCAACTAGAGCCCAAGCTACTACTGCAGGAGAGATTAATACCTATTACTTAGTGGTTTCTTGTTTGGAATAATGATCAATTTAAAGGATATATGTGTCTGGGCAATGTGTCTACATTCTCGTATATTACGATCATGCTGCCTAACAGCAGTGTTAAGTGCACGATTTGGCATTCTGTGTGGTTATTGTGAAATTCCGATTTGTGAAACCGCAAACAAAGAGGGTTTCCTGCATTGCTACAGTTCAAAATAATCACCCTAACTCAACATGTTAAATATGTTTAGGGGAAAGCAAATGAAATCGAAACAGCAGCACCTTTCTAACACAGACACTCATCTCCTCTAGTGAGATTTGCGTCTTAAAATCTCTTAAAAATGCCATTTTAGTGATGAATTTTAAAAAATATTTAGCAGACTCTTTGTTCGAGGGGCTTCTACTTATTCTGCTTTGTTCTAATCACAAACCATTGTCATTAACTTTGTGGTGTTATTGGTTCAAATCCTTTTGAAATTTTATAATCATTAAAATACTTTTAGTCTGCTGTTAACTGTTTGCTTGCAATGGCATCAGTAAGTGTTGCCCAGCATTTGATAACCAAGGGGGTTCGAATAAAAGAACATCTTTTCTTTCTTCGTGTTAGTTAATTCCTATCCATACTTTCTCTTGGCTTTAGAAAAGGGGCTGAATGTAGAAATGGGGGTGCCTGGTGAAGGGAGGATGCCAGTTCGTTCTAGTATCCTCCTGCCCTAGACTACTCATGGCGCAGCTGACTCATATGTTTGCTCAGGGAAGCAGTAGCTGCTTTCTTGGTCCCACTAATATTGATGTTCTGAAACCATATCTTGTTAGGATTCTGTTACTGATAAGGAAGTTTATGGGGAAAGAGAAGATGACAAATTATATATATATATATATATATATATATATATATATATACACAAAATTTCAGAGCTGTCTGTCTGGATTTGGGTAAATCTGTATGTACTTCAGAGTAGCATTCCAGCCTTTCTGCCCTTCAGAGATAAAAGTAGAAAGTAAAAATGGGACCTTGGTCATACCCTCTGCCTGGAATTAGTAATGCTGAAAGTCTTCAAGGCGTATTTAATTAGACGGGGCATTTGTAATCTTGCCCTCCATAGGGCGGTGATTTTGTGGCGAAGGTACTAGCTTTGCCAACTTAAATGCTAGTTTGTGAATGTAATAAGCCAGGTTCTTTAACCTGTGTCTTTGAATTGATTGTTTTAGTCATCATTTCCTATGAACCTTTCAAAAGAGCTAAATATTTCCTGTTTCTAGGGGCCTTTGAGAACTTTGTAGCAGGGTCCACAGTTCAGAAAGACACAAACGTGAGCGCATTTGTTTCCATTTCTGGCCCTTGGTTGAGTTCCTAGTCTCTAGTCAAGTCAGAAGCTACACAGTCACTGCAGAGTCCCTGCTTGTCTGCCCTTGCAAGTGAGCGCGGGGTCTTGCACCCTTCAGGCGGGGACTGTGGTGTCACCTCCCTTTCCTACTCGTGTGGCTTCTCCGCAGGCTCCTGGAATCGCAGCTGCAGTCGCAGAAGAGGAGCCATGAGAATGAGGCCGAAGCCCTCCGCGGGGAGATCCAGAGCCTGAAGGAGGAGAACAACCGGCAGCAGCAGCTACTGGCCCAGAACCTGCAGCTGCCCCCAGAGGCCCGCATCGAGGCCAGCCTGCAGCACGAGATCACCCGGCTCACCAACGAGAACCTGGTAAGGGAGGTGCCAGCCCACACTCCTCGGCACACAGGGCCTAGCCCTGCAGGGAGGCCTTCCTGGCTTTTTGAGCAAAAAACATCTTTCCTGAGTGGGAAGCACTCACTGCCCCACACTTATTACCCTCTTTCCCTGTCAGGGACAGAGTCAGGAAAATACGACTATGTTGGTAGAAGCAGAAAAGGCGTGTGTCCTTGGGTTGTTTCTCACAGAAGGCTGTGGTGCGTCTCAGCATCCTCAGCCCTCACTTGGAGGGTCTGGAAGTTATCGGCCGACTGTGTGCTGGGCTTTTGATATCCTCAGGAACTCAGCTTCCTCCACGTCAGCTGCAGCTTCTCGGCCATCCAGGAGGTTATGTAGTTGTCATAACCTTTGGTCCCCAAGCACCACAGTGGCCACCCCAGCCCCTGTCTCTAGCAGATAGCGGGGTTAGAGTTAGGGTCAGGGAAGGCAGCTGGCAGAACCAACGTGGGGCTTTAGGTTGACCTTGGTTGGAGCTCCAAGTTCAGGGAGGAGGAACGTCAGGATTCAAGTTTATACATTCGTGATTCTTTTTTAACGGAACTTGGGCAGTGAATGAGGAGATTTTTTTCCCCTTGCCAGATTCTGAGTGCTGGCACAGAGTCCAAGTTTGTTCTTTTTCTCTTTCTGTCCTTCTTTCTTTTATAGAAAATATTTTCTAAAATGTTATTTTCTCAGTCACAAAATAACTTTTATTACAGATTTCTACTTAAGTTTGATAAACATATTTATTAAAGTAAAAGTCATTGAAAAAGTATAATTCCACTTTTTTTTTTTTTTTTTTTATCTGCACCACATGGCTTGTGGGATCTCAGTTCCTCAGTTACCCCACCAGGGAACTCTCAATTCCATATTCTATGTAAAATCTATATTGTAGTGTCAGTCTGGTTTTGAGAAAAGCTGTTTAGGGCTAGTGGCAGTTTGTTTCTGTTTTGGGTTATTTTAAATTAATTAACTTGTTTGTTTGTTTGTTTATTTATTTATTTTTGGCTGTGTTGGGTCTTCGTTGCTGTGCGCAGGCTTCTCATTGTGGTGGTGGCTTCTCCCACTGTGGAGCATGGGCTCTAGGCGTTAGGGTTTCAGTAGTCATGGCACGTGGGCTCAGTACTTGTGGTTCATGGGCTCTAGAGCGCAGGCTTAGTAGTTGTGGCGCATGGGCTTAGTTGCTTTGTGGCATGTGGGATCTTTCCGGACCAGGGCTCGAACCTGTGTCCCCTGCATTGGCAGGCAGATTCCCAAGCACTGCGCCACCAGGGAAGCGCTATTTGTATTTCTTTAATTTAGGGTTTTAATGAGCTGTACTAAAATAGTTTGGATTTTCTCTGAAGATTTAACAATCTGAATTATCCCTCCATTATTCCATTAGTGATCATTTACATTACAAATAGTTATCTAGTGTCATCTATTCAACCATCTTTTATATTAATTTGAAGCAAAACTCAAAGGTATGGGACTTCCCTGGTGGTGCAGCGGTTAAGAATCCACCTGCCAATACAGGGGACACGGGCTCGAGCCCTGGTCCAGAAAAATCCCACATGCCGCAGAGCAACTAAGCCTGTGTGCCACAACTACTGAGCCTGCGCTCTAGAGCCCAAGAGCCACAACTACTGAGCCCACGTGCCACAGGTACTGAAGCCCACGCACCTAGAGCCCATGCTTCGCAACAAGAGAAGCCACCACAATGAGAAGCCAGCACACCACAGTGAAGAGTAGACCCCCTCACTGCAACTAGAGAAAGCCCATGCACAGCAAGGAAGACCCAATGCAGCCTAATTAATTAATTAATTAATCCAGAAAAAAAAAAAAAAGCTCAAAGGTATTCTTTTCCCAGTCTGTCCTTCCCTCTGAGGATAGCTTGCTGGTGAGGCTACAGGAATGGGAAAGGTGGGTGAGGGCAGAGTTTGGACTCTTTCCAAAGGGCCTGAAATATCACTAATTTGTGGGGAAAGGTCTTCTGAATCATGGAATATTTCTGAGATGTCATTTTATTACTCACAAGTATATCGTTGCTTAAATTAAACTAACAATGCTTTAATGCCTAATAATTGATATACTAAATAATATAATAATAATTGATCAGCATATAAATTCTGTGCTTTTTAAATGATTATCTTAAAATACAAGGTGAAACCATGAAATAAACCATGAAATAAAGATGATTCTGGGTGGTAGATTCTCAGAGTTTTTTCACTAAGCTGGTTAAGCATTTCCCTTTCAACCTTATGCACAGTATTACTTTTCTTCTCAATTTTTTATATCTAATACAAACATAAACTAAGCCCCCAAATTCTCAACTGGTAGAATCTAGTTAACGAGTTTGAATTTTAGGAAAACCTTTCATAGGTCAGCTGCTTCTGCCTCGCTGACTACTAATTCAGGAGAATGGATTCAAACTTACAGATAGGGGATGATGCACTTTTTCAATCATTATAGTGTCTCAATCTTAATTGTGCATTTCTTTAGGAAACACTTGGGCAGAATACTAAAGCAGCAGTGGGCCTAGGCTTAGTGTTCTGAGAAACTCTACCCTGCAAATCCTTCCCACCCACCTACCTCCCAACACAATCACAGAAATGGTTTCTCTCCCTCCTCTAGTGGACAAGCGTCACAGGCCACCCGCAAGCTGCCTTTCAGGGAAGGAAGGCACACAGCTTCTCATCAGTCTTTCCAACTTCAAACAAGAGCTCCAACTTTGCCATTATTCTCACTTTTGTTTTAAGTGAATTCCCCACTCTTCCCGCTGCTACTGGCAGCAAAGAAAGTGCAGCAACTTGTGAGCAGGTCTGAGAAGTGAAGTAACAGCCTTATCTGGGGAATATGGACCACAGCTCTGTTTACTTGCTAACATAGCCTGTTTCCTCTGAGCATGTGAAAATATGTTTGTGTCTATATAATCAGAATTATCTGTACTAGAAAAATTAGAGGGCAATGGCAGGTGACAAATCAGAGCCTTTGGAGTATACGTAGTTTCATTATTTGTGTTTTAAAATATTTTAAAATTGATTTTGCTGAGAGGTAGCATTCCCCTCACAGAGAAAAACAATTGTCCATTGTGCCTGTTTTTTCAGTATTTTGAGGAATTATATGCAGATGATCCTAAGAAGTATCAATCATATCGGATTTCACTTTACAAACGGATGATTGTATGTAAACTCAGAGTGCTTCTCTGTCGTCTTCCCTGCTAATTCTAGCCCTCTGTAACTGAAGAGCACACCGCTGCCTGCCCTGCCCCAGGAAGTCTCTTCAAAAACTGTCACAAAACCTTTCTCCCCACAGCTGTCTTTTAGCCAGTGATGTCGCCTCTATCAATGTCCTGCGTCCATTGTCACTTTCGGTTTGTTATTAACACTAGGCTTACAGTGTGATGGAAGCAAAATGTGATTTGAAAGATAAAGTAAAATCCAAGAAACACAACTGAACGCTTTGAAATGTTAGCAACTGTTCCTTTGGAATCATTGGTCTAGTATCTAAATCAGCCCTGTCTAAACTAAACTGGAAAAATGAATGAATATTTGTATTTATAAAAGCTTTTTTAACCTATAACCTGAATAACAACCACAGACTTATTAAATCACTGATTTATTTCCCTTCCAAGCTCCTAGTCTGCTGTTGTCCACTTTTCTTCTTAATTATCGATCTTTTAATTATGCCGGTCATTTGAAAGAATTCTTGATTAGAGAGCCAATTATCACAGTTTTTTTAACCCCCTACCCTTGAACGAACTGCTTTTGTTTTCTCTTTTTGCATAAACCATGTGGAATTATCCCCTTTTTTCTCTATAAGCAAACATATCACCTGGGAGATATTTTTTTAAAGGTTTTTTTTGTTTTGTTTTGTTTTTTTATTTTATTTTTTATTTTTGGCTGTGTTGGGTCTTGTTTCTGTGCGAGGGCTTTCTCCAGTTGCGGCGAGCAGGGGCCACTCTTCATCGTGGTGCGCGGGCCTCTCACTGTTGTGGCCTCTCCCGTTGTGGAGCACAGGCTCCAGACACGCAGGCTCAGTAGCTGTGGCTCATGGGCTTAGTTGCTCCGCGGCATGTGGGATCTTCCCAGACCAGGGCTCGAACCCATGTCCCCTGCATCGGCAGGCAGATTCCCAACCACTGTGCCACCAGGGAAGCCCACCTGGGAGATTTTTATGGGCATGTTATTCAACCTGCCACTTGGTCTGCAGACCACTCTGTCCTGTTTTCTGTTGTTATTTTTTGTTTTTTAAACATCTTTATTGGAGTATAATTGCTTCACAATGGTGTGTTAGTTTGTGCTTTATAACAAAGTGAATCAGCTGTACATATACATACATCCCCATATCTCCTCCCTCTTGCATCTCCCTCCCACCCTCCCTGTCCCACCCCACTGTCGTTATTTTTTAACTTACCTTTTAATTCCCAAAACTTCTTAACTTTTCTTAAGTTACAGGACTAGTTTTAGCCTCTCCAAAGGGTGGGACTCATAGAGACAGTGCTTCATACACATAGGTGTTAATCAAAAGCCCCTAAGTTCATCCATCCTTCAAACTTCCCACAAAACTGTGTGCATTCATCAGAATTTACTTTGCCTGTTCCCCCTTTAAAAGAAAAACTTTCTACTGGAATAGCAGTACATTTTATGAGCATTTAATTGTTGTGGAGTCTACTGGAAAAGACTCCACAGTGAGCCTGCTGTCCATCACGCTGTAAAGGAGTTTACTGCATTGTATATTTTAACATTTGGCTTTTATTATAGCTGCATTTCCCATTGCCTGCCAGTTTTAGCCAGGTGGGGCTCCACCAATGAGCTTTCATGGAGCTTTTATGTAAAACTAACAAGTGCTGTTTCTGTAATTTTGTGTCTGCTTTCCTTCTGTGCATTTTAGAAGGTTTATTTTGATCTTTCTGTTATATTTCTCATTTTGATCTTTAGGATTTGATGGAACAACTCGAAAAACAAGATAAGACTGTCCGGAAACTGAAAAAACAACTGAAAGTATTTGCCAAAAAAATTGGTGAACTAGAAGGTATTTAAACATGTTTCTATGACAGTTGCTGAACCTTGGTTTTATATGCAATACTAGTGGCTTAAAAGGTTTGTGTGTGAATACTAGGGACAATAACAAAAATGACGTTCAGCAAACCTGGCCTCTGTGGAGTGGAAATTTTCATTACTAGGTGGGGGAAAATGTTCTTTTCATGGTAGTAATAATTTACAAAGAGAGAATTCATTCAACAAACATCTAATGACCGTCTTCTGTAGACCAGGCACTATGCTAGGCAGTATTGCATAGTGGTTAAGTGCATGGATTCTGTAGCTAAGCTTCTCGGGTTTAAATACTGCCTCTTCCACTATTAGTCATCTGATATTGGGCAAGTTACTGAACCTCTCTGTGCCTCGGTGTTCCCACCTGTTAAATGGGAATGATAATGGTGTCTACCTGACACGGTTTGTAAGGGTTAAATTAATTAATATGTGGAATGCATTTGGTATATTTCCTGACACACAGTAAATCCTATATACAACTTATTTTTATTACTGTTATTCTTAGTATTAGGGATACTAAGATGAGTAAGACAGAGTCTGTGTCCTCAAAGAACTTACATCTAATGGAGAACAAGAAGAGAAGTAAATAAGAAAAAAATGAATTATGATTATAAAGAAATAAGATTTTAGAAAACATCTCATGATTTATATATGATGATGGGAAAACACCTTAAGAAGTGATCAAATATTGGTTATTATTATATACAAATGATTCTTGTCTTGTGGGTTAGTGTTTGTTCCTTCAGTAAGTAGGTGCCAGGGATATAGCAGTGAACAGGGCTAAAGCCACATTCTCAGCTTAGTCCAGCAATGATCTCATTGTTCAAGAGATTTTGAGACCCTCTTTGGAACTGCCTTCAGACCTATGCAGGCTATTACCATTTTGACCAAAAATGATACTGTGCATCCTCCCCATCTATTGTGTCATTGTCACTCTGAATAATGTTTGCTCTACTCAAAGGGTGAAGATTCCCCATCACTGGGAGTGTTCAAAAGAATCTACCATGATTAACTGTGTGGCTCTCATTCCTCCAACGTGCCAGGCCTGTCGTAACTGTTCCATCTGTTTGATCTTCTTGCTTCTCTTAGTCAAGTCCTGCTTATCCTTTGAGACCAGTTATATGTCACACGCTCAAGAGCAGTCTTTCCTGATCACACAGATAGACCCTCCGGCTCTACCCTCTGTGTACCGCAATTTGCCCCCCATCTTTTGTGGTTTTCACTGTCATATTTTTAGCAGTTTTTCTGTTTGAATTACCGGCTACCTCAATGGACTATGAACTTCCTGAGCAGGGTGACCACCTCTTATTTCCTCTTGTTTTCACAACACCTAGTATACTGTCTGACCTGTCATAATCATTCCATTAATGTTTGTTGAATATGTAAGTAAGTGTCAGAAATATTTAGAACAGCAACGTGGATATTTACTTTCAAGGGGATAATATTCCCTGGGATGTACAAATACTGAAATATTTGCTTAGAAATCAGATAGATTACTTTGCAGTCATATTTTCTTATATAATCCTTTAGCATTATGTGATTCATATATTATATTAAAATTTTGAACCTCCGAATCACAGACCCAGACTATAATGTCTGTTGGCGGAACTTTAAAAATCTTTATTCAGAGAACCTTTCTGCACTTAACTCTGCATCAATTATATCATGAGATGATAATTAGACAGCAGAGTATCCACTTGAATGAAACTGATTTTAAGGGTATTAACTTGTAAGATTATTTTTTAAGCTCCAATCATTTCTTTACCATATGTTAGTAACTTTTGATAAATAGAAAAGCCATTTATTATTTTATATTTTTACTTAGCTTTCTTTGATATGTATATTTTACTTAAAGAGAAAGCTTAGAGCAATTTTAAGCTGTTATCAGAATTCAACCTCATCAGTTAAACTATCTTGCCAGCTATATTCTTAAATCTATAAGTACATTTGAGAAGACAACTCATAGATTAAACAAAAAAGTCATTATGATATTCTTAAGAAAAGTTGAGTTAAATAATACATATCTACAGAATAAGATGAAATAGATTTATGTGACTTGAGCATTTGCTGAGTGCAGTGTACCTCCCCTCCCCAAGGCAGAGAAGAAAGACAACACACTTTTCCAATACCTTTCTCTCCTGTCCCCTTATCCCCACAGTGTACAGAAAATACTGATAACCTTGTACAGCAAAGCACCTTCTAATATCTAAAAGTTTTATATTTTTCTAAATATAAATACTTAAATGCTTCTGGTTTAAAATAGCAAGACTCTTACCTCCTCCTATGGGCTACACTTAATTAAGGAGACATTTTTGGAAGCCAGTGAAGACTTTTTTAATGTCAACAATTTTTAGCAGAAATTATATGGCTAAATGGAGAGTGTTTCAGAATTTGATATGCTTTGTGCTGTATTTTAATCAAGGAGTGGGTGTTCCATATCAATCTTCATAGAGTCGGGGAATTTAGACCTAAAAGAATTCTAGAAATCAGTTAATTATTTCATAGGAGAACAGAGCTGAGGCCCAGAAACCATAAGGTACTTCCAAAGTCTCAGCCACTTAGTGGCCAAAATAGGACTAGAACCCAAGCCTTCTGAAGAGCACTGACTTCTTTGTGTCGTATTTTCCAACAGACCCTCTCTACTTATAATAATTCATTTGACTGTCTCAGTTAAACCTGAGATCAAGATCTTCCCTGTACCAAAGTGAGGGGGGGGGGATTTTTTTTCCAATTTCCTTTCTATTTCTAGGACAAAAAGGTTCAGGAATGTTTTTCTCTCAAGCATAAAGAATCTATTGTACTTGAAAATGGAAATAGATGTTGCTTCAGATCTTCCTAGAAGATTGCAATATTAGATGGAGCATTTGACTAAATGACCCCCAAGGTCCCCTGAGTCTCTTAAAAACTGGGTGGTGTTCTGGCTTCTCTCTTTCAGGCTTTATATTTTCCTGATACTACGTAAGGGTTGACATTTTAATTATATGATTATTTTAATTATATGATTTGTTAAATAAATCAAGGTTATGTTGAGCTGACATCTATATTTTACCTGTGAGTTTTTGTGAAGACTCTAATCTCTGGGAAGAATTCAAAGAGTAAAATTTTAATGAAAGTAAGGCAAATTCTATCTCTGACATTTTTGTACAGAACCAAAAATATCTTCGTTAGAGATTTTGCAAAAGGAAAGTGAAGCTTTCTTTTAAAACATAATATCTCTTAGTTAAAATATTCACCATATTTCATAAATTCTGTGGTGCACAATTTTTCATATTTTAACATCTCTGAAATTAGGATGTAACTTACAACAGTTGATGGATTTTAGTTTAACTGGAAATATTTTTCCTTCTTTAGTGTTATATAAAATAATACTGTATGTCATAATCAGTGACACCTTAGATATGATAAAATCAGTAGGTTTAAAACATTTTTGAGTTATACAGATTCCAAATATGTGCATTTGTTGATAAACTTGATATGTTGAATCTGTTTTCTCCCAGTTTCCCCTCATTGAATTGTTTCTGTGGCTTAAAGCAACCAGTAACATAGATGGCAGGGATCATATTATTTTGTTTTACATGCAGAATATATACAGGAGCTGTGAAGGTCACTGTGTACTGATCCTGAGATCCTCATGCTGTTGTGTTTAAACTGATTCCAGAAATAACTTATGTAAAACTAAATAGTTTGAATCTCCTATCTCTTGTAGAGAGGCATACAAGGCATTCAGTTAGTCCTGCGGTTCCGGACTGCATCATGCGTATGAAATGCTAGGTTATGGGAGGTGGCCACAGCCCTGACTTGTCCAATCACAGTATGATCGCTCTTTAGATATCATAATGTTGGTGGATGGTGGTGATTTTCAGCGCTGATAGTCCCGGTGTGTGATGCTGCGGCATAAGGTGGACGAGGTGTCACCAGGCTCTCTGCCACCTGAGCAAGAGCGCTGGCAGGTATTGGTGTTCTCTGTGATAACCTCATGCTGTGGAACTGGCTTCCCTGAACTAACACAGGAAGTTGCCCCGAGTGACAGGAGAAGCATGACTGGTACCCTGTGGAGTCAGCAAGATTAAACTTTCTAATGCATCTGATCTGCGTTTTGTTTGTTTGCCAGCAGTCTCTGAGCTCAAACTTAAACTACACCTAAATAGATTTCTATTTTTTTTTAACATCTTTATTGGAGTATAATTGCTTTACAATGTTGTGTTGATTTCTTCTGTATAACACTAAATAGATTTCTTAACTGCCCCCCTTCCTGTAGATAAGAGAATTAAAAATCTTACTAGCATATAGCTCCACAAACACCATCTTAACTCATGTTTCCCCTTACCTTCCCTTGCATTTCCCATTCAATTCTCAATTTTGAGATGAAATTGGAGACTTTTTTTTAACCCTCAGTTCTTCTCTCGAAGCTGCCATCAACAGCGGTGATCATTTTTAACATCTGAAAGGGTTGTTAACCAGCGGTTGTACTTTAATGGTTGCAGCTTTGTGGTGGGACTTTTAGCACTTTACTAAAAACAAACAAACAAAAAACTGAATAATATTTAGGAAATCGTATTAAATACAGGTTGCTTTATCTGCTCATGATTTCTTTGGGAGTGAGGGGTGACAGGAGAACATTAAGCCTTTTCCTTATGAAGGCTTTGTGAGAAATAATATATTTCACATTAACTAGTGTGAAGAAACACGGTTCTACCAGCTATCTTGATGTGGTTTGAACTGATTGCAATGATACATTTAAAGTAAATGTTCTTTTTCTTTAATGACCAGATTCATAGAGCTAAAGGTAAAGGGGAATCTTTTATAGTCTGGCTGCCTCTTTGTAGAATATCATTTTTTCCTTCTGTTAATTAAAGTCAAAATATATTTAGACATTTATGATTGATACTGATTAGTTACCTAAGAAGTTAAACCACTTACTTTGGAGACATTTAATCTTATTACAAAGTAAACCTTATTACAAAAAAACCTGCTTTTGAATCTAGTAAGATTCTTTGGTGTTGATAGTAGCCAAGCACTAGTGGTTGTTAGAGTCACATTACCATATAATTTTATCATCTATCCACCCAATTTTACCAGAAAAAATATTGAAAGAAGGGACAATTAAGTGGTAAATATGGCAAGCTTCTGTCGTTATAGAGTTTACTTAAAATTATAGGAACATAGAAACCTCTCATCTTCTCTACCTGGAAGACATTTTTCTTCTTTTTGTTTCTGATGAAGTGGGCCAGATGGAGAACATATCCCCAGGACAGATCATTGATGAGCCCATTCGTCCAGTCAACATTCCCAGAAAAGAAAAGGATTTCCAAGGAATGCTGGAATACAAGAAGGAGGATGAGCAAAAACTTGTTAAGAACTTGATTCTGGGCAAGTATTTCCTGCGTGAGATAAAAGGTCTTCCTGGCACATGGATCGCTGGTGGCAAAGACTAGTCACTCACTTATTAAATATTCACGTTGGTTTCTTTAGTCATCCTTGCCTGCTGTGCGTATAGTGCTGTAGCAGCATCCTGACCACATCATGGATGTCAGTCACACTGCAGGAACACTTGCTAGGACCCACCTAACTCCTGGAAGAGCAGGTTCCATAGGGAATAAAGAGTTTAGTTTGGGATGGGCTTAGTTTAACACGCCTGAGCAGAGACGTCAAAAGCCGCTAGATACATGAGCCTAGAATTCAAAGGAGAAGTCAGGGCAGGAGATAGACATTTGGGAGTTGTTGTATAAGCAGCTAAGATTCACATGTTCCTACTCTCAAGAATTTCTCCACTTAGTGAGCCTTTAAAATATGCTTTTTTAAAAACACGACCTATTTACCCTGAATGATTGAACTCTTACATGAGAACTGTGCTTTTGTATCTCAAAAAGCGTTCCTTGTGAAGACTTTCCAAGTTATCTAAGATTATTTTTCCTCTTTTCTTTCTTAGAACTGAAGCCACGTGGTGTAGCCGTCAACTTGATTCCCGGGTTACCAGCGTATATCCTGTTTATGTGTGTTCGACACGCTGACTACCTGAACGATGACCAGAAAGTAAGGTCGTTGCTAACATCAACAATAAACAGCATCAAAAAAGTATTAAAGGTCAGTTCATGTTCAACAAAATTCTCATAATGAATAATGATGACAGAGTCGGCACAGAGGGATCTTTCCTTCCTTAGACTTGAGCCAAGTTTCCAGTTATGACCACTTTCTAGTCTTAGTTGATACCTTCCATTGTAGGAAACGTTCATTCTGTAAAGTGTCCATGTGCCTTCTTTCAAAACAGGGCTCAGGTTGAACAGTAATCAAAATTAATTCAATATACTTGCATTTGATTGTGAAGCAAAATCAGTTTTGTCATAGAAATTTTCTGCCTTGAGGTCTTAGAACTAAATTAAAAATACCTAGTAAAGTTCATATATACAGGAAATATGATGCTATAGTTAAAATAGGTATTAAGTAAGTTTAGTAATACCTAGCCCATTCTTATAAAAAGATGTCTGATAAAACATTTAAAATTCTCTTCTGACTTTTCTTCCCATTTTTCTCCAGCTCATCCCATAATTTTCCTTGTTACCTGAAATGCCTGGTTCCATGTGAGAAGCAACACACAGATACTAATCAGAGAGGAAAGACTTGGAAAAGGCAGCAAAGTTACATAATAGAACAGAAAGCCCTGCATAACTCAGTAATCACTGAGTCACTTGCATGATCATGCTCTTGACAATCTAGAAAAACAGTGAACATTATTCTTAGTTTTAACCATTTTTCAGTTCTGTGGCATTAAGTACATTCATACTGTTGTATAACCATCACCACCGTCATCTCCAGAACTTTTTCATCTTCCCCATCTGAAACTCTTTACCCATTAAGCAGACCCTCCCCCAGCCCCTGGTCATAACTTTTAATGCCGGTTCTCAGTCCCTCCTGCACAGATGGTCTATGTGGTTACTTTCTACAGTGCTTACGAAAGTGTGGAGTTTCTGAATATTTAACATTTAAATTAAAATTGATGAATGTCTTCTGAATGTAACTCATTTAATTTTTGGTGTATTGATGCTGGATTACATTTAGATAGACTACGAGTTTTACTACTTCTTAAGTCAACTCCTACAAAGACAACAAAGCCAAATCGTAAAGTTTTCTCCCTCTCATCTTACTTGCAAGATGAGAAAATTTGGATAAATTCTTCCAAATTTATCTAATTTGACTAATTATTGTACCAAATTGTTTAAAGATTATAAAGGAGTAGATACTTGAACACAGCACCCTTTTGATACCATTTTAAATGGATGTGCATTTGTTTCACATCCCTTTTTGAATTGAGGTGTATTTGCTGTGTGTCCCTGGTTTGATTTTGCAGAGGTGGTTTGACATGTGGCCCAGACCTGATGAAGAGCCAAACTCTCCACTGCTCTGCACAGGGCTTCCTCCATTCCATTTCTGATTAGCTCCCCAGAAATTTTATCTTATCATTGACAAGATTTTTAACCTAATCTGGGTTTCAGTGCTTCACAATATTTGTAATTCCCTTTTTTGCCTTTAGTCCTTTCTGATTCCCTTCAGTAACCCTCAAGGAAGTGAGTTTGGGTAAGCTGTGGTTTGGTGAATTGTTTTCTGCTTAAAGGGACTGCTAAGTGAATATCAATTGCATGACCAGGCATCATTTTCTAATGGCAAGAAAATGGATGCCAAGCAAAGTAACAAACAGCCAGTGAACTCAGTGGTTGAAATTCTCTAGCAACGATATGAGGCTTTACAACTGCAATGTGATTTATTTTTATAACTGTTGTTAATGGTAAGTGAAGGAAATGGGCCTTCTGGTATCTGTTTGGTTTTTTTAGGCTATTATTTCCCTAAGGAAAAAGCTAATTTAGGCTTATTCTCTCTTTTAGAAAAGAGGTGATGATTTTGAAACTGTCTCCTTCTGGCTTTCTAACACATGCCGATTTTTGCACTGTTTGAAGCAGTACAGTGGAGAAGAGGTGAGAAAGCCTTGATCACAAAACCAGCATGCTATACTTTCTTTGACCTTTTTAAGGAAAAAAATTTAAAGCACAAACTATTTAGCCATTTGTTAATTTAGAAACCTGAATTCAGAGGTGGCTTGGAAATTCATAGCTTTGTTTGCTGTTCATTATTTACAAAACTGACTCGGGAAGTGACATAGTTTCTTCCCTCTGAGAGTTTGTATTATGAGAAAGCACAGCAGAAATAAAACGAACATTGGTCATTGAATGGTTATTGCACTGAAGCTTTTTGTTAAGATGTGAAAATGGGCTTTTCAAGGACTGATATGGGAATATTGAGCTATTTAAAGAAATTAATCAATTTTGGCTTGTGTAATACATTAAAGGTGATCAAGGTAAAACATGTCTCTAGATTTGTCCACAAATATTTTTGCTTTTGCTTATAGCGATGTGGTCATCAGTTGGCTGATAGACTTCATATTTCAAAACTATGTAATATATTAATAATTATCATTTATTAAGGGCTGCTTAGTATGTATCAGACAGCATTCACTGTATATTATGTTGTTTAATTCTTGTTTAATATCTCAGTGAGGTAGGAATTATAACCCAGTTTTACAAATGAGGAAACTAAAGCTCAAAGAAGTTCATCACTTTGCCCAAGTGCTCTCAGTCATAAGGAGCTGAGCTAGGATTCTGGGTCTGCCCACCTCCAAGAGCCTATGCCCATAACTGCTGCCCTTCGTACTTCCCCATCCTTTGCCGGGAGGGCAGGCAGAGAAGCTGAGCAGTAGTGCTTTCTGAGCACCCAGAGGCTAGGGGCAGAGGACTGTCCTGGCAGATGATGGGAAGTGCAGTATGAGCAAGACATGGTCCTTGAGCAGATGGGACTAGCAGAACAGAATCCTCCAGAGGGCCTATAAACTGTCCTGTCAGTCCCCAGTTCTAGACTATGTTGTTAAGTAGGTTGCAGGTAGGCAGATGCCTGAGTGTGGGCAGAATCCATCATCAAGCAGGCAATTGTCTTTATCAGGCAGTGCCTGACAGAAGTACCTGCCTGTACAGTTGGCTTTCCATTTTAACAAATACCACCAAAAGATTCCATTCTAAGCTCAGACCGAGAATCATGTATGGATACAGTAAAATATAGTAAGGAGAAATTTTTTATTTATTCACCAGTCTCTGTAGAAATTGATCAATTTTAAGAAGATTTTTTACGTCCTTCCAGTGTAGTATTTATAAATAGGACTATATTTAATGAACTGAAGTTAAGAGATTACTACTTTAGATAATTTAGTGTTTGGCAGTGAACCAGCCGTTTCATAAGTGAAAACACTCATTAATTTTTTTTTCAAATTAAGTTCCCCCATCTTGTTTCATTGACATTGCTGGTGGAAAAGCTTAAATGCTAGGTTGCCAAGTTTAGATTATTCAAACGCTAGTAAGAAGTGGAAGGGGAGACGTGATGGAAACAAACACACAGAATTTGAGGAGTATCCTGGTATTTATGTGTAGGTTGGAATGGGAACTCTTTGGAGAGAGGAGAAAAGAGCATGAGGGTGCTGATCAAATGAGAGAGTTAAACAGGAGACATTTTACTTCATCTGTATCATTAACTCTCCATTATGGTTCTAGGGCTTTATGAAACACAACACATCTCGCCAGAATGAACACTGCCTCACCAATTTTGACCTGGCTGAGTACCGACAGGTGCTAAGTGACTTGGCCATTCAGATCTACCAGCAGCTCGTGCGGGTGTTAGAGAACATCCTCCAGCCAATGATAGGTAAGGCCAGGGCATATTGCTGACATCCAGGTCTGTCTACCTCGTGGGCCCACCAATAGATGACCACCAATGGCACATGTGTTGGAGCATGTATTCATATGGAGAGTATAAAGTAGTAAGACTCAGGCTCAAAATTAGCTGAGGAATCCCAGAACCCCAGCCATGATGAACTGGGGTACCTCAAAATCACTGCTTCCACGTGATGGAAATGACAGTATATAGTTTACTTCCCTAATGTGTAATGTCTCTCTCTTATGATTGGGTCATGCTTTATACCCAGCAGTAGACCTCAGACCTCATCCAGTTTTCAAAAACACTTTAAACTTTGGTTTAGCGTACTACTACACAGAGCTTCCTAGGGACCCATCTAAAATGAAGGAGGCTGGGGAGGGTTTCTACTTTGCCTATTAGGCTACAGTAAGAGGGCTGGGAAGGCACCATGGCAACAAGAACAGGTCTCAGACACTCCATGCTGAGTGGAACATCTCATGGCCCCTATGGAACTGTTAAAGGCAATTTGGTTTAAAGTAGCAGTTTCTCACTGGATGAGAAACTGGTGTGTGTGTGTGTGTGTGTGTGTGTGTTTCTATGTATGTGTGATTTCATGTACCTATCTTTATATGTGTGTACTCACTCTGGGTGTGTATTTATGTATTGTTCTACCTGTATTCCTTTGGAATGTGTAGCAGGTGTGAAATAATAATTAGAAGGCATGTACAAATTTCAGGCTGCTAATTTTGAATGCATTGAACTTTTTTTTTTAAGTTACCAAACTGTATTATCATCAAGCAGATTATCAACAGCCCTTAAGGCTACTACCAGTTACCCTTTCCTTCCCTATCCATGTGTTTTCCACATTTCTATAACTTCATCTCACCTCTGTGGACTCCTAGTGTCCCATTTTTTATTGCAGGCCCCCCTTTAACCAACTAGAAACATAGAAGGCTGAGGAAGCCTTGGGGGATGGCAGTCATTTCTTCAGCTGACGCCTAAGAGTTCATGAATTTAAAGCAACCTAGGTCAGCGAAAATGCACGAGGTAACACAGATGCAGAGAACGTCAGCTGCAGTCCATTCTCTTCTACTTTTGCCTGGTTTTATTGGCTAAATAAGAAATTTTACCTTTAGATGTGCCACTTTAAACCACTAGCTGCATCTCTCAGTGATTTCACAACAACAAATGTTTTGAGTCAGTATGAGGTTCTTTGGAAGCTGTGTTTAGCTCTAGGACATATAACAATGAATCAGGAATGGCCCCTGCTCTCAAGGGGGCTTCCAGTCCAGGGAGTGGGCATCCCAAAATCATCCTAGAGGAGGCATCAGCAAAATGCTACAAGAGCGTAATAGAGGGAGCAGCAGTGCCCCAGATGAGAAGACTGAGTCCTGGGAGGCTAAGGCCAGCCCGAGGTCTCCCTACTGTTGTGGGAAGCTCAGGGCAAGGAAGGGCCCAGCTCTCTAGCCCCACACAACTGCCCTCTCCCAAGTCTTCTCCAAGACCACTGCCTGTTCTCCTGCCTTTCTTGCTACTTGATTTGTTTGCCTCTGGGGCTCGATATTACTGGAGAATTTTTATCTTCTCACTAACTGCTCCATACATCTCTCTCAAAAACCCTCCCAAGGTACCTCACACATATGCTGTTACAAGGCTACTGCTTCATATTTCAGAAAATGGGCCATTAAGAGTTCTTAATTTCATGGTAAATTTTTGAATTTAAGAATTATTATTATTTTTTAATTTAAGAATTATTCCTTCATTAAAGTTTAAAATCCAGAAGCCCTTTTATTGAGTTCTTTTTCCCTCTATGTTGATACTCAAATCATTTTCATAGACTGAATGTGCGTATGTCTGTGTCTTTGTGTGTGTGTGCACACGTTTCCTTCCAGATCTTCTTTTCTGACACTTGAACTTCTCTTGCAGTCTCCGGAATGCTAGAGCATGAAACCATTCAGGGTGTGTCTGGGGTGAAGCCCACAGGCCTAAGAAAGCGAACCTCCAGCATTGCTGATGAGGGTACCTACACATTGGACTCCATCCTGCGGCAGCTCAACTCCTTCCACTCAGTCATGTGTCAGCACGGCATGGACCCTGAACTGATCAAGCAGGTGGTCAAGCAGATGTTCTACATCGTGGGGGCCGTCACACTGAACAACCTCCTCCTACGGAAGGACATGTGCTCCTGGAGTAAAGGCATGCAGATCAGGTGAGCGAACGCCAACAGCTGCCATGGCCTTTTCATACTGCCCAACCGCTTGCCGGGGCTCGGGTCCACTGCTCGCCCCCAATCCCCGCCAGGCGAGCAGCAAGGGCAGACCGGGCACAGAGCTGCTTCCTCTTGTCTGGCTGGACCCTCCACTCTCATTCGTGATTGCTCCTGGCTGTGCCTTGCAACCCACTGCTTGTTAGGAACCCTGCTCCATGAGAAGATAACTCGTTTTTGTTTTTTTAAAGGGAAAATTTATTTATTTTTATTTATTAATTTTTGTCTGTGTTGGGTCTTCGTTGCTGCGGGGGCTGTTCTTCATTGTGGTGCGCGCCCTTCTCACTGTGGTGGATTCTCTTGTGGAGCACAAGCTCTAGGCGCATGGGCTTCAGTAGTTGTGGCACGTGGGTTCAGTAGTTGTGGCACACAGGCTCTAGAGCGCAGGCTCAGTAGTTGTGATGCACAGGCTTAGTTGCCCCGTGGCATGTGGGATCTTCCTGGACCAGGGCTCGAACTCATGTCCCCTGCATTGGCAGGTGGATTCCTAACCACTGTGCCACCAGGGAAGCCCCAATAACTTGTCTGAGGGAGTGGGGAGATGATGAAAACTACATAAAGATGAGATAGCTGCTTCCTCTCCTTTTGTGTGTGTTTTAATTGTACAATAACAAAATATCAAACTATAATGAAGATTGCTAATAATGTTTGATTGCTCTTGTAAATTTATTTTGACAAAATACCTTTTTGTACCTATGGCAACAAGAACATGTCTAATAGATCTTTTACTGATGTTTAAAATACGCCCCTCTCTATTTTAAGAAAAGCTGTGCTCAATTTTGTCCAGCTGCTCCTCAGCATAACCTTATTAGCATAATGGAATTTTTTTTTCAAATAATTTATTTTAAAACAGCTAGAAAATTCACCAAGAGGGAGAAAAAGGATTTCTCCTATGAAAGCCTGTAGTTAATCTTAGGAAGCATTGGCTTTCTTTTCAAATTTTCCATTACTCACACCCACTGTAGGTAGTGGTAAGAAGATAATGCTTTCCACTCAGGTCGTAGAATTTATTTTTCTGCAAGCTCTGTTTATACCTCTTAAAACCTCGCATTTGGGCTTCCCTGGTGGCGCAGTGGTTGAGAGTCCGCCTGCCGGTGCAGGAGACACGGGTTCGTGCCCTGGTCCGGGAAGATCCCACATGCCGCGGAGCAACTAAGCCCGTGAGCCATGGCCGCTGGGCCTGCGCGTCCGGAGCCTGTGCTCCGCAACGGGAGAGGCCACAGCAATGAGAGGCCCGCATACCGCAAAAAAAAAAAAAAAACAAAACCTCGCATCTGTGTAGTTTCTATGTCTCTCTTCATATTTTGGGTCTTTGTCTCTTCCCATGGCCCCCACTTGCCCTTCTCGCCTTCATCCCTGAGCTTCCTCAGGCCACTACCTCCATCACCCAGACTGTTCCCTAAAGAGGGCTGGAGCACAGGGTCTATGTGGGGATCTTGTTATTATGTCTACTACCTTGGAATCTGACTTAAGGAAGAGAGAGTACTTAAAGGATTATCAATTCTCACCTCTCAAGTTGTAAGAAGCTATAAAGTGTTTTCTGCTTGGCTCTTTAATAAGGACACAGCCATATTATGTGTTCTATTTTGGTTTTTAGCACATCTTATTTCATAACTTGCTGTAATGGCTACATTTCTATCTCGCATTAAAGAGAATTATAGTCTCTAGAATTATACCTACTCTTTTTTTATATATATATACCTACTCTTATATAATTATTATTATAAACCTCCTGATTATGTATAGTGATAAATTTTTAAGCACAGCTTAATAAAACAGAACTTAACTGAAATTCCCGACAAAGCCATGCACAGAAAAATTAAGACATTTATGATAACATTCAGTAAATTTGCATCACCCCCCTTTTTCTGGCATAGGTACAATGTCAGTCAACTAGAAGAATGGCTGCGTGACAAGAATCTGATGAACAGTGGGGCTAAGGAAACCCTGGAACCTCTCATTCAGGCTGCTCAACTTTTGCAAGTGAAAAAGAAAACAGATGATGATGCAGAAGCCATTTGTTCCATGTGTAATGCTTTAACTACTGCCCAGGTAAGGCAATTTTCCCTATTATAAAACAAGTTAACATTCATCAACGGTGACATTTAGGGAAGTAAAAAAGGCTTCTTTCTAGCTATTGCTTTTGTCTCTGAGCCGACTTCATCTGTGTCAGAGATGATATATATCAGTATTGTAGATCTTGAAGAAAGGAGATTTTACCACAAAGTATATTTCAGTACTAGTCACAGTCCTGCACATTCAACATTCAGTACTTATTTATCCACTCTCTACACTGTTCTGTATAATGTTCTAGCCACTAAGATAAAACCATGAACAAAACAAAATCCCTGTTTTCATGGGGGTGTACATTCTACACATCCTGTGGAGCTTGTACTCCATAAAAGAATTTTCCATATTATTTAATAATTGAATGATTCTTTAGACTTCTCTATTTTAAGACAAATAATTATGTTTTTTTAATTGAAATATAGCTGATGTATAATATGATGTTAGTTTCAGGTATACTGCACAGTGATTTGACATTTCCATACATTATAAAATGATAACCGTGATAAGTCTAGCAATCGTATGTCCCCATACAAAGTTATTACAATGTTATTAACCATATTCCTTATATTGTAGATTACATCCACATGCTTTATTTATTTATTTTATAACTGGAGGTTTGTACCTCTTAATCCCCTTCACCTATTTTAATACCCCATGCCCCTCCCCTCTGGCAACCACCCATTTGTTCTCTGTATCTGTGAGTATATTTTCATTTTTTTGGTTTCTTTGTTTTGTTTTTTGGATTCCACATATAAGTGAGCTCTTACAGTATTTGTCATTGTCTGACTTATTTCACTTAGCATAATGTCTGCAACGTCCATTCATAGTGTTGCAAATGGCAATATTTCATTCTTTTTTATGGCTAAGTGATATTCTTGTGTGTGTGTGTGTGTGTGCGTGTGTGTGTGTGTGTGTGTGTGTGTGTGTACCAGTCTTCTTTATCCATTTGTCTGTCGACAGACACTTAGATTGCTTCCATATCTTGGCTATTGTAAATAATGCTGCAATGAACAGAGGGGTGCACATATCTTTTCAAACTAGTGTTTTTGTTGTCTTTGGAAAAATACCCGGAAGTGGAATTGCTGGGTTGTATCATAGTTGTATTTTTAATTTTTTGAGCAACCTCCATACTGTTTTCCGTAGTGGCTGCACCAATTTACATTCCCACCAGCAGTGCATGAGGGTTCCCTTTTCTCCATATCCTCACCGACACTTACTATTTGTTGTCTTTTTGGTAATAACCATTCTGACTAGTATGAGGTAATACTTCATTGTGGTTTTGATTCGTATTTCTCTGGTGATTAGTGATGTTGAGCATTTTTTCATGTGCCTGTTGGCCATCAGTATGTCTTCTTTGGAAAAATGTCTGTTGAGGTCCTCTGCCCATTTTTTAATCAGGTCATTTGTTTTTTTGATTTGAGCTGTATGAATTCTTTGTATATTTTGGATATTAACCCCTTATTAGATATATTGTTTGCAAATATGTTCTTCCATTCAGTAGTCTGCTTTTTCATTTTGTGGATAATTTCTTTCACTATGCAAAAGCTTTTTAGTTTGATGTGGTCCCATTTGTTTATTTTTGCTTTTGTTTCTCTTTCCTGAGGAGACAGATCAAAAAAATATTGCTAAGACCAGTGTCAAAAATGCACTGCTTGTATTTTCTTCTAAGAGTTTAAGGTCTTAAATTTAAGTCCTTAATCCATTTTGAGTTTATTTTTCTAAGTGGTATGAGAAAATGTTCTAGTTTGATTCTTTTGCATATAGTTGTCCAGTTTTCACAACACTGTTTACCAAAGAAACTGTCTTTTCCACATTGTATATTCTTGCCTCCCTTACTGTAGATTAGTTGACCATAAAAGAGTAGGTTTATTTCTGGGTTCTCTTTCCTTTTCCATCAATCTATGTGTCAGTTTTTGTGCCAGTACCATACTATTTTGATTACTGTAGCTTTTTAGTATGGTTTGAAATCAGGGAGCATGATACCTCTAGCTTTGTATTAGTACTTCTTTCTCAAGATTGCTTTGGCTACTCAGAGTTCTTTGTGTTTCCATACACATTTTAGAATTATTTGTTCTGTGAAAAATGCTTTTGGTATTTTGATAGAGATTGCATTGAATGTGTAGTTGCCTTAGGTAATATGGTCATTTTAACCATATTAATTCTTCCACTTTATGAGCCCGGTATATCTTTCGATTTGTTTGTGTCATCTGTACTTTCTTTTATCAATGTCTTATAGTATTCCAAGTTCAGGTCTTTCACTTCCTTTAGATTTATTCCTAGGTATTTATTCTTTTTGGTGCAATTATAAATGGGATTGTGTTCTGATAATTTATTATTAGTGTATAGAAATGCAAGAGTTGTCTGTATATTAATTTTGTATCCTGCAACCTTACTGAATTCATTTATTGGTTCTAATAGTTTCTTGGTGGCGTCTTTAGGATTTTCTATATACAGTTTCCTGTCATCTGCAAACAGTGACAGTTTTACTTCTTCCATTTCAATTTGGATTCCTTTTACTTTTTTTTTCCTGTCTAATTTCTGTGGGTAAGATTTTCAATACCATTTTGAATAAAAGTGGTGAGAATGGGCATCCTTGTTTTGTTAGAGAAAATGCTTTCACAGTTTTACCATGAGTATGATGTTGACCGTGGGTTTGTCATATATGTTTTATTATGTTGAGGTATGTTCCCTCTATACCCACTTTGTTGAGAGTTTTTAATCATAAATGGATGTTGAATTTTGTCAAAAGCTTTTTTCTGTATCTATTGAGATGATCATATGATTTTCATTCTTCAATTTGCTAATGGGGTGTATCACTTTGATTGTTTTGTCGTTATTGTAAAATCCTTGCATCCCTGAGATAATTCCCACTTGATCGTGATGTATGATTCTTTTAATGTACTGTTAAATTCAATTTGCAAATATTTTGTTGAGGACTTCTACAACTATATTCATCAGTGATATTGACCTATAATTTCCTTTTTTGTGGTATTTTTGTCTGGTTTTGGTATCAGGTTTATGTGGACTCGCAGAATGAGTTCAGAAGTTTTCCTTTCTCTTCTATTCTTTTGGAATAGATTGAGATGGGTAGATTCAGGTGTTAACTCATATTTGGCTGAATTCCCCTGTGAAGCCATCTAGTCCTAGACATTTGTTTGTTGGGAGTTTTTTGATTACTGATTGGATTTAATTACTTGTAATTTGTCCATATTTTCTGTTTCTTCCTGATTCAGTCTTGGGAGACTGTACATTTCTAGGAACTTATCCATTTCTTCTAGGTTGTCCATTTTATTGGCATATAATTATTCATAGTAATGTCTTACGATCCTTAGTATTTCTGTGATGTCAGTTGTAAATTCTCTCTTTCATTTCTGATTTTATGTATTTGGGCCCTCTCTCTTTTTGTCTTGATAAATGTGGCTAATAGTTTATCAATTTTGTTTATCTTTTGAAAGGACCAGCTCTTAGTTTCATTGATTTTTATTCTGTTGTTTTTGTAGTCTCTATTTCATTTATGTCCATTCTGATTTTTTTTCCTTCTATTAACTTTGGGTTTTGTTTGTTCTTCTTTTTCTAGTTCCTTTAGGTATAAGGTTAAATTGTTTATTTGAGATTTTTCTTGTTTCTTGAGGGAGGCTTTTATCTCTTAAACTTCCTTTTCCCTCCCTTTTCATATTTCTAGTTGTGGCCTTTTCCACTTAGAGAAGACCCATTAAAAAAATAAAAATATAAACATAAAGCTAGTTTGATGGTGCTGAACTCCTTTAGCTTTTGCTTATCTGTAAAACTCTTTATCTCTCCTTCAAATATGAATGATAACCTTGCCAGGTAGAATATTCTTGGTTATAGGTTTTTTCCTTTCATTACTTTGAATATATCACCCGACACCCTTCTGGCCTGCAAAATTTCTGCTGAAAAGTCTGCTGATGTTGTTATGGGAGTTCCTTTTTATGTAACTAGTTAGTTGCTTTTCTCTTGATGCTTTTAAGATTTTCTCTTTATCTTAAATTTTTGCCATTTTACTTATAATCCGTCTTGGTGTGGACCTCTTTGGGTTGACCTTGTTTGAGACTCTGTGCTTACTGGATCTGAATGTCTGTTTCCTTTCCCAGCTATTATTTCTTCACATAAGTTCTCTGTCCCTTTCTCTCTGTCTTCCCCTTCTGGAACCCCTATGATGTGAATATTAGTGCACTTAAGTTGTCCCAGAGGTCTCTTAAGCCATCCTCATTTTTTTTCCATTCTTTTTTTTTTGTTCAGTTTCAGTGATTTCCACTGTTGTCTTCCAGCTCACTGATCCATTCCTCTGTATAATTTAGTCTACTGTTGTATTCTTCAGCTCTTTTGGTTTTTCTTTATATTTTCTAACTCTTTGTTGAAGTTCTCACTGTATTCATCCCTTCTTCTCCTGAGTTCACCAAGCATCTTTATAACCATAACCTTGTAGATTGCTCATCTCCACTTCTATTAGTACTTTTTCTGAGGTTATGTCTCACTCCTTTGTTTGGAACATATTGCTCTGTCTTCTCATTTTTCCCAGTTTGCTGTCTTTTTTCTATGTATTAAATAGGTCATATACATTTCCCGATCTTAAAGAAGTGGCCTTATGCAGGAAACATCCTATGGGGCTCAGAAGCATGCTGCCCTCTGGTCACCAGAGCTATATGTCTAGGGGTACCCCCTATGTGGGCTGTGTAAGCCCTTCTGTTGTGGCAGGACTGAACTACTGTGGGCTCAGTGGTGGGTAGTGCTGGCCTCTGGCCTGGTTGGTTACCCCGCCCTGCTTCCTTTGGTTTCTGCTGCCCATTTTTTGGCAGGGCCAGCTTATAGCACAGCTGGCCACAGGACTAGGGGAGGCCAGGGCTGGTTCTGGCCCATTGGTAGGTAGTTAAACCCTCAGCACTAATTAGCTAGAGGGAGGATTCCAAAATGGTGCTGAGGGGCAATAACTGATCATTCAGGGAAAGTCTTATTTAGCTGTGCATTGAATTTAAGGAAATGAAAAGATGGGAAGGGCATTTGAGAACAATGGCCACAGCATGAGGCAAGACAGAGACATAAACATACCCACTTTTCTTTTGCCTAGTTATTTCTGTGCTGACTGTTGGATTTTTTAATGTTCATCACTTATCTCAAAACATAGAAATCTTACATAGATTACACATAGAATACGTATAGAAAGTAACTAGCTGAATACACAGGACACTGTTAACTGTTGTTACTTGGAGAGACTGAGAGCATGTGGGTGGGAGCACTTTTACTTTTCATGTTTTTTTTCAAATTTATGTTGCTTCTTAAAGTGTAAAATATTACATTAATACATTCTTATTTTAAAAATTCAACTAATAAAGGTAAATGTGCCTTCAGAACCACTCCCTCTCCCCTCTTGCCCTAACCAAGCCCTGAGTAGAACTGAAAACTGTATGCAGAGATCCTTTTAGTTTTCTAGATTACAGGTACCTAGCATGTATGTATTTGATAATATGCTAAAGACTTTGATCATTTTATTTCTCCCAGATTGTCAAAGTGTTGAATTTGTATACTCCAGTTAACGAGTTTGAAGAAAGAGTCTCTGTGTCATTTATTCGTACTATACAGGTAAGATCTCCCAGGCTTTCTTTTGCTTTGATTCACCAACACAGTTGTTTGAATGGAAATTTTATAATTTATTGAAGGGTAATGCAGTTTTTATTATAATTATTTTATCTCATTTTTATAGTGCATTAACTTTCTTGATAACACCTTATTGGAAAAATGAAGTGCTTTTAAAACAAATATAAATATTCTTCATTAGTTGAGGATTTTTGGTAGAATTTTGTCAGAAAAAAATCTTTATAGATTCAAAGAATTGATGCTCTGTTTTTTTGTTTTTCTTTTTTTAATCTTCTCAGATGCGTTTACGAGACAGGAAAGACTCTCCTCAGCTGCTCATGGATGCTAAACACATCTTTCCTGTCACCTTTCCTTTTAACCCATCTTCCCTTGCGCTAGAAACCATCCAGATTCCAGCCAGCCTGGGCCTGGGATTCATATCACGGGTCTGAAAGTAATGTCAAGGAAAATATTGACAATACACTACTTGCCTGAAATAGTCCATTATTTCAAGTGAGCTACTGAAAACACATTTTAAAAGAGATAGTACTTATTATCTCCCAAACAAGGGGTTATTGACTGGAACTCCCCCTAGAATACTTTTCATCATCTTAGAAAGAAAGATAGGCTCCTTTGTGCTGTGTTACCTTTATAACAACACTCATCCTGGATCAGTTAGGTATCTGCAGTTGAAGTGCAGGTGAATGATGGAAGGAAGGAAAAAAATGTGTCTTCAGCTGCCAGCATTTATTTTAAATCCTTATCGCTGTATCTAAATGATATCAAAAACCTAAATTCTAGATATGAATATGAGCTGTTGTTAGAAAGGCACCAATAAGGAACCTCCTCTGCGCTAACCAGAAGAATTGAAAGAAAAATCACCACTGAGTACATATCATACTAGTTTAGGAATCAATTATGTTGCTACTGTCCAACTGGAACAAAGAAATAAACTGGCAATATGTAAAGTAACTGGTCAAGTAGCTCCCTTCTATGTGTCACTATGATGTAGAGATATTAAGAGAATGTTGGTTTGCTATAGAGCATGGAAGTCCATTTGTACCATAGTTTACTGAGCATTTAAAATTGCTGCTACATATTATGTTCTTTAAAATGTAAGCGATATTCATATTAGGCACTACAACAATAAGCTTCTCTTTTATCAACTCTGTTTACAGTTCAATCAGATCAGTTTTAACTGGATTATGTGCACATAGCTACAGATTCACCTGCACAAGTAGCAGACACTGGGAAGTCATGTAGTAATATGACACAATGTTTGACATTTAGGGATAGGATTAGGCAAAGTGGCTATTGTTGATGTCCTTTATTCTGGATGTGTTACATTGATGTGCTCATTAATTTTCCCTGGGTGCATATCACATCAGGGTACAGTGTTCTGTGAAGTGACCTATTTTTAGTTATCAGATGTGCTTCCTGCAGTGCATATTTTCAACCTTGACAGGTTTTCTTTCTTCTTAATTCATTAAGAATTAATGTCAGTCAATATCTAGAGAGGATTGTCAGAATATTCTTGATTTAGGTCTTGAAATCTTAATTATTTTTTAAATTATGCAAAAGAAAGTATGTAATAAATAATTATGATTCCATTTTTTAGGCTTTGCAACTTCTATAAATGTTCTCAATACCACTAGATACTTTAAAGAGCATCATATTAGAAATACATTGACCTATATAAAAATATAAGGAGATTGCTGAATTTTACAGAGGACTTGATTTAATAAGACCCAGATTCTATATGTTTTCATTCTGAAATTCTAATTAAACACAGTCTCCATTTTTTCTACAAATCTTATACAATAAATGTTTCAGGTTGTACAAAAGCAAATTCTTAGCTTTCTTTAGAAACTCTGGTTCTGAATTACAATCATAGATTTATATAAATTAACTATTAGATGATCTTTAAAAAGACATCTTATTAAAATATGTGCAATATTATAAATGCAAGTAAAATATTTTCAAATCAGTGATAAATATTGCTATTAAAAGATAAATTCTGTCTGTTAAATTATTTGGGCCTCAAATTCCTCATTTATTCAGTGAGACTGTTAGACAGCTGGTTCTTAAGGTCCCTTCCACATCTGAAGTTCTCTCCTCGCAGTACCTGAACCACAGAGAAGTGAGCTGCAGGTACTCAGTAAGACTACCCTCTAATGGAAAGACTAGTGTTTGGTGCCTGTTAATTTTGAGGGATTAATAAAATGTAAAATCACAGGTTTGTGTAGCTGTAATCTTTCTTAAATGTACATGATTTATGTACACGCTTTTTCAAAGTTTATTAGTTTAGGTAGTTTTTATTGAATTGTGTACTGCTGTATTCAGTTTGGATACATTTATTTATTTGCAAAACCAAGAAAAATACTAACTCAATCCGATTCTCTCTATTTTCCCTGGTTGTCAATGTAGTTTTCAATGAACTGTTGAAACCACGTGGTTAGTACTGAATCTGTCAGAGTCTAAGAACATAGATGGGACTTGGGTGGGAGAGATGCTCCAAAAAATGCCACCATGATTGTAGGCTCTCCCCCTCAGACCTAGAAATCCTCCCAGGCCCTTTCCCAGCTCAGTCCTGTGTAGCATGTCCCGCACACACCCTGAGTCTTGTCAGGTCTTCAGGATCACGCTTTAGCTTCCACTGCCACTGCAGCCCTCTATCTTTCCTGCAGACAGCTCATATCCTGAAGCATGTCTAGTCTGGGCCTTTCTCTCTCTCCTGTCTTCCGTCTTTCTGCTGCAAAGTGCTGGAGCCTCTGTTTCACACCTGGGCCAGAGTCTCTCCTGTTCAGGGATGGCCACACAAAGATTGTGATATTTCAGGGCTCCAACTTCCTCCAAGGCCTATCTAGAACCTCAGAAGCAGATCTGAATTAATTTCTCTTAGTGGTCTGAAGATCTTTAGTCATAACAGAAGTACCTTACAACCAGGGAACCCCAAGTCCTGGTAAGTCATTCTGTGTCCTGCTTTCTTGAAGATGCAGCAATATTCTGCTGACTGTGGGTATCCTTGGGCTCTGAGGACTGCTCACCTTTCCCTTTGTCCATCCACACTTTCTCACCCAGCTTCAAACACACCTGCACCAGCCCTCCACTCCGTCCACCCACTCATTTATCTGCTCACTCTGTCCCATCGCCTGTCTACTCACCTGCTCTGACTCTTTTGAAGGCTGTGGGTGAAGGCAGTCCTCAGTTGCCCTACTGGCCTGCCTGGGGGCTTCCGTTCAGGCCAATCTTTGCATGAGTTCTTGCTGTTCTCACTTCTCTGCAGTACAGTCTTTAGCATTATCACTAATTTGCTTTTTCATAATTCCTCTATGACATACACTAGGAATTTAAAGAAAGAATTCTTTGAGAAAGCAACAGTTCATTGTTTTAATAGCCCCTTCTCAATAGTCTCCTCCCCACTCACTGTTCAGAGAAACTCAGCTCACACCTTGGAAAGCAAAGCTGAAAAATTAGAAGCAGTTTCCCTTCTTGTAGCTTTTCTTAGGTTAAGGCTTTGCTCTGCCTGAGAGTAACTATAATGAAGGGGAAAGATGAGTATGGGGTAAAATCCATGAAGTATAGCTTCATGATTCCTTTGGAAGTTGTGAAAATGCACCTGACACGTCTTTCATCAATTGCAAAAGTACAACGATATATATTCCAAAGCCAACTGATAGGAGATTTGGGTCAGTTTGTGTCATTTACTTTATTATTTCCTTCATTTTAATGGATAATTGAGTTGTCTCTTTCTGGGTAAGTGATTATGTATAATATGGATCAAATCTTTTAATAACAGTGGCGGAGGCCGTGAAAATATTTTATTAGAATTTCAGTATAGTGATTGTTGTGAGAAATGACTTCCCTGGTAACCCTAGGTAAAAGGGCATCTGGCACCATCCTGAGATGTCCTCATATTCTCTCTCTCTGTCTCTCTCTCTCTGTCTCTCTTCCACACACACACAGAGTCTTCAGTATCTTCAACTGTTTAGAATAAAACAGAAAGCAAAATGTCATGTGTGGCCCTTCAGTCCTCCTGGTGAAAGGTAATGTAGTTGTAGCACGTAGTTGTGTCTGGCTGTGCTTCACTTCAGCCTTTCTCTGTTACCTCATTGTGTCCTCACAGCAGCCCTAGAAGGTAGAAGGGCAGCTACTACAGTCCTTAGCTGATGATAATTTGAGAGAGACATAAGGGCAGTGACTTGCCTGAAGTCACTCAGCCCTCCGGCTGTGCTGTCTTCCCATATGCAGCAGGGGCACTGAGGGCACATGTGGGGCAGGAGACTTTAGAAAGTCCTGAGGTTCCATTCTGTTCCTCCTGGTACCTGTGGGGTGCCCCAGTCCAGCAAGAGGTGCTCCTTTTCCTTATCAGAGTTGGCAACTAGCATATGGCAGGTGAGGAAATGATGAGTACCAAGTTCTTGGTGCTAATCAGATGGGGGGCCTTGTGGTTTCCTCTTTGTCGTAGTTACCTGCTATAACTAGGTTTGGCTTTTGTAATGAATCAGTGCCCCCCTGGAGGGTACAGTACTCTGTTTGGGTCATTAATTAGTAGCAAGCTCTCCCAGCCTGACAAGAAGCGGTGAGAGCCTCCCAAAAGGAAAGAGGAAGGTCGCTGTCAACACACAGCCCTCAGAGTCACTGTCAGAGCCACCAGGTGAGCTGTGCAGCCTGCAGAGAACCTGCAGCTGCAGGCCAAGCCCCTGGGTCCCTTCTGAGGGCTGTCTCCCAGGCAGGCCATACATAAGTCATTGTGTATTTGAACATGACGGTGTGTGCATGCTTCCAGTGTTGGCTTTGGAGCCAAGAGGTGTGCTGTGTGCATGTGTGTTAGAGAGGCTCTGTGTATGGGTAAGTGCATTGTGATTTCTTCTCAGGCTGTGCTGTGAGGGCCGCCTTAACCCCTGCTCCCTTCCCTCCTAGAGCTGCCTTAAGTTCTCTGGAACTTCTCCTCTGTAAGGGGATGTCTTGCCTGGAAAGGATATCTTGCCCTGTTTCTCAAGGTGTTGTGAGGGTTTGGGTGGGTGTGGCCTCCTTTCTTCCTTCATTCCCTTTCTGCATGACCCTCCCCTCCTGTTACTTCTCCTTGCTTTCTTTTCTCTCATTTCCAAACAGGTATTAGAATTGTGAGGCAGCAGCAATCTCAGAGCCAATGAAATGTGGTGTGAGAGAGTGTTTCCTGAGGTTAGGGGGCTCTGTGTTACAATTAAGCAAATGAATATATGGAAGAAATATAGAGATAAGTTAGATTCTTGGTAATATTTAAATGGCTTGTTTTCCACTGAACTGACCTGTGCTTAGTAAAGCTAAAAGGTATAACTGTAAAATCTTTCATGGACATTCATTAAAAAGAATTTTGAGAACCCTTTACCCATATCAAAGATGGAGTGAAAATAGGAAAGAGCGCTATAAATTCTAATTCATTGTATTCAGTGTTACCCTAAATTAAGTGAACCTGAGGCTACAGTAGATTTCTCAATAGATCAGGAACTGAAAAGCACTATGTAAAATATCTGCCAAAATACATTTTATACATTTTTTTAAAATTTTATAATTTGGTCTAGCTAAAATGTTCATTAGCTCAATTTAATGGGTGTTATTAGATTCATTAAGATGTCTGAAAATGACTAATATTTCCTTAGTATTGTTTCTCAGGAAACAATGTTTCTTCAAATATTTGAAAGAAAAATGTTTTCTGAGTTGAAGCTGGTATGTACAATTCAATGCTTGGTAGGTCAGTACATTTTCATGGCATTTTTCAGAGTCAGTAGTTTTAAATATCTTATTGTCATTATATGTTATAAAAACTTGCTCTACATTTCAGGCTCTCTACATCGCTTGAGCCATTTAATTTTATCCAACATATGCTGAATTTTTCCTTTAAATGTGGGTATGTGTGTTATAATTTATGATTCCTAGTTATGTATTTTTGTGGTACACTGGAGTTAGGTTTATTTTCATGTGTCCTTGGAAAATTTAAATTGCTCTAACAGTGTTGCACAGAAATGAGCTTATGACGTTTAATATATTTTAATTACTAACTTTAATTGTTAACTTATTGTGAAATGGATATGCCTTTTAACTACAATGACATTGAACATTGCAGTTCTTCAAATGTTTTCCCTTGTTGGATGTGGAAAAGAAATTCTACTCTGATCTACATAGAAAAACATGATATAGTTAATGTTTGAAAAGTTATTTGGTAAAATATTCATCCATTAAAAAGCAAAAGTACTGAGAAGTGAAACGCATTATCAACCAATACTAGTTTTAAACTAAACCCACCCCAGCTTATCTCACATGGAATTTTAAAAAATAAGTTAATAATACACCTCATATCAACAAAAGCCTTTGAAACATGGGTTTTCACCAGATATCACCTAGTGCTAAGATGAAAACCAAAACAATATCAGATTGACATTTATGCTCTAAATTTGTAGTTGTCTAATGTTGTACTTAGTAAATGTGCATCATTAATGCTGTATTCTCCTAGATATTATAGAAAATTGTTCAAATAAAGATACGGATCTAAAGGATTTTTGTTAGTGTCTTATAAATAAACCCACAGCACATACACCAACGTAGATCACATTTGGGACTATGAAACACACCTTTAAAATTTAAAAGAATAGAATTAAACTAGAAATCAGTGACACAAAAATAGCTGGAAAATCCCAGAATACTTGGAGATTAAACAGCACACTTCTAAATAACACATGGATCAAAGAAGAAATTGCTAGAGAAATTTTAAAATATTTTGAAGTAAATGTAAATGAATATACAGCTTAAAATTTCTGGGATGCAGGGAAAGCAGTACTTAGTACTTAGAAATAGCATTGAATGCATGTATTAGAAAACAAGAAAGACCTAAAATCAATCTTCTAAGCTTCCACTTTAGGAAACTAAGAAAAGAAGATAAAATTAAATACAAAGTAAACAGAAGAAAAGAAATAATAAAAATTAGAGTAGAAATCAATGAAATTGAGGACAGGAAATTAATAGAGAAAATCAATGAAACAAAAAGCTGCTTCTTTTTAAAGATCAATAAAATTGATAAGCCTCTAGCCAGGCTCACTAAGAAAAAGAAAGAGATGACATGTAGTAGATTGGTAGTTGCTTAGGGCTGGAAGGAAGAGAGGAAGTGAGGGGATAGGGAGGATTAACTAAAGAGCGAGGAGTTTCTTTTTGAGATGATGAAAATGTTTTAAAATTGACTTGGTGATAGGTTAACATATCTGTGAATATATTAAAAAACACTGAGTTATATACTTTAAATGGGTGAAGTGTATGCCATGAGAATTTTATCTCAATAAATCTATTTTGAGTAAACTTTTGACCTCTAATATAGCAGACCGATGAGCTCAGCAAATTCTCCCCTCAAAAAAGCAAGGACAGGGGCTTCTCTGGTGGTGCAGTGGTTAAGAATCCTCATGCCAGTGCAGGGGACATGGGTTCGAGCCCTGGTCCAGGAAGATCCCACATGCTGCGGAGCAGCTAAGCCCGTGTGCCACAACTACTGATCCTGTGCTCTAGAGCCCGTGAGTCACAACTACTGACCCCACGTGCTACAACTACTGAAGCCCACGCGCTCTAGGGCCCATGCTCCGCAACAAAGAGAAGTCACTGCAGTGAGAAGCCCATGCACCGCAACAAAGAGTAGCCCCGGCTCGCCACAACTAGAGAAAGCCCACACACAGCAATTAAGACCCAATGCAGCCAAAAATAAGTAAATAAATAAATTTATTTTTAAAAAAACCAAGGAGATGAAAGACCCATATGCTGAAAACTATAAAACATTGATAAAGGAAATTGAAGATGATTCAAAGAAATGGAAAGATATCCCATGGTCTTGGGTTGGAAGAATTAATATTGTTAAAATGCCCATACTATCCAGAGCAATCTACAGACTTAGATAGCAATCCCTATCAAAATACTTATGACATTTTTTCACAGAACTAGGACAAATAATCCTAAAGTTTATATGGAACCACAAAAGACCCAGAGCTGCCAAAGCAATCCCAAGGAAAAAGAACAAATCTGGAAGCATAACCCTCCAGACTAAAGGCAATACTACAAAGCTACAGTAATCAAAACAGTGTGGCACTGGCATAAAAACAGATATATAGTTCAGTGGAACAGAATAGAAGGCCCAGAAATAAACCTACACACCTACCTACAAAAAAGGGGGCAAGAACATACAATGGAGAGACGAGCCTCTTCAACAAGTGGTATTGGGAAAGCTGGACAGCTACATGTAAATCAATGAAATTAGAACACTCTCTCACACCATAGGCAAAAATAAACTCCAAATGGTTTCAAGACCTAAATATAAGACAATACACTATAAAACTCCCAGAAGAGAACATAGGCAAAACATCCTTGGACATAAATCATAGCAAAATTTTCTTAGATCAGTTTCTCAAGGCAAAAGAAATAAAAGCAAAAATAAATAAATGGGGCCTAATCAGACTTGAAAGCTTTTTCACAGCAAAGGAAACCATCATCAAAACAAAAAGACACCTATGGAATGGGAGAAAATATTTGCAAATGCTATAACCAACAAGGGGTTAATATCTAAAATATTCAAGCAGCTCATATAACTCAATATCAAAAAAAAAATCCACTTAAAAATGAGCAGAAGTGGGGAGCTTCAAGATGGCAGAAGAGTAAGAGGCGGAGATCACCTTCCTCCTGACAAATACATCAGAAATACATCTACATGTGGAACAATTCCTACAGAACACCTACTGAATGCTGGCAGAAGACCTCAGACCTCCCAAAAGGCAAGAAACTCCCCACATACCTGGGTAAGGAAAAAGAAAAAAGAAAAAAACAGACAAAGAATTGGGATGGGACCTGCACCAGTTGGAGGGAGCTGTGAAGAAGGAAAGGTTTCCACACACTAGGAAGGCCCTTCGCGGGCAGAGACTGTGGGTGGCGGAGGGGGCTTCAGAGCCACGGAGGAGAGCGCAGCACCAGGGGTGCAGAGGGCAAAGTGGAGAGATTCCTGCACAGAGGATCGGTGCTGACCACCACTCACCAGCCCAAGAGGCTCGTCTGCTCACCCGTTGGGATGGGTAGGGGCTGGGAGCTGAGGCTCCAGCTTCAGAGGTCAGATCCCAGGGAGAGGACTGGGGTTGGCTGCGTGAACACAGTCTGAAGGGGACTAGTGCACCACGGCTGACCAGGAGGGAGTCCGGGAAAAAGTCTGGAGCTGCTGAAGAGGCAAGAGACTTTTTCTTGCCTCTTTGTTTCCTGGTGCACGAGGAGAACAGATTAAGAGCACCGCTTAAAGGAACTCCAGAGACGGGCGCAAGCCACAGCTATCAGCACGGACCCCAGAGATGGGCATGGGACGCTAAGGCTGCTGCTGCAGCCACCAAGAAGCCTCTGTGAAAACACAGGTCACTATCCACACCTCCCCTCCTGGGAGCCCATGCGGCCCGCCACTGCCAGGGTCCCGTGATCCAGCGACAACTTCCCCAGGAGAACACGGCATGCCTCAGGCTGGTGCAACGTCATGCTGGCCTCTGCCGCCACAGGCTCGCCCCGCACTCCGTACCCCTGCCTCCGCTGGCCTGAGTGAGCCAGAACGCCTGAATCAGCTTCTCCTTTAACACCGTCCTGTCTGAGGAAAGAACAGACACCCTCAGGGGACCTACAGGCAAAGGTGGGGCCAATCCAAAGCTGAACCCTAGGAGCTATGTGAACAAAGAGAAAGTGAAATCTCTCTCAGCAGCCTCAGGAGCAGCAGATTAAATCTCCACAGTCAACATGATGTACCCTGCATCTGTGGAATACCTGAATAGAAAACGAATCATCCCAAATTGTAGAGGTGGACTTTGGGAGCAACGATATATATATTTTTTCCCTTTTTCTCTTTTTGTGAGTGTGTATGTGTATGCTTCCGTGTGTGATTTTTGTCTATATAGCTTTGATTTTGCCATGTGTCCTAGTGTTCTGTCCATTTTGGAAGGTTTTTTTTTTTTTTAGTATAGATTTTAGAGCTTATTATCATTGTTGGATTTGTTTTTTGGTTTGGTTGCTCTCTTCTTTCTTTTTTTTATTACTTAAAAAAGTTTTTAATAATTATTTTTTATTTTAATAACTTTATTTTATTTTATCTTCTTGTTTCCTTCTTTCTTTTTCTCCCTTTTATTCTGAGTCGTGTGGATGACAGGCTCTTGGTGCTGCAGCCAGGTGTCAGGGTTGGGCCTCTGAGGTGGGAGAGCCAAGTTGAGGAAGTTGGTCCACAAGAGAGCTCCCAGCTCCATGGAATATCAAATGGCGAAAATCTCCCAGAGATCTCTATCTCAATGCCAAGACCCAGCTCCACTCAAAGACCAACAAGCTACAGTGCTGGACACCCTATGCCAAACAACTAGCAAGACAGCAACACAACCCCATCCATTAGCAGAGAAGCGGCCTAAAATCATAATAGGGGCACAGACACCCTAAAACAGACCACCAGACGTGGACCTGCCCACCAGAAAGACAAGATGCAGCCTCATCCACCAGAACACAGGCACTAGTCCCCTCCACCAGGAAGCCTACACAACCCACTGAACCAACCTTAGCCACTGGGGACAGACACCAAAAACAACGGAAACTACGAACCTGCAGGCTGTGAAAAGGAGACCCCAAACACAGTAAGTTAGCAAAATGAGAAGACAGAGAAAAACACAGCAGATGAAGGAGCAAGGCAAAAACCCACCAGACCTAACAAATGAAGAGGAAATAGGCAGTCTACCTGAAAAAGAATTCAGAGTAACGATAGTAAACATGATCCAAAATCTTGGAAATAGAATGGAGAAAATACAAGAAACTTTTAACAAGGACCTAGAAGAACTAAAGAGCAAACAAACAGTGACGAACAACACAATAAATGAAATTAAAAATTCTCTGCAAGAGATCAATAGCAGAGTAACTGAGGCAGAAGAACAGATAAGTGACCTGGAAGATAAAATAGTGGAAATAACTACTGCAGAGCAGAATAAAGAAAAAAGAATGAAAATAATTGAGGACAGTCTCAGAGACCTCTGGGACAACATTAAATGCACCAACATTCAAATTATAGGGGTCCCAGAAGAAGAAGAGAAAAAGAAAGGGACTGAGAAAATATTTGAAGAGATTATAGTTGAAAACTTCCCTAATACGGGAAAGGAAATAGTTAATCAAGTCCAGGAAGCACAGAGAGTCTCATACAGCATAAATCCAAGGAGAAACATGCCAAGACACATATTAATCAAACTATCAAAAATTAAATACACAGAAAAAATATTAACAGCAGCAAGGGAAAAACAACAAGTAACACACAAGGGGATCCCCATAAGGATAACAGCTGATCTCTCAGCAGAAACTCTGCAAACCAGAAGGGAGTGGCAGGACATATTTAAAGTGATGAAGGGAAAAACATACAACCAAGATTACTCTACAAGGATCTATGAGCAAGCATCTCATTCAGATTTGACGGAGAAATTAAAACCTTTACAGACAAGCAATAGCTAAGAGAATTCAGCACCACCAAACCAGCTTTACAACAAATGCTAAAGAAACTTCTCTAGGCAGGAAACACAAGAGAAGGAAAAGACCTAGAGTAACAAACCCAAAACAATTAAGAAAATGGTAATATAAACATACATATCAATAATTACCTTAAATGTAAATGGATTAAATGCTCCAACCAAAAGACATAGACGACTGAATGGATACAAAAACAAGACCTGTATATATACTGTCTACAAGAGACCCACTTCAGACCTAGGGACACATACAGACTGAAAGTGAGGGGATGGAAAAAGATATTCCATGCAAATGGAAATCAAAAGAAAGCTGGAGTAGCAATTCTCATATCAAACAAAATAAACTTTAAAACAAAGATTATTACAAGAGACAAAGAAGGACACTACATAATGATCAAGGGATTGATCCAAGAAGAAGATATAACAATTGTAAATACTTATGCACCCAACATAGGAGCACCTCAATACGTAAGGCAAATACTAACAGCCATAAAAGGGGAAATCAACAGTAACACAAGCATAGTAGGGGACTTTTAACACCCCGCTTTCACCAATGGACGGATCATCCAAAATGAAAATAAATAAGGAAACACAAGCTTTAAATGATATATTAAACAAGATGGACTTAATTGATATTTATAGGACATTCCATCCAAAAACAACAGAATACACTTTCGTCTCAAGTGCTCATGGAACATTCTCCAGGATAGATCATATCTTGGGTCACAAATCAAGCCTTGCTAAATTTAAGAAAATTGAAATCGTATCAAGTATCGTTTCCGACCACAACACTGTGAGACTCGATATCAATTACAGGAAAAAAATCTGTAAAAAATAAAAACATATGGAGGCTAAACAATACACTACTTAATAACCAAGAGATCACTGAAGAAATCAAAGAGGAAATTTAAAAAATACCTAGAAACAAATGACAATGTAAACATGACAATCCAAAACCTATGGGATGCAGCAAAAGCAGTTCTAAGAGGGTAGTTTATAGCAATACAATCCTACCTTAAGAAACAAGAAACATCTCAAATAAACAACCTAACCTTATACCTAAAGCAATTAGAGAAAGAAGAACAAAAAAACTCCAAAGTTAGCAGAAGGAAAGAAATCATAAAGATCAGATAAGAAATAAATGAAAAAGAAACAAAGAAAACAATGGCAAAGATCAATAAAACTAAAATCTGGTTCTTTGAGAACACAAACAGAAATGATAAATCATTAGCCAGACTCATTAAGAAAAAAAGAGAGAAGACTCAAATCAATAGAATTAGAAATGAAAAAGGAGAAGTAACAACTAACACTGCAGAAATACAAAGGATCATGAAAGATTATTACAAGCAACTCTATGCCAATAAAATGGACAACCTGGAAGAAATGGACAAATTCTTAGAAATGCACAACCTTCTGAGACTGAACCAGGAAGAAATAGAAAATATAAACAGACCAATCACAAGCACTGAAATTGAAACTGTGATTAAAAATCTTCCAACAGGGCTCCCCTGGTGGCACAGTGGTTGAGAGTCCGCCTGCCGATGCAGGGGATGCGGGTTCATGCCATGGTCCGGGAGGATCCCGCATGCCACAGAGCAGCTGGGCCCATGAGCCATGGCCACTGAGCCTGCAGGTCCAGAGCCTGTGCTCTGCGGCGGGAGGGGCCACAACAGTGAGAGGCCTGCGTACTGCAAAAAAAAAAAAAAAAAGTCTTCCAACATACAAAAGCCCAGGACCAGATGGCTTCACAGGCGAATTCTGCCAAACATTTAGAGAAGAGCTAACACCTGTCCTTCTCAAACTCTTCCAAAATATAGCAGAGGGAGGAACACTCCCAAACTCATTCTATGAGGCCACCATCACCCTGATACCAAAACCAGACAAAAATGTCACAAAGAAAGAAAACTAAAGGCCAATATCACTGATGAACATAGATGCAAAAATCCTCAACAAAATACTAGCAAGCAGAATCCAACAGCACATTAAAAGGATCATACACCATGATCAAGTGGGGTTTATCCCAGGGATGCAAGGATTCTTCAAAATACGCAAATCAATCAATGTGATACACCATATTAACAAATTGAAGGAGAAAAACCATATGATCATCTCAATAGATGCAGAGAAAGCTTTCAACAAAGTTCAACACCCATTTACGATAAAAAACCCTCCAGAAAGTAGGCATAGAGGGAACTTAACATAATAAAGGCCATATATGACAAACCCACAGTCAACATCATCCTCAATGGTGAAAAACTGAAACCATTTCCACTAAGATCAGGAACAAGACAAGGATACCCACTCTCACCACTATTATTCAACATAGTTGTGGAAGTTTTAGCCACAGCAGTCAGAGAAGAAAAAGAAATAAAAGAATTCCAAATCAGAAAAGAAGAAGTAAAGCTTTCACTGTTTGCAGATGACATACTATACATAGAGAATCCTAAAGATGCTACCAGAAAACTACTAGAGCTAATCAATGAATTTGGTAAAGTAGCAGGATACAAAATTAATGCACAGAAATCTCTTGCATTACTATACACTAATGATGAAAAATCTGAAAGTGAAATTAAGAAAACACTCCCATTTACCATTGCAACAAAAAGATTAAAATATCTAGGAATAAACCTACCTAAGGAGACAGAAGACCTGTATACAGAAAATTATAAGACACTGATGAAAGAAATTAAAGATGATACAAACACGTGGCGAGATATACCATGTTCTTGGATTGGAAGAATCAACATTGTGAAAATGACTGTACTACCCAAAGCAATCTACAGATTCAATGCAATCCCTATCAAACTACCAATGGCATTTTTCACAGAGCTAGAAAAAAAAATTTCACAATTTGTATGGAAGCACAAAAGACCCCAAATAGCCAAAGCAATCTTGAGAACGAAAAATGGAGCTGGAGGACTCAGGCTCCCTGACTTCAGACTATACTACAAAATAGACAAAATAGACTCAGACAAAAAAATAAAAAAATTCTAGATAAAAAGAAGGACATTTCATAATGATAAAAGTCAATTCATCACAAAGATATAGCAGTTATAAATGTACCCGGGGTAAATTAAGAGAAGCAGGCAGTTTGTGGTGGGAAGAGAAAAAAAGGCACATAAGAAGCAGAAATGAAGGACAGTGGCTGAGCCCAGTCATGCCACATGCAGATCTAGAGACTCACTGCTCAGTGCATGGGGGGCCTGGCCCAGATCTTGGTGAGTTATCTTTCACCAGATCCAGATCTTAGTGAATGCTATTTTTCTGTTCCCATTCCACTCTGATTCCCTTGCAGTGTCTGTCCACTCCCCAACTTGCCCAGAGTTTCCCAAAGAAGGGCAGTCAGAGATTGATATCCATTCTCCCTTCTTTCAGTCAAAACGTACATTTCCCAGGTTCTTTTGCTACTAGGTGTGGTCATGTGACCAAGTGGCCTGAGAAGAAGCAGACCTTCCCAGGCCTCTTTCACTTAAATGCAACATGTGGGGAGCAGTCTTGGACCATTTGTTTGAAGGATAGTGGAAGCACAAAACAGAAGTTTCTTTATCCCTGGCACTGAGATTACCACCCCAACTCAGACTCCTGTGTCCACCTTCTATATGCAAAAGAAATAAGCCTTGCCTGAGCCCTTGTTTTAAAAAAGCAAAAAAACTGTAGACACCTAACAGAACCCTGAGATACATGAAGTAAATGTGACAAAATTGAAAGGAGAAATTGACAACTCAGCAATAATAGTTGGAGCCATCAATATCCTATTCTCAAAAATTAGCAGAACTAGACAGGAAATCAGCAACAATATAGAAGACTTGAAAATAATATCAAGGACTTTGATCTAACTGACATTTATAGAACATTTTACCCATATTCTTTTCAAGCACACACAGATCATTCTTTAGGATAAATTATATGCAAGACAATGAAACAAATCTTTGTACATTTAACAATATTGAAATCACATAAAGTATGTTCTCTGACTACAATGGAGAATGGAATCAAGTTAGAAATCAACAGAATCAAATTAGAAAACAACTGAAGGAAATGTGCAAAGTATGCAAGTATTTGGAAATTAAGTAAGACACTTCTAAATAACAAAGAAGAAATCACAAAGGAAGTTAGAAAATATTCTGAGTTGAAAAAAACAAAAATGCAGCAAATCAAAGTTTATGGGATGTAGCCAAAGCAGGTTATAGAAGGAAATTGATTGACTTTATTAGAAAAGAAGACATGTCTCAAATCAATAATTTAAGATTATATCCTAAGAACCTAGGAAAAAGAAAAGAACAAACTAAGCCCAATGCAAGCAGAAGGAAATACTAAAGGTTAGAGTGGAGATCAATGAAATGGAAGACAAAAGAGAAAAATTTATGAAATTAATGAAACTGGTGAAAAGATTAATAAAATGACAAACTTTTATCCAGATTAACCACACAAAAAGAGAAAAGATAAAAATGACCAAAATCAGGAATGAAAGAGGGAAAGACATTTCTGAGCATCATCATTTCTAGGGTGCAAAATTTAGAGTGGCAGGGTCAGGCAAATACAAGCTCACTACCTGAGAACGAGTAACCTCCCCCTAGGCACCTCACTTTAGTCCCGGCCCTGCTACAGAGACCCTAACAAAATGAAAAGAATTATAGTAGAATACCATGAGTAACTTCACACCAACAAATTAAACAACTTAAATGAAATGGACAAATTCCTAGAAAGATACAAATTATGAAAACTGACTCAAAAAGGTATAAAACTCTGGGCTTCCCTGGTGGCGCAGTGGTTGAGAATCCGCCTGCCAATGCAGGAGACAGGGGTTCGTGCCCTGGTCCGGGAAGATCCCACATGCCGCGGAGCAACTAAGCCCGTGAGCCATGGCCGCTGGGCCTGCGCGTCCGGAGCCTGTGCTCCGCAGTGGGAGAGGCCACAACAGTGAGAGGCCCGCATACCGCAAAAAAAAAAAAAAAAAAAAAAAGGTATAAAACTCTGAATATATGTATAAGTAAAAAATTTAAATGAGTAATTAATAATCTTATAAAGGAAAGACCAGGCCCAGATGGCTTTATTGGCAAGTCTTATCAAATATTTAGAGATGAAATAACGCCAACCAACTTTGACAGCAAAGGCAAACAAAATACACCACAAGAGAAGAAAACTACAGACCAATACTCGTCATGAAAATAGAGCAAAAAAAATTACAGAAACCAAAACATTACAAACCAAATCCAGCAATACATAAACAGGATTACATACCATGATCAAGTGGGATCTATCCCAGGAATGCAAAGTTGATTTCACATTCAAAAATCAATTACACCATATTAATAGAATAGAGGACAAACCCCACATGATCATCTCAATAGATGCAGAAAAAGCATTTAACAAAATCCCATTCAGTGTTTTTTAAAAAATCTTATAAACTAGGAATAAGAGGAATTCCATGAATTAGAATACTCGGTGCTACTAAGATGGCAGTTCTCCCCAAATTGAAATACAGATTCAACACAGTCCCTAACAAAATCCCAAGCTGAAATTAAAATTTATATAAAATTTATATGAAAATGCAAAGGACTCAGAATAGTCAAAACAATTTTGAAAAAGGGAAACAAAGTTGGAGGAATTTCACCTTCCAATTTCAAAGCTTTGAAGCTACAGTCATCAAGACAGGCACGGATGCTACTGGCATATGTGTGGACATAAAATCTATGGAACAGAAATGAACATCCTGAAATTATGGTCAACTGATTTTTGACAAGGCTGTCAAGGCAATTCAATGCAATTCTTTTCAATAAGTGATGCCAGAACAATTCAATATCCAAATGTAGAAAGAGATTAATTTAGACCCTTACCTCAATAGCACACACAAAAATTAACCCAAAATGGATCATAGTCTTAAATTTTAGAGCTGAAAGTATGAAACTTGTAGAAGAAAATTTTTGTGACTTTAAGCTAGGCAAAGATTTCTTAGATACAATACCCAAAACATGATCCATAAAAGAGAAAGAATAGATAAATCGGCTTCATCAAAATTTGAAAGTCTGTACTGCAAAAGACACCATGAAGAAAATGGAAAGATAATCTACACAGTGGGACAAAATATTTGCAAATCATATATCTGATAAAGGATTTGTGACCAAAATATATAAAGAAAGATGGTAGATTCAATGCTTTTATTGACCTTCCTTTCCTCCTGAAATGCCCATAAATGATGATAAACACAATATGAGAAAGAGAATGGAAGAGAAGTGACAACAAATTTTGGAGGATGAAAAACAGACAATTGTTGCTTATTTTCATAAATGACAGGAAGCCTGAACCTAAACTTGCAAAGGTGGGGAGTCCAGAAGTAGTAGCCTAGTTCACAGAGCAGAAGTCTGAAACACTCGGGAATAGAACTCAGAGACAGCAACACTGAAAGTGATGTGGGGCTGAAAATAGAACTTCTGTTTAAATAGCAGTCGAAGTGGCCTAAAGGCTCAAACAGATATTTCACAAAAGAGAAAACCAATATGGTCAACAAAGTGTCATCGTGGAAATGCAGAGTGAAACCACAATGACATATCATAACACACTCATCAGAAAGCCAAACATTTAAAAAACTGACAGTGTCAAGTTTGGTGAGGATATTAAGCAACTGAAAATTTCATATACTGTTGATAGAGGTAGAAATTGATATGAGTTTTGAAAACTCTTTCAATATCTACTAAAGTTGAGCATTACATACCTTATGATCCAGCAATCCCATTCCTTTTATGTACCCAACAGAAATGCATAGATCTGTGCATATAAAAAGTTCATAGACCCATATAAAAAGACCCATATAAAAAAGGTTCATACCAGCATTATTCATAATAGCAAATTTGGGGAGAGGAGTTTTCTTCTCTTAGTTCTTTGGGCTGGCAATTAAAATGAAATAAAGCTGATAAACAGGAAAAAATAAAACTTATTACATGTGCATGGGGAAACCACATATGCATGAAGAATTCCGAAGACAGCAAGGCATGATGAGGTATGTATATATTCTGGACTAAAAAGAAGGAGGTGGGGGGATCTGAGACTTCAAAAGGAAGTAAGGTAATTTCAGGAAGATAAAAATAGTTGATGTTTGGTAAATAAATATTTGCTGGCCCATCCAAGGCAACTGGGCACCGAGAGGACTTTGAGTAAACAGACCTTGCTAGGTTCCTCCCTGCCTATCACACCTAATTCATACTTTACTATAGTTGTCTATGGTGATAGCTCATTGCTGGGACAGGCCTCTGTCTTAAATTCTTTCAGGCAGCAAGGGCAGGAGTTCAAAGGTTCTTCCATAGTCTTTTTGGGCCCTGCTTCTTTTCAGCTCAAAATAATCCACATGCCAGAGCAGCACATACTGGGGCAGCTTGCCCAGAACCTCATCACCACAAACCGAAAGAACCCAAATATTTATCAATAAGAGAATGAATAAATAAATTGTAAAATATTTATACAGTGGAATACTGTATGTGACAAAAAATAGCAAACTACAGCTACGTGCAACAGCATGGATAAATGTCATGTAAAAAAAACAAATGCAGGGCTTCCCTGGTGGCGCAGTGGTTGAGAATCCGCCTGCCGATGCAGGAGACACGGGTTCGTGCCCCGGTCCGGGAAGATCCCACATGCCGCGGAGCAACTAAGCTCGTGAGCCATGGCCGCTGCGCCTGCGCATCCGGAGCCTGTGCTCCGCAATGGGAGAGGCCACAACAGTGAGAGGCCCGAATACCGCAAAAAAAAAAAAAAAAAAAAAAAAAAAAAAAAAAAAAACAAATGCAAAAAATTACAAACATGATTCCATCTATAAAAACATCCAAAATAGGTAAAACTAACCCGTGGTGATAGAAGTCATAACATCGGTTATCTTTGAGGGGTAATGGCTAGAAGGGACATTGAAGGTTTGAGGATGTTGAAAATGTTCTGTCTGGGTTGGGTGGTGGTTACTTGAGTGTGTTGCTGTGTTCCTTGTATAAGAATACATTGAGCTATACATTTATTATTTGTGCACTTTTCTGTATATAATTTTATTCTTCAATAAAATTTCTATTTAAAGAAAAAAGTAGGGAATTCCCTGGTGATCCAGTGGTTAGGACTTGGTGCTTTCACTGCCATGGCCCAGGTTCAGTCCCTGGTCAGGGAACTAAAATTCTGCAAGCCATGCAGCATGGCCAAAAAAAAAAGAGAAATTTTAAATATTTAAAAATAAAGAAAAAAGTAATTAGACATTTGGATTCCTTTCTTAACTCTGAGGAACCACACAGCTGTCCCTACCCACTTTATGCCTTTTCTTTTTTTATGTTATTTTGAAAAATAAGTGTACAAAATTGAATTTACCATAGTTCTCTTTTTCTGGCACCTATCGTGGTTGGTCTATGTCAAGCCCTTTTTCATATTTTTGGTTTGCCTTTTTTCTTTATACCCAGTCCCACTTCCTTCAACCTCATGAATATCCACTTTTATATATTTAATGGATGACTTTACAAGTTATCATCCACACTTTGATTTAGACATGCTGATATCCATGGACAACATATAGTATTGCAGTTTTTGTGAGTTTTTAAATATATATGTTCATTGCAGCACTATTTACAATAGACAGGACATGGAAGCAACCTAATTGTCCATAGACAGATGAATGGATAAAGAAGATATGGCACATATATACAATGGAATATTACTCAGTCATAAAAATGAAACGAAATTGAGTTATTTGTAGTGAGGTGGATGGACCTAGAGTCTGTCATACAGAGTGAAGTAAGTCAAGAAGAGAAAAACAAATACTGTATGCTAATGCATATATATGGAATCTAAAAAAAAAATGGCACTGATGAACCTAGTGTCAGGGCAAGAATAAAGATGCAGATGTAGAGAATGGACTTGAGGACACGGGGAGCGGGAGGAAGGAGAAGCTGGGGCGAAGTGAGAGTAGCATTGACATATATACACTACCAAATGTAAAATAGGTAGCTAGTGGGAAGCAACAGCATAGCACAGGGAGATCAGCTCAGTGATTTGTGATGACTTAGAAGGGTGGGATGAGAGGGTGGGAGGCAGGCTCAAGAGGGAGGGGAGGACTTCCCTGGTGGCGCGGTGGTTGGGAGTCCACGTGGGTTCGTGCCCCGGTCCGGGAGGGTCCCACATGCCGCGGAGCGGCTGGCACTGTGAGCCGTGGGCGCTGAGCCTGCGCGTCCGGAGCCTGTGCTCCGCAACGGGAGAGGCCACAACAGTGAGAGGCCCGCGTACCATTAAAAAAAAAAAAAAAAAAAGAGGGAGGGGATATGGGGACATATGTATGCATATGGCTGATTCACTTTGTTGTACAACAGAAACTAGCACAGCATTGTGAAGCAATTATACTCCAGTAAAGATGTATAAAAAATAAAAAATAAAGTAACAAAAAATACATATATATATGACTTGTGCTAGACATCTATTCAGCATTGTTTTTTATATCTCTCAGAGTGGTATAGGTAGATCATGTCCATTCCTACTAGCAGCTGTACGGTTTTACATTGTATGTATATACTATTTTACTTATTCATACCCCTTTTGATGGATATTTAAGTGTTTCCAACTCTTTGATATAGAACTGTGTTGTGATGAACATCTACATAATTATCTCTTTGGGTGACTATGTGAGAATTTTTCTGCCTGAATTTATTTTCAGTAAATATTCTCAAATTGCTCTGTTAAATGGGAGGATCAGTACAGTCTGCCCTCCATATCCACAGCTTCTGCAAACACAGATTCAGCCACCTCAGATCCAAGATATACATTTGATAATTCCAGAAATTTCCAAAAAAGCAAAACTTGAATTTCCATGCTTCAGCAACTATTTACATAGCACTTCCATTGTATTAGGTATTATAAGTAATCTAGAGATGATTTAAAATATACAGAAAGATGTGTGTAGGTTATATGCAAATACCATGCCATTATATCAATATATTAGGGACTTGAGCATCCAAGGAGTTTGGTATCCTTGGGTATCCTGGGACCAATCCTCCCCCGAATACCAAGGGATGACTGTATAGTTCCCACCAGCTGTGTGAGCAAAAACGTTCTTGTTTTCTTACATCCTAGGCAGCATATGATGTTGTCCAACCTAACTATTGTTGCCAATATGGATGTGAAGTGATCTCATTGTTTTCATTTGTATTTCTCTACTAATAAAGTTAACATCTCTTTATATGCTAACCAGCCATTTGAGTATCCCCATGTGAAAATTGCATATTCATTTCCTTTGCCAATTGTCCAATATTTAAAACTGGACTTCCTATCTTTTCTTTAACCAATTTACAGTAGTTTCTTATATACTCTAGACTAATATTCTAGATATTGATCACTTGTTTTTTAAATTGCAAATATATTTCCTAATCTGTTGGCTTTCTTTGCAAATGGTGTTCTTCACTGAATAGAAATCTTTCATTTTGATGACCTCAAATCCATCATTTCTTTCCTCCTATAGTTGTGCTACGTTGTATCTTAACTCATTCTTTCTTAACCCAACATTTAAAAGATATTACTCCTATATTTTATCTAGTAATTTCCTCATTTTACTTTTAAATTTTAATCATGAATCCATCTAGAGATTATTTTTGAATGTTTGCCATGCACTTGCTTTTATTTTTATATTTTTTTCATATAATGGCCCTTCTATTAAATAACCTTTCCCTTCCTCCTCTGGTTCTCCAGGCCACTATATAACGCAGGGTCCTGTTGGTGGACTCCATTCTGTTCCATTATTCATTTATCCATTCCCATGCCGGTGTCACACTGTTTTAATGACCATGGCTTTGTGATCTCCCTTAATACACGGTAGGGCTAATCTCTTTGTTCTTTGTTTTGAGCATTGTCTTAATTATACACGGACTTTTATTATTCCATAAAAAATAAAAAATCACTTTACAATTCTCCAAAAGTCCTGCTAGGATTTTTAAAAAATTTTAAAAATTTATTTTTTGGCTGTGTTGGGTCTTTGTTGCTGTGCGCCGGCTATCTCTAGTTGCGGCAAGCCAGTGCTACTCTTCGTTGCAGTTTGCGGGCTTCTCATAGCGGTGGATTTTCTTTGTTGGGGAGCATGGGCTCTAGGAGCACAGGTTTCAGTAGTTGTGGTACGCAGGCTCAGTAGTTGTGGCTCATGGGCTCTAGAGCGCAGGCTTAGTAGTTGTGGCTCATGGGCTTAGTTGCTCCGCCCCATGTGGGATCTTCCCGGACCAGGGCTCGAACCCATGTCCCCTGCATTGGCAGGCAGATTCCCAACCACTGTGCCACCAGGGAAGTCCTCCTGCTAAGATTTTGATTCCAGTTGTATTAGGCTTATATATTAATTTGGGTACAATTGATACCTGTACAATGTTAAATATTCCCATCCATGAGAATAGCACATTTCCCCATTTATTCGGGCCTTCTTTTATACCCTTGAAGAGAAATTCAAACATTTTCTCCACAAAGGCCAAGTGCATTTTTGTTAGTGGACTCTTTATAGTTTCGTTTATATTTCAAATATCTTATTTTCTAACCGGTTATTACAAAGGAAACTTATTCACTTTTAAATCTGATTTGAATATAGTCACTTGGCTGAACTCTTTAACAAGTTCTAGCGGTTGATTCTCTTGTATTTTCTATGCAAATGGTTATATCCTCCGCTCTTTCCAATAAGCACGTTGAGACCTAAGGGAGCTAAAACTTGGGTCGGGAACGCCTCGGAACACACCTGCTTCCTCCCTCGAGAGCCAGCGAATCCCGTGACCCGCGGGCTCTTGGCTGAGCACTCGGCCCACGCCAGGTGGACCCACTTCGCCGCGGGCACCCGTCCGGAGGAAGGGCGCCGCGCCCGCAGCCCCCTCCCCGCCAATCACAGCGAGGCCTCGCCGCGGGCCGGGAAGGACCAATCCGCGACTTCTCTCCGCCGGGGCCGCCAGCCCTCGGCAAAGTTAGTCGGACTTCTGGGAAACTTCTTCCGCAAGATGGCCCAGCGCTGATTTGTGGGCCCCGCAGCGACGGTTACCTGCCCCGGGGCCACAGAGCCGCCGGCCCAGCCCCCGAGCCTTGCACCTCCGCAGCCCTCGAGCTGTCCTCTCGCACCCATGGCGGTGGCCGAGCTGTACACGCAGGTAGGCAGGGTGGCCCGACCTAAGGGAAGGCGCGCGGGAGGGAAGCGACAGGGCGCTAGTGCTGACTGTACCTGGCGCCCGGGCCACACCTGTGCACCTGGCGCGCTCGCCGCGGGGAGGGGCCGCGGAGACAATGGGGGTCCGGGGAGCGTCGTACCCCCCGCCCCGCCGAGAGCTCGGGTTCCTATCCGTGGGGAAGGCGCCCCCTGGGAACCTGGGTTCCCTCGGGATGGGAAGACCGAGTGCTAGGGGCTGCTTCTCCGCCGGACCCGAGCTTCCCGGTGTCCAGGAGTTGCTGGTCCGTCCTTTCTCCCGCGCCTCTCGGCTCCTCCTCCTGCGCCACAGAGGGAATCAGACTTGCCCACGGAAACTCAGAAACCTCAAACACGGGCGAATAATAGTGTCTATAATCTTTCCCCTTGAACAAGTCGGCACAGAAGCTCGGACCGCAGTGTTCAGGATGCTTTCTAGAATTCCTGGGTCTTCAAAATACCTGCACGTGCACTTAAGTTCATCTGGTGCCTGAAGCTGCGGGTGCTTGGGAGTGTGGCCCAGGCCTTACCCGTAGTAGAAGTTGAGGGCTTCAGGGAATCCAGGGATCCTGACACCGCAGTCGCAGGCTCTTTGCTCACATTTATAAGGTGCTTTACAGCTTATAAAAAAAACCTTTCATGTACACCCCAAGTCCGGGAATCACTCTATAGAGCATTCCTCTGAAACCTCCTCTTCCTGCAAACGAGGGCGCCCCCCTCCTTCTCTGGGAAGGCCAGGATTCCCACATGGTGCCCAGAACCTTCTGAGATGAGCTTGGTTAATAATTTGGATAAAAAGTGTGAAAGTGTTGGAAAAAATCCACTCGAATACCTGTACCCCAGTGGGGGAAATCTGTGGTACCCAGTATTCAGATAGATGAGACTCGAATTCATCCATTTCCCCTGACAAGTGCCCTAGCTTTATATGAAAGAGACACTTTTGCTGTAGATACAAATGACGGCTGTAAATAATTTGTTTCAATGGTTTAAGCAAGTGTTTTTTCTTCTACTTTGTTTAATTAGTTAACAGTACAAATACAAATTAACCAAACAGTATTTCCCCCTCTATTAACTAGAGTTCTAAATGGCAGTGTTAGAATAGTTTTACCAGTGAGAATGTGAGACATCAAATATCCAACAATGCTTCTTAGATCTTCAGCTTACTGGAGCCAAAAAAAAATTCTTGAAAAAAAACTATTCTTGGAAGATACTTTGGAGGTCGAAGGAAAATGCTGATTAATCCTTTCTAAGTAACAATTTTTCCTGAAGCAAAAATACACAGGTGTGAATACCCCTATCATCAAGTGACTCATGCCACAATATTTATTAAATACCAACTAGGTACCAGGCACAATGTAGGAAAACTAATATGGAAGAGTTTTCTAGAGGTGAGCTTGGATGGACAAAGACTGTGAGAATCGCAGAGCCAGAAGAAGCCTTGATGGCCATCTCTACCCACTTTGTGTCCAAGTAAGCAGCTGTGTCCAGGCACCTCCCTTCCCAGTGGCCAGTCAGCCTCCACTTTGTCAGTTCCAGAGGTGGGAAGCTCCCCCATTTGTGTAGCTGCCTGTTTAGGTTTTAGAGAACTTCTTTGTTAAAGAGTTCTTCCTTAAACTGACACAGAAATCTTAAGCTCTCTCCCTTGCTTCCCTACCACTCCGTCCCGTGCTCCCAAGTCTGCAGATCTAGCCAGTTAGTCTCCGTCAAAGTTTGTGACGGGGGAACCTTGGCCACAGTGAACCCGCAGGAGTGCTCTGTTTCCCTGCAGTCTTAGCCACATAATGTTTTAAAACAACCTGAAACCCATTGCTGCACTCAGAGGCAAGTAGTCACCCTGTAGCAGGGTGATGGGTGGGCTGTCCATTCAGGGATCCCTGTGTGGCAGCCAGTTCCTGTGTGACATCCAGACCCACCCTATGATCTGCCCGCTGCCCCACTCACCCACTTTACACTGCTGTTACCTGCCTGGCCCCTGACTAATTTCCCTTCCTGCATTGAAGATAGGCATATTATCTCCCATAAAACATTTGTTTAGCACTTTTTGTATATAAAACATTATGCTTGGGGAAGTTTAGAAAAACAAAATTTAAATGAATAGTCTTGCCTCAGGGAGTTTTCTGATTAGTGAGAAATGAGAAATGTCAAGTAATTCAGTCTGCTGAGGCCTGGAAGGCATGGAGGAGCCTGCTGGGGGATGGGGCTTAGCAGAGGAGAGTCATGGCAGCCAAAGAGTTAGGTCAGGGCTTTATATTCCATTGAAGGTTTTGAATGGGGATGACAGGATCCAGGGTGGTGTAAGTCAGATATGCCAGCAGTGACCATGAGACTCTGCCCATGGGAGAGAGGTTGGAGCCAGGTAGCTGAATCCTCAGGTCATCCTAAGTGCACGGGAAAAAAATTAGGGCTGCAGTGTTAGATGTGGAGGATGGAAGGAGCGCTCAAGAGAGCATGGAGAGGTAGGTGAGAATGGGAGACGGCACTGGGGCGTGTGAGGGAGAGGGATGAGGTTAGAGTCTGAAAGATCAAAGCAGGCTGGTGCTGTTGATGCAGGGACTTCAGGAGGAGAAGACGTTAGGGGAGTCATAAGGCAAGGTTTGTACCTGCGGGGCTTGATGTGGTGAAGGGGCTTCCAAGGGAGAGTGCCCTGAGTGGTTGGAGGTTGGTATAGAAGATGGGCCAGGAGTTTTCCCCAGAGGTGGTAGTTGAAGCCCAGGCATGAGGGCCTCATTAAGGGAGAGAAGAGGGCCAAGACAGGGCACTGGGGATGCATCTGTTCAGGGAGGAAAGGAGGCAGAGGGGCTGCAGATGGAGCCGTCACAGGGAGGGGGACACGGGAGGTCTGGCACGGGAACCACAGGAAGAGAGGTTCTGAGAAAGGGGACACTCGGGAGGAAGTATGTTGAGAGTAGTTGCTGCCAGTTGAAGTGTAAAACGACCCACCCCTTTTCAAAAGCTCTTTGGCAACGTGCCTTAGAACCGTTCAGAGCATTTGCTGCTATTCAGCAGTTCCACTGTTAGAAATCTCTCTGAGAAAAACCGGTCCGGCCATCCTCTAATTGAGCCCCTCTGGAGGCCCCTGTCACGTTCAGACTCACTGACCAGCCCACAAGGCCCCGCCTCTGCATCTTCCCCCACTGCCTGCCAGCTCCTACCTTGGCTCACCCTCTGCCCAACTTCTTGCCATCCTGCAGTGTCACCACTCTATGTCTGTTCTGCTCACCGGTGCCTGCACCTTTCAAATTCAATTTGAGCAGTGCCTCTCCTTCTTTCCTATTTTTAAAATCAAAGTATAGTTGATTTACAATATTGTATTAGTTTCAGGTATACAGCAAAGTTATTCATATTATTTTCCATGATAGGTTAATACAAGATATTGAATACAGTTCCCTGTGTTATACAGTAAATCCTTTTTGCTTGTCTATCTTAGGTATAGTAGTTTGTATCTGTTAATCCCATACTCTTAATTTATCTCTCCCTCCCGGCTCCTTTTCCACTTTGTAACCATGTTTGTTTACTATGTGAGTCTATTTCTGTTTTGTATATAGATTCATTTGTATTATTTTTTATATTCTACATATAAATGATATATAATATTTGTCTTTCTCTGACTTACTATGATATTCTCTAGGTCCATCCATGTTGCTGCAAATGGCAATATTTCATTCTTTTTTACTGCTGAGTAATATAGTTATATATTTATATATACACAGTCCATTTTGTGTGATATATATATATATCACATCTTAAACAAGTCGTTTGTTGTTGGGCACTTTCCATGCCTTGGCTATTGTAAATAGTGCTGCTATGAACATTGGGGTACCTGTATCTTTTCGAATTAGAGTTTTCATCTTTTCTGGATATATGCCCAGGAGTGGGATTGCTGGATCATATGGTATAAGGAACCTCCATACTGTTTTCAATAGTGGCTGCGTCAATTTACATTCCCACCAACAGTGTAGGAAGGTTTTTTTCTCCACACCCTCTCCGGCACTTATTAACTGTGGACTATTTTTTTTAAATAAATAAATGTGTTTATTTATTTATTTTTGGCTGCATTGGGTCTTTGTTGCTGCAAGCGGTCTTTCTCTAGTTGCGGCGAGAGGGGGCTACTCTTCATTGTGGTGCGTGGGCTTCTTACTGCGTTGGCTTCTCGTTGCGGAGCACGAGCTCTAGGCGTGTGGGCTTCAGTAGTTGTGGCGCACAGCCTTAGTCGCTCCGCGGCATGTGGAATCTTCCCGGATCAGGGCTCGAACCTGTGTCCCCTGCATTGGCAGGTGGATTCTTAAACACTGCGCCACCAGGGAAGTCCCAGTTGTAGACTTTTAGATGACAGCCATTCTGGTCAGTATGAGGTGATACCTCGTTATGCTTTTGATTTGCATTTCTCTAATAATTAATTAATAATTATTAATTAATTGCTAGTAATTAGCAATGTCGAGAATCTTTTCGTGTGCCCATTGGCCATCGATGTGTCTTCTTTGGAGAAATGTCTATTGAGGTCTTCTGCCCATTTTTTGATTGGGCTGTTTGTTTTATATTGAGTTGTATGAGCTGTTTGTGTATTGTGGATATTAACCCCTTGTCAGTCATATTGTTGACCAGTGCCTCTTCTGAGAAATCTTTGCAGCCAGCCCCTCCATCCAGGCACTTTTCATGATGACTTGTAATAGCTCCTTAACTCTGTCTCCCTTATTGACCAAGGGTTTCTAGAGAACAGGGAGCAGTAGGGACTCAGTAAATGTTTGATGTGTGCATGCATGAGTGAATGAATTTTTTTGCTTTCAGAAAGAGCTATGGTCATGACGATGATGATGTTGATGATAGTTACTTTTATCTTATAGTCACTGAGTACTTCTTATGTGCCAGATGCTATCCTCAGAACTCTGTGAACTTTATCCTCAGAACGTCTTGCATTTAATCTGAATAAACAATGCCATGTGTTAGTCATTGCTATCCCATTTTTACAAATGGCTCAGGTTAAGTAAGTTGCCTAAGGTTACACAGAAGTGATGAAGCTAGGATTAAAAACCTATCTTCTTAATACCTCCTACTCTCACCACTTTATTCAACGACCTTATCATCTTCCTTCTCTTCAAGGAATCTGACCTTTCCCCCAATACACAGAGGATTTTTGGAAAGTCCATTCATTTCATAGCTGCCTCCTCCAACATCTGGTTATTTATCAGATTATTCCTTCTAATAACTAAAATGGAAGCAACCCCAACGTCCAGGAAGAGGGCTAGAGTTACGTGAATTATAGATAAAAGAATAGAATAGTATGAAGCCATTAAAAATGCTACTGTGAAGAGTTCATAACAACATGGGAAAATGTTTGTTACGTGGAAAATGACGGTACAAAAATGCATCTGCTCTGTGATCATAAACATATAAAATATGCAAAGAAGACCATGTGTATCAATAACAATTCAGCAGTCAGTTCTATAGCTGCAGAGAAGTCAAGGAGGATGAAGGGTCATTGGATTTGGCCACCAGGAGGTCCTTGGCATTGCTTCTCTTTTAGTAGAACTGTGAGGGAGAGAGGGGACACCTGGGCATGGTCACAGGCTGAAGGGATGGAACTGGTGGAGGACTGGAATCTGAAGATGTAAGAAAGGCACCAGGCATGGAATAACTTCAGAAGGTAATGGTGGACCTGAGGCTGGGTGGCAGGAGTTGGAAGACATGGAGCTCTTTAGAATGAGCTGTGGGCAGGACTGAGAGCTTGAAGAGAGTGACGATACCATCAACTTTTTCTCTTACAGCAACATTCCAGACCCTTCACCATCAAGGCCACCATCCTCTGGGTGGATTTCAATTCCTTGATGCCCATCTTTGTGGCACCATTCTCTAGATCTGGTCTGCTCAGCCACAGTACCGTGGAACTCGTGGGGCTGCAGCCTCCTGTGAGCTGCCTTCAGTGCAGGCGAGCATTAAGTCAGTGTTTTGTTTGTTTTAAGCAGAGCTGCTACATGCTGCCCCTTGAATGCACATGCATGGTGGCTGGGGTTAAGTCTTGGTTCTGCTAACTGGATGACATTGAGCAAGTTACTTAATTTCTCTTGAGTTTCCACACCTGTAGAATGGATTTAAGTCTTACCAGTCATTGTAAGGATTAAATTACCTGTGTAAAATCCTTAGCACAATATCTGACACATAATGCTTAATAAAAGTTAGTTGTTTTTTATATTGATGCTGTTGTAATACAGTTAATTTTTGGTACCTGACTATTGGACTTTACATTTATTCCTATTAAATTTTCCGTCTTGTTGTTTAGTGTTTAATGTCCTGCAGCTTGTCCAAACCTTTTTGAAGCTTTTTAAAAACCTTTCTGTATCTTGATCATCTTTAGCTAATCATTTTATCTGCATATTTGATACACATGTGTTCTGGTTTTTTATCTAAGATATTGGTGAAAGTTATGAATGGAGGATGAGGCTGTATAGCATGCCTCTAAAGACCTTTCTAATTAACCAGAACTCAGGTTTTAGCCACAGATTTACAGATCATATTATCCTTCACCCATCTCTTTCTCTTCCTTGTGCTTGAGGAACTCACAAGACATCTTCACAGAAATTCTGCGGAAACTCAGATATGCAAGGTCAAGAGAAATGCAGTCCAGGGCCTCTGTCTAAAATAAGGTCAGGGCTTCCCTGGTGGCACAGTGGTTGAGAGTCCACCTGCCGACGCAGGGGATGCGGGTTTGTGCCCCGGTCTGGGAAGATCCCACATGCCGCGGAGTGGCTGGGCCCGTGAGCCATGGCCACTGAGCCTGCGCGTCCGGAGCCTGCGCTCTGCAACGCGAGAGGCCACAACAGTGAGAGGCCCGCGTAACGCAAAAAAAAAAAAATTAAAATAAAAAAATAAAATAAGGTCAAAGCTCAGTTTAATAACTTTCCATTTAGCTATTCTAAGCAGCTTTTAGATTTCTATATGTCATTAACCACCCTGGAAAATTAGATTTTTCTATTGTATTATATATGGATAGTTCAAAAGAGTGAAAAAGGGACATAAAGACTAAAATACCAAGTTTATTGGTGCAAACTACTTGGAATTTCAGTAGATGTTTTTATGGAGTGCTAGCAATGGGGAAATCATTGTGTTGAGTTCCAGGGCACAAAGACAAGGCTCTTGAAGCTCACATGCCAGTGGGGGAGATGGGAAGCTACCTGAAACCTGGGGAGGGAGCAGAGAGCGCTAAAGAGGAAGCCTCCAGTCCTGCCTGGGGTGGAGGGTGGTGGGGAAAGGACCGCAGGTGGGACTCTTGAGCTGACTCTTGACTGCTCAGAGCAGTTTGCTCACAGACGGGGAGAGGAGGGATGGCACTGGGGGTGGAAGGAACAGAAGTGCATAGCAGAGAGCCAGGAAGAGCTTGGTATGTTCTAGAAACTGCTGGTGGTTTGGGTGGCAGCAGGCAGAGGATGGATTGAAAAGAAGGTGAGGCCTGAGTAGGAAAACTGGCTAGGGCTGTGGTTCCCAGGCCTGGATGTTCATCAGAATCCGTCAGGGGGAACTTTCATCTTGCTGGGCCCCGCGCACGGAAATTCTGATTCAGGTGTGGGTAAAGGAATCTGTCTGTCCACAGAAACCGGTACTCAGCCTGGTTGAGGAAGCATTCAGCAGGTTGTGGTACCCGTCAAGAGAAGATGGGTGGGAGCAGCATCGGGGGAGCTGATTGATGGCCATGGCATTGGGGGTGGATGGGGCAGACAGGTGAGACCTGGTTAAGACATAGGTGTCCTAGCACCTGATAACCATTTGATTGTTGGGGGCTAAGGGCAGGAGGGAGAGGGTGTCCGGCGCAGTCCCGGGTTTCTGATTTGGCGGGCAAGAGAACCGAGGAGGAAGATCGTGTGGGGGGCAAGCATAATGATCACTCACGCTTGGGATTTGTGAGTGTCAGAGGACATTTAGGGGCTGACGTTTGGGAGACAGTTGGAAATGTGATCTAGACCCACTGAGAGACCTGGGTTGGAGGCCTCAGTGGTGCACAGGTGCCAGGGCAGTGGTGGAGGCTGTGGGAATGGGTGAAACTCTCCAGAAACAGCCTGTCATGAGGAGAGGCCGAGAGCGATCTTGGGAGACATGGGAGGAGGCTGAGGAGCTGGGAAGGCCTGGAGGAACGAGCGAAGAGGAGAAGAGAGGGAGCATGGTGTCGCTGCTCTGGCCTGGCTGACCGAGAACGTGGACACCCCCTTCCAGTCCAGAGAGTGGCTAGGAGAAAACCCCTGTCATCCCATACGCCATGTAACGTCTCCAAGCCGTTTCTGTGGCTGATGCCGGTAGACCCCTCAAATAGGCGGGAGACATGAGAAGATGCCACTCTCGTCGCATCTGAGCATGTGGGGTGGGCGGATTTGGCCTGTTCCTGAGGATGTGTCCCTTCCTCCTGAAGCCTTTGCCTCCTTCCGGAGCCTCCCCGGATGTGGATGCACCATGATCTCCCTCCACAGGGGAAGAGTCCCAGGACAGGCATGGGCGGCAGGCCTCGCTGCTCTCCTGGCCCTGCTGCAGGCAGCCCCCGGAGGGCTTGGCAAGCAACCTGAGTCAGGAGGCTCCTGCGCCACGGGAAGGAGCCACCCTGGGGAGGTCCTATGAGAGCTGGTCATGTTCGTCCAGACACTGCAGTTATCTCTCTCTCCGGTTTGAAGCATTGCCTTGTGGGCTGAGGAATGTGAGGCAGAAGGGCGGGACCGAATGGGTGTAACTGAGGTGGAACCAGGTAAACTTGGGCATGTTTACTAACCAGGCTGGGTCTCAGCTGCGGGGGCCCTAAACAGCTGACGGCCTTGCCGACAGAGGCATCAGGCCTGGCGGGGTGTGCGCAGCCTGGGGAATCCGGGGCTGAGGAAGCCATTTGTGTTCACGCCAGAAGAGAAGCAGACTCTTGGTTCCATACGTCTTAATGCATTTAAGGCTACTTTCAGCTGAAACAGACCAGCCTGTGCACTCTCAAGTAGATGGCTGCACTTGAGAGTTCAGGATCATTTTCAGAGCCAGACTCATTTAATTAACAAGTAGTTCAAAGAAGGAGTCCCAAGCTCTGGCTCCGTGGAGTCCTGGCCTTTGAGATTCCCTGTGTGGCATTTAGTGAGTTATTGACCTCTCTGGGCTTGAGTTTGGGGATCAGGAAAACAGAGGCCTTGGGTTAGCTTAGTGACTTGCATCACTTCTCGGAGCCTCAGGTTTCCATGGAAGGGCCTGAGGGACCTCAGCTGCAGAACATGGTGGGCTACCACCATTTCATTTGAAGCAAGCTTTGAAAAGAACTTTGACAGCTTGGAGTAGACAATCTCCTGGGACCCTTTCAGCTATAAAATTCTGTACTGGCCAATTCTTGATAAATGGGATAGTCCCAATTATCATAAAAATATTATCCTATAAAAAAGTATTAATGATTTCAGCTTTATGAGGTTCGCAATAAATGCTTTCAAGAGCAGACCTGACATGGAAAATAGTAATCCATGGCAACAAGTATGTGTGGAGTGTGGGTGTGTGTGTCTGTGTGCTTGTGAGGCTTCTTTCCACCTATTTGCCTGGGCACGTGTCTCTGGGTGTGTGTCATTGCCCGCCAGGTCATTCTTCCATTTTCTCTGTCTTTCCCTTTCCCTTCCTCTCTCTCTCACAAGTATCACTCATCCCGTGCCACACTTCAGCAAACTTCTGCTCTTAGCTAGCTGTCAAGAATTAAAGCAAACCCAAATAACTTAGGGAGTCATGATTGATATTCAACCAATGATATACATATATTTTTTGTTTGATAAGTGAGGCAGCTTACATTAACTAGTGGTTTAATAAATGTGCTCCTCAACCAACTTTGTCCTAGTCTAGTCCTGGCACCCCAAACTTTGTTTTATACTTATTCTTTATTTCCTTCAACAGCTTATTATGAAAATTTAAAGTATACAAAAAAGTTGAAAAAATTTTACGGTGAGTATCTGTCCCACCACCTAGATTCTAGTATGAATATTTTACCATATTTGTTATATCACATGTCTATCCATCTTTTTATACTTCAGTCCTCAGCCCATCTTATTTTTTGAAGCGTTTTAGGGTAATTGCATACATCAATACATGTCCTCCTAAATATTAGTATGCGTATTGTTAAGAGTTCCATAGTTATTG